>NC_089728.1:2159642-2472500 GCF_035083965.1 Branchiostoma lanceolatum
GTATGTATCCAGCATTTCGCTTCATTACACTACAAGTTTGACATACGTGCAATACTTTGATCAAGGCACACCCAAAAATCATTTCAGGTAGAATTTAGCTGTTTTACAACTTGTCTGTAGAGAAGTTCATTCCCTCGAGGGTAATAGATTACTCTGGCACTTTGCTGAAAATCAGAAGAGCCACGTGTGACGATTATTTCCCTCTATTGTTCAGCAGATGTTTTTCTACGCTTGGCTGGTTGCACGTGGCAAGAGAAACGACTGAGAGGCCAATGACGTGAAGTTCAACACAGGTGAAGGCTGTGTTGTTTTTCCCAAAGTCTGAAAAGAACTATTATCCATGCTCCAACGGGCAACAATGGGGCTAGATTCGCAGACAAGACAGTAAAAGCAGGGAAGATTAAGGACACAAAGCGAAATTATCGAAGCGTGTCCAGCACATGTTTTTAGATGAAATTCTTCATAAACAAAATTGGACAATGGCACAAAATGTTCCCGATGAGTAATGTAATGTTTATGACTCTGATGTTAATTTGTCTGATGGAGTCTTGCTGCAGTTTCAAACTTAATGCAAGAAAATACATTTTGCCGTTCCTCCATGTTTTAGAATATAACATTTAATAAAGTGATGTACACATCGCGTTCTGTTTTCATAAATTATGTGATGTTTTAAGATTTTGTCTTTCATCATGATTTTCCCCTTGGCATACATCCCTCTATAGTTTTTGTACTCTGTAATATCTTCATACAGTGCAGCTATCCATCTCATTGATACTTCTGCACATTCTAATGTGCACAGACCTACATGTACAGATACAAATTGTTCATTGCAATTCAGGGCTTGAAATAGTGGGTGCATGTGCACCTGTGTGCACCCAAAATTGGAGCTGTGCACCTAATTTTTTACTGTGGGTGCACTGGTGCACCTAGATATTTTCATACTCTATAGGGTAACGTAGAGTAGTACAATTTAAACTTAACATCTGGATAAATTTCGATAAAAATCGGACGTTTCGGGCGTCCATCCGACTGCCCTTTTTCAACGAGAAGTTTACTTACGGATGCGTAAAGAATGTTAATGCCTAAGTTCTAAATAAACAAAAGGTAACGACTAAAGCGTTCTAAAAATGTTCAGATATAAATAGATGTTCGTTCTACAATACAAGGTATAGGGTAACGGTTAATAGGGTAACGGTTCTCTTGTACACTAAGCATACAGAATATTCTTGTCCACTAAGCATACAGAATATTCTTGTCCACTAAGCATACAGAATATTCTTGAAGTGTAAGTATCAGAAAAAGCAATAAAACCTTTTGTTGTACTTTATTTCATCTATTGCTTGGTTGAAATTTGAAATCTGGATAAAATTACAGATTGAAGTTCTTCAACTTCAACTTGGTTTACCCCCAGACAACCCCGCGAGGGGCAAAGTAGGGGGGGGGGGGGAGGAGGTCCCAACATAAGTTCTAGGAGAGGCTTATGTTTTGTTGACATTCAACTTTATTTTAAGTGGTGCACCCAAATGTTGTTCTGTGCACCTGTTTATTTTGGTTGGGTGCACAAGTGCACCTATTTCCAAAAAAGAATTTTGAGCCCTGTAAAAATCTTGAAACCACTTTTATTTCAAATATTTTAACTGTACTTTATGCTGTACGTACAGCAAAAAAAGAGTTGAAATGTCAAGTCTCCAAAATGGCACTCCCCTAGCTCAGTGCAGTGACCTTGTGTATCCAATTCTTGAGGATTACAACCATTTCTCAGTAGCATGCATGTTGCATGAGCAACAGGAGTTAGCCAAAATTTAAACCCCCAACCTGTAGGTTTTGAGGCAGGGTCATTTCAACCACTGTCCAGCTGTGGTGAGTTCTTCTGTGACATAAACAAATGTCCTTGACAACTATTTGCCCTTTTGGTCTTCGTTTTCTTTGACTCTATTCCGTACTTCAGCATTTGAGTGTATTGGTTCATTCTGTTACAAAATCAAGTCACTGCACAAAATCCTATCTTTAAGGCCACTTCCAAGTATGCGTAAAGGTTCACTTGAGTGAAGTAACGGAACCTTTACGTATACTTAAAGGTGTGCTTAAAGATACAATTTCATGCAGTGAGTGCCCTTGACCAGTGACCTTGAGAATGAAGATGGAGGAGAGCTTGTTCTTGCAGAGTCAGATAAAGCACTGAACTACGCATGCTACCATCTTCTGTCCAGTAACTGTTGTCATCTCATCTATCCCTTAGCAGGGGTTCATCTAAATCAGGAAAGAGGGGCGCTGCGCCCTCTTGTTTCAGCCCAGCGCCCCCTTGTCGAATTCATACTTTAGCTTAATCCCCAGAATACAGCCTTCACTCAGCAATCGATTCTCCCATAAATACATAGAATTCAATCCCTCACTTGTGCGTGCTCCCTCTTATTCAATTTTTCTAGACAAAACCCTGCCTTAGTCTAACTATTTGCCCTGTGACGAAAACGAGTGTCCTTGACAGGTGAGCCACTGACCTTGAGAATGAAGATGGAGGAGAACTTCTTCTTGCAGGTGCTGCAGGAGAACCGGTCCACCTTCCTGTCGGCCTCCGTCTCCTTGTTCAGCACGTTCTGCATCCCGCGCCGGTTCTCGTTGAACGCCATCACCATCTCCAGCCCGAGGTCGCTCAGGATCTGACGCTGGCTGTTCAGGATGCGCCCGCTGGACGAAAACGGCGGTTGGGGTGTCGTCATGGCAACGGACGCGGCGCTGGCGGAGGCTGCCGCGCTGACCTCTGGCAGGTAGCAGTACATCTGCTGGTGTTGCACTAGCGCCTCCTGGAGGGCACAAATGGAACAACATGTTTAAAATACAATTTTAAGTATAAATGTGGAACAAATCGTATTGATAGAGTCACTCTGCTAATTGACAACTAATGAAAAAATTAGAAAAACTGCATACTTTTAATACATTTTTCAACACATGTAGTCGCTCCTCTGAATAAAGAATAAAGACTAAAGAATAAAGGCACTAATTGGTCTGAAGAAAATACCAACAGGTCTCGCATGCCAGATGCAGTTCCGCCGAAAGTTGCTAGATGTCACAGCTGTCAGCCTGATTTAAGAAATAATGCTGAAACGGGGGATCAACATGAAAACAGAGTCTGAGGGGGAAGTTTGTACCTTGATACACTCAGTTTCAAGGAGTGGATGCAGCAAGATTTGACTTTTCCTGAGTCATCTGTTTTCATATCAGCCTCTTTGCTAAATTTTCACTTTAAAATGTCCAAAAACTAAAGAATTCAGTCGAGTGTCACACAATGAGCCTTGTGTAGTGTTGAAATGAAGCGAACAGAAAAAAAATGAACAAAAGCCCCACCTGTGAGACGAACATGGAATTGCACCTCTGGCAGGTGTAGACGGAGGGCATGTTGAGCGGCATCATGGGATAGTTGCCAAAGAGGCTGTGCACCTGATGCAGCTGCGCCTGGGCTGCCACCTGTTCCGCCAACGCCTGCTGTGGGGAGAAGATATTAACACTCTAAATATGGTTATTGTGTGCGAACACATACTCACACACACAAATATAAACACATGCCTGTTCCGCCAACGTCTGCTGTTGGGTGAATACATTAACACTCTAGATAAAATATGGCAATTGCGCACGCACAAACACACACACACAATCAATCATTCGCAGGCATCACACACACATATCCAAACACACACTCTCACTCTCACTCTCACATTCACTCACACACATACACAGACACGCACACAGACACGCACACACTCTCAGACAAACACACACACACACGTTGTTAACCTGTTGCTGTTGCTGCAGGATGTCAGCGATGCGCTGTGCCTGCTGCTGTTGTTTACCTGTTGTTGTTTACATGAAGGGAAAGTTATTTACCTGTTGCTGTTGCTGCAGGATGTCAGCGATGCGCTGTGCCTGCTGCTGTTGTTGCTGCTGTTCCTGCTTCTCCTTCAGCTTGTCCGCCAGTTTCTGCTCGGTGGTGGTCGGCTCGGAGCTGGGGGGCTGGGGGGAACCCTGCGTGGGGGTGGGGGTCGTCCCCCCACCCTTCCCAGAGCCGGCCATGGCCTCCAGGCGCGCCGCCCGCGTCTGGTGCAGGACTGAGCGCATGTGGATGTCCAGGGTCGAGCCTTGGCTGTACGCAACCTGAGGGCGGGGACAAACAAAAATGTAAATGAGATACGACAATTGTTCAAAACGAATGCCTTCATATAGCTTCACCTACCGATGAAGCTCATCTTCCTCTGGTCGTAATAACAATATTCCAGTGCTATTTTCACTGCTGTGCTTTGAAAATACAGTAAACAGTACTAGTGGGCCACTGATTAATGTCATATCCTAGAGACTACCACACTTTCATGAGGCAGCACAAGTTGGGTCAGCAAAAAAGATGAGATTCAAACTCAACACCAGGGTTGCTAACCACTGGACCACATGCCACTTCGATCATTCCCAACCAATTCTACTAGAAACAGTTTAAAGGCTGGCAGAGAAAAGGGGAAAACAGAGAGAAAGACAGAGAAAATGTTGCCAGACCATCGGTGATGTACTGTCCATACTATGAGATAGGTGAGGTGGACTAACCAGTCATCTATGCCAGAGTGTTTTACCTTAACAACGGCACACTGAGAGTCTACCTACATATGTCCTGAAAGGAAAAATAACAAACGCATTCTCTCCTTTTGTGAAATAGCCTCATAAGATATTTTCATTATTGCTGAATAACAATCAGATTTAACACAATTAGCAGCATTTTTGTGGGGCTTTGTCTCCTTGCAGGGATAGCAACGTTAAGTTTTTCTTGTTACTCTTCTTTTTCCTCCTGTTCCGACTGATATGAATAAAAATGCTGTCCTAATCAGCACTAATCAACTTGGCTCATGGAACTCGCCACAAAGGAAGGAGTCATTTGTTAATGAGATGATGCTTCAAAGCAAATGGAAACCAACCTCACTAATAAGGCTTGCTGATTACCGGCCTTTGAAACTCGCCAAATGACAGGATCAGAGCAAGAGAGAGACACGAACGCTGCATTCAATTGAAGTCATTATAATCCCGCAGGATACATTTCGCGTTGGAAAAACCAACATTTGCGTGGCCGGAGAGCACGCAAGTCTTTCTTTTCCAGATCAACTACACCCAAACACAATCCTACATGTAAATGAGACAGCAGCAACATCTAGTCTCATGCATACGGTTGCCCCACATTGCTTTCCTGCACGAAACTGTGTCAGCAATGATCTCGCACAGTACTTATCCCAGTAATACGGTACAAGGATAGATGTTCACAGGCATTCATTTTCGCAGTTGTGAGAAAATGGACTGTTCAAGGTGGCTTTAAGTTCATGGTTGAAATAATGGGGCAGTCAGGCTCAAGACAAAACAAATATTTTCGCGGTGGTTTCTAGTTTTCGGTGAAGGTAAAAATGCAAACATGAAACAACTGCAAACATTTACCCTTTTACAGTACTTTGGAGAGCAGTGGACACAAAAGGTAATTATTTCCAAAGAGGAGAAGTTAGAAGACCTAGCGTTCTAAAGAATAATGTCCCAGCAAAATACAGAAAAAGCAGAGGAGAATACACTGCAACCCTAGCAACCCTGGGAAAAGTGTGGTTATCTCGTCATACTGAAGGATGGCAACTTCTAATGTTTTAGTCACGGACCATTTCACTTAACAGGGCTCGAATCACTGGGTGTGCACCCGAAATTTGAGCTGTGCAGCTAGTTTTGTATTGTGGGTGCACTGGTGTACGTAGATATCTGGTGTAGGGCAACATACAATAGCCAAGAATAAGAAAAATGAGAAAATTTTACCCTTCCTGTTCAGAAGTTTGAAGTCAGCTACAGAATTTGGGTTCATTCAGATTTTCTGTGCACCTAATGTTTAGATTACATGCACACCTCTTGCACACCTATTCCCTAAAGATGAATTTAGAGCCCTGTATGGCCTTGATTTGACAATGCAGTTACATCTATATCTCTACCCATATCTCAATCTCTTACAAACTGATTTAGTTGTAACTACCTGGCATAGAAGAAACTGCGCAGTCAGGTATTGACATGATGAACAGCGTGCTTAAGCCAGATACAATTCCACTTCGGTCTACCTCTACATGAAAGAACACAATCAGCACAAGAGCACATCAGTGTTGGTAGGCGCCACACCCAAGGCTTAACATAGACTGTCTTTCCTTCAGAACTTATTTTCAACCAATGCTTCTGCTCCGGGAGAACTGGGGTCACATGTGAGTGAGTGGATCAGTTTAGGAGTCTCTAGGCTTAAGTATTGGGTTCAAAATTTGGCAAATGTTACTTTAAACAGCCATCTAGCAACACATGCGGAGCCAGTCAGTTTTGCTTGAGGAAGGTAGGCAGCTTGGCAGCTGTGAAGAATTAATTGGCCACTGATTTGGAGAACTTCGTACATCTTTCAAGTCTATTCCAGTGACTATTATTCACCTTAGATTGTCTTCATTTACATCATTGACATATCCATTCAGTTTTGGTTCAGTCACTGAAGAAAGACAGTGGATGCTGTCTGAAACGTCTGACCGTTTGCAAGACGTTTGTATGGAGTACTTACGTTACAGATGTTGTACTTGAAGGGTTTCTTGTCTCCACTGTCTAGTTGTGTAAAAGAAGTTCCATACCCCAAACCATACACGGTTAAAGATTTAGCAAACATACTTTACCTTAAAAAAAAATGTATAAAGTTGGGTCTTAGAAGCAATGTACGTACGTTACAGATGTTGCATTTGAAGGGTTTCTTGTCTCCGTTGCTCTGATCGGCGCCCCCTGTCTCCTGCATGGTGCGCTTCAGCTTGTGCAGGTGCGAGACGGAGTTGTAGTGCACAAGGAGGATGTTCTTCTGCGTGAAGGACTCCTGAAATCACAATAACAGTCAGGAATCGAACATCTCATAACTCCGTGAAATAAAAAGAAACTGTACTATTCCTAAATGAGATTTGACGAATGTAAAGTGGCAAAGTAGCCTAGAAAAATATGGTGTTACAAAGTCTATCAGGGGTGTCCCTGTGGTCAAGTGGTCTGCGCCTTCTGCCTCTCACCACATCTGGTTCAAATTACTTTGACCAGAAGGACTGGGGTTCAAGCCCCAGGTAGGACACCTCTGGACAAGAGGCGCATTGAGTCATACCAAAGACTTTATAAAAATGGTACATACTTGTGAAACAGTATGGAAGTTAAACACACTTCACTGCCAGTTGAATAGCCCCCTGCTACAGTGATTGCACCACAGTGTGGCCCAGGGCTATGAAACGGAGATGGTGTGGGAGGATTTTAACTAACAAAGTCTATGATATCCTACTTCCGGCCTTACCTTGCACACATCACACTTGTAGGGGCGGTTGGGGTCCAGGTACTTGTCCATGGGGTACATGGGCCCTCCGCTCTTCCGATGCTCGGCCGACTTGTAGTGCGCGGCAAGCTCGCCCTGAGATGCGCACGTCACGTGACAGTGGTCGCAGGTCAGCGGTTTGCTGGGGTCAAGCGCGCCCGTGTCGTCTTCAGACGTCGTGCTCTTGCTGTCCGCTCCGTCCTTCGAGAGCAGGCCGAAGTCGACCTCGGCCCGCCCCTTCTTGTCTCCGAGCTCCGAGTCCTGAGACTCCTCATCCTGCTTGGTCATCAGGGAGCTTGGTGAGGTGGCCGTCTCCGAGGAGAGATGGAAGGCTCCCTGGGGGTCTCCACCCAAGGGCAGGAGGGCGTCTCCGAACATGTTCCAGTAGGACATGTCTCCGTTGGCGCGGGCCCCGACCTGCTTGGCCGCCTCGGTGGAGTCGAAGTGGCTGGTCTCCATGTGCTTGTGGAGGGAGGAGATGGTTCGGAAGCTGCGGTCGCACACCGAGCATTTGGTGGCCGCCCGGATCATGTGGTACTGCGAGTGGGTCTGAAGCTTCTCCATGGTCTTGAAGGCCAGCGAGCACTGGTTACAGCGGTACTTGTACACGTGGCGGTCCGACACCGGCACCTGCAATCAGTCGGAATTTTGTTTAGTCGTCGTTTCATCGATGTTAAGATCGATTTGTTGCAATTTCAGTTGATTAGTTGTGCGCCTCAGGTTTCGTCTCAGAAGCCACATAAGGTCACACACACCCTGGTGAGTATACTGACAGTCGTATACGATTACTACCAACAAGTTGTGACTTTATTTTATCAACTGTTATTTTTATCTATCTTATATGTATCTGTAATTAGTTGTAATTTCATTTATGATCGAGTAAGGTATATGTTTGTATTTGCCCTGTAAATTTCTGAGGCAAGTCTCTGTAATAACTATGACGGATGTTACTAATGTATTTCCTAAACAAACGAACAAACCTGCTGTCTCTTCGCGTGGATCTCTCGGAAATGTGACTGGACCGCAGCGGAGGACTTGAAGTACTGGTTGCAGCCCTTCTTCCAGCAGAGGAAGCTCTGCCCGTCCTCAGACGTCTCGGGCGCATGTCCGGTCTCCTTCTGGTGCTGGCAGAGGTTCTCGAAGTTGGTGAAGACCTGCTGACACTTGTGGCACTGGAGGAGGTCGGCGTCGTTGCTGTCTTCCGAGTCCTTCCCCTTGTCACCCGAGGCCGCTTCGTCGCGATCGCCATCCTTCGAAGACGACGACTTCGCTTCGCCGCGGTTGGCCTCTTCGAGGGCGGACATGACGGCGCGGTCCATGGCCTGTCTCCCGTTGGTCGGGGGCGGCGCGTCGGTGGAGGTTGTTGCCGGGTAGGAGGGCATGGGGATGATGAGGTCTGCCTCGCTCACGCTCATGAGCAGGCGCTGCAGGCAGTCGGGCGTGACGTTGTGCAGCCTCGTCAGGTGCAGCTCCAGGTGGTACTTGTCGTTGCAGGCGTCCTGGCAGAGGGGGCAGCGCACCAGCGGCTGGACGCTGGGGGGGAAACAGAAGGAAATTTACTATAAAGATAAGGAAGACAACACCGGTGATGAACGGAGACGAGGGGGGGTACAAACTTAGCCATATTTGGGACAGTGTTCTCACCGCAAAAGCGCCACCTACATCGGCTACTTAAAGCGGTGAGAAGCAGTACTCCAGTCAGAAGCTCTGATGAAGGTGTCTGACAGACACCGAAACGTCAGCAGGTGAGATCAATACCTGGTTGTGTATAAAGAATTTCCCATATCCTATTTTCTACCAACCTGATGAAATTATTTTCGGAAGGAAATTTACTCTTTACAACTCTTAAACATTTACTCCGTGAATAGTTTCATCAGGTTGGTAAGTCACTGAATAAAAAGACTATGTATAGAACCAAGTGATTTATTTAACCAATGTTTCAGTGACCATCTGTCAACTACCTCGGGGCAATTCTGACTGGTTCACATTGCACTGCAGCACAGGTGTAACAGTGTATATACGTAAATACTTTGCGTTTGGGAATACATCTATAAGCAGCGACACCTGTGCTGTAGTGCAATGTGAACCAGTCAGAATTGCTCTGAGGAAGGTGACAGATGGTCACTGAAACGTTGGCTGAATAGTTGTGTAAAAAAGTTTTTATTCACTTAAACATTTACCCTCAAACCTACATATGAAAATAGCCATATTTCGAAGGGCAATGTATCAACTACTAAAAGTCTACAAACAATTGAAATCCATAACAGACTTACAGACAAAATCTTTGTGTGGCGGAATCATGTAACCTGGAGGAATTATGTAAATAGATGTTACTCTTTAAAACTTAAAAACTTACTCTCTAATTCTAAACCTACATATGACCATACAGTTAGTCAAATTTCGAAGGGCAATGTATCGCCTTCGAAAAGCCGATAAACATTTTGAAATCCATAACTGACTTACAGACAAAATCTTGTTCAAAGACGCACAAAACATATGGTTTTAACTAATGGATTTTCTTTAAACATGTCAAAGCAGGTACACAAAATCACCCACCTGCTCTGCCAATACAAATGTGTATGCAAACTGACATAAAGCCCAAGCTAAAGACTTTAACTTTACTTTCCTAAACCTCGACTTTGGTATTCACAAGAGTTGAGACTTAAGAGCCCAGATCTTCGAAAGACCAGATCAAGTGAAACAGCGCTTCCATTAGTTTTTTGTTTGACAACGTGGTTTCCTTGCTTAAGGGCTGACTATTTTGGACAGGGTGTTTGCCTATCTGTGATGCAAGTCTTCATGGGTGATTAACAAGCTTCCTAGAAAGACTCACTTTGTTCTCCTTCACCTCGACTTTGACAGTAGGATTTCCTTGGACAAGTTGTTACGAGTAAATAAAGGCTGAGACAGACACGATGTTTTCCTACCTGTGCTGTGAGATGATGTACGCCTTGCATCTCCTCGGGCAATTTAAAGGCTTCCTAACAAGACTGGCCGAAGTTCAACACTTGACTTTGACAGAAAGTTTTTTTACCTGTGCTATGAGAAGATGTGCATCTTCATGTGTAACTTAAGAGCTTCCTAGCAAGACTGGCCCAAGTTTGACATCTTTAGCTTTGCTCCTAACCTTGACTTTGACAGAAAGTTTTCCTACCTGTGCTGAGAGATAATGTGCATCTTCATGTGTGCCTGGTCTGCGGTGGTGTAGTTACAGTAGGGGCACGGGTACAGCAGCTGTTGTCCGTGGCCGGGTGACGGGGAGGGCAGAGCGAACGCCGTTCCCTGCACATCCGGGGTCGACGCCTTCAACAGATCTCCTGCAATCAGGAACAAGACAGAACAGCTGGTTACTGACTGTTGCATGTACTTTGGTGGTTGTTTATGAACTCTTCGAGTGGTAGAGACCTTGAAACAGTTATAAAAGAAAGGGTGAACTGTCAACTGAAAAGAATGAACCAGTGGGAAGGCATGTATGTACAAAACATTGCAAGGCGATGCATGAAAAGAAGCTGATTCAAAATACATTTGGTTGAAGTGAATTAGAATCACATATATCAGATACCCACAATGAAAACAGTTATGGAAACTAGTAAGTGCACGTCAATCGAAGCCAGTACCACACACATATGTGGACATGGCAAGTTTGCTGCACATATGTAGGCCAAATGAATTAATTACGAAGAAAAAGTCTTCTACGTGATCATAACTCTTCCTGACATCACAGTCAGCACAGGTGTGTTTGCAGGAATAAGTCGTTAACGCAATCTCCCGAGTCTAACAGAAGGACTTGGCAGCAGGATTGCGCAGAAATGTCAAGAAGTCATCCCAGATCATTTTTCGTTTCCCAGCCAGGATCCTGAAACGCTGTAATTGGTCGGCCGTAACGAAGTTTTGACGTAACGGAAGGGGATGACGGCAACAGTGTGGGCGATGGGACATCTTGAAAAGAATCGTTAGGGCCACAAACGAGATAACACACAACCTGATTACACTCCCCATATCTACATTTAATGATGTCAGTTTTGCAACAACGGATGTTCAGACTTGAGGGGACGGAAGAGAGAAACGGATTAGCTCAACCAAGACATGATTAAATCATCACGCGCATATATCCTGATAGGGAGAGGTACATAATTGGAGGCGAGTCCCTCGTAAAGACTTTTCCATGAAATCAACCGTGCACGAAATGTTTCATCTACTGTTGTCAGGCAAGCAAACGTAAGAAACTCATATCACAATTCAGTTCCTGAAACGTGCGGTAAGGTACTGAATATGCAGGTATTCAGAGCTCACAAGAAGTTTGCAAACTGGAGCCGACCACCCTGATGACATAGGGCCACCGGAAATGACCACGTGAGAAGGCACATGTCATCTTGATCCAGTTTCAACTACTAGTAACAGAAAGGTATTCTCACATTGCATGTTACAACACAGCAAGAACAGATACAGTACTATCACAGCAAACATGGGCTCAACATAGCAGGAAATTCAGTCTATCACTTGGAGATATCGTTATTTTTAACATAATACCAGCCTTGTCATGGAGGCAAAATACTGTAGGGTGACAATGCAATAGCTGGTCTGTTCCAGGAAAAACAACACCCACAAAGTCGCAAATCTGACAGCGCCTCATGACGAGAGATAAGAATAAAGAATAAGTGTCCATAACACACAATATCGCTACGGAAGATAAGTTTGAGGCCTTTTCCAACAAGCCCTGATGTACAGCACAGATAGGTCAGTAGTGGGAAATGTCCACACACACGACAACATGATCTACAAAAAGTCCAAACTGTCGTCAATCTAAATCACACTCGAAAACCCGGCTACAACCAGCCTTCCATCCGCTGTCCGCCTACCATTGCTCTCTCGGGGTTACGCCGCCGCCGCCTGCAAATGCGATTTTTCGGTGCCACTTCCACTCATCAAACTCCTTGGAATTTCTCTCCCGACGTCACGATCGCCCTGCCCGCGCCCAAGGCCAGGGCCTATCTGCCGAGTATAACCGCCGGGCACGCCGCACGCAAAGACACCGCAGCCTCCTTAAGCCTGACAAACCGGCGCCGCGCCGCCGCAGATAGCACCGTCGTTACTCCCACCTCATTTTTTTCATCAGCAAGGCCTGTTTAGAAATTATTAAAACTGTGCGAGGTTACCCCAATCCTGGTTCCCAGGCCCTGATATCTCTACTGCGCATCCATCAATGGCCGAATAAATGCACAGAAGCAAACAAGGAGGGGAGGACATCTTTCAAACAGGTCCTTAGAGTAATGCGCGCAATTATTTGGGAGAATCTAGCCGTAAGCAAGAACCAAATTTCACTGCTTGATAAACTCGGGCCGAGAAAATGCGTCATTTATCTTAACCCTCTGGTTGACGAATGGTCTATCTGCAGAAAGGAATTATACATTTTGTGGGCTTCAGCACATCGCGGCGCAGTCTCTGCATGGAATGTGGCAGCCCGGCAGTGTAATTAAGTCCAGCAATGGCCCAAGAGACCCACATAATCTTACAGTCGACATCCCATGTCATTTGTCTGCCGTCGTTAGAACCGTCCTGGGTCACAATGTTAGCACCTCCAGCTCTGAATGATATGTGCAAAATGATGATATATGGTGGCTCCTGACAAACTGTGTGTTATAGAATCTCCAAATGACACGATTTTCCCGCTAATTTACCTCTGGGGGAAGCGCGAGTCACTGCCGGGCACTAAATCTTTCCCCTCATTAAAATTCCGGGTCGCGAAAACCTGGGCAAACGGAAATGACAGGCTCCCTTCACGGTTCATAATCTGGGGATGCGCTTTATTAAAGCAAGGATGAGGCGGCGAACTTCTACAGGGAGACATACATCACGGCGAGGCGAGAAACTTCGCAAAGCCCGAGGACAACGCCTGTGAGACCACAGGTGCTACTCCCCGAACGGCGAAACGTGCAGCGCTACGTCACTCCTTCAAGTCACCCGGTCCGTCAGGGGTCCCGTCGTACATGCAGCGACAAAAGAACGACAGCAACCCCTGGTGAAGCGGCAAAATACGCAGCACTGTCAATCTGTCATCTCACCCTGCTCTCCAAACTAACAAACCACACAGGTGACAAAAAAAGAGAAGAGAAAATAAAACCTCCGATAGTTCCTTGTGAAGTGGTAAGACCATGTCAATCCATCAGATCACCTTGTTTGTCAAAGGGACTTTCATACATAATAAACAACACACAGGTGTTGAAAAATATAACATAACCATAGTCACCGAAGGTTCTGGACTTTGTAATGATTGGTTGGCAACAACTTTGGGCCGTGAACAGATTCAAAATGGCTACTGCACTTGCACTGTCATTCTGTTTCTAAAGAATATATCAACGTTTACAGCGCATTTTCTCAAGTTTCAAAATCAAATACTGAAGACTTTGTTGACACAAAACCTTCACAGACGGTTGGGATGTCAGTAAAGACTCCTTTGGGTCCAGCTGACGTTGCTTACGTGCTTAAACACACACTCTCACTATCTGGTTTTCCGTTCATTGTGCCCCGTTTTCCAGAGTCGGATGTAAATTTTTCTTAAAACTGCTGACGGTGTGGTTCAAATGAAGACATAGATGACAGACCAAACTTTCTGACAGGCACACATACCTTGTGGAAACGAGTCGTCCCAACATCAAGGCACAAACACCTCGGGAAAGGCAGCGTTCCACATCAAAGTCATACCTGTAAGTTTTGTGACGTGATTTGAGTTACGTTCCCACAGGCCTCGTCAGAATAAGAGATAGAAATGGACTTTCTGAAGGAGCGTCGAAGTAATCAGAGCGGGAGAAATCAGTCATACGTCATTTGGAAGCTGCATGGTCTAGGCACTAATTGTCCAAATTGAAGCATTCCGTGAGAGAACATGCCCAAACCTCCGCACTTAACAGCTTGACTCGCACGGGATATGCCTCGCGGGCCGTGATTACATTCCCTACCTTTATTAGTAATTCCTCATCGTTACTTTTCAACTAATTAATGTTCTTGATTGTCGAGTCTGATTACTTGTCACTTACGACGCCGAGGTGGTGGGCCGTTTTTCTCGTTTATAGCAGTTAGTGACGAGGACTTGTAGTACATTACCGTGGGCTTAATTACAACTACGCTTGTCAAGACGTATTGGGTCCACAAAATATCAGATAAACATTGTGATGCATTTCCTTCAAACTTCCCAAAGCTCCGCCACAATGATGAAGTAAAGAAATCGTAATCGGTAGTAAGAAATCTCGCAGCGTGTCCTTCTTTCTCAATTATTTCGAATGACAGAAACGTAAGCCCGCCGCGAATATTCATCAGTTCGCATCTTCTGTCCAATTCTTTCAAATTTCTGGCATTTTACGACTTCCAATAGAAACGCAATAACAATAAAAAAAGGAGGCATTCGGGGAGGTGAAATGCAGACCAGGGGAATTTGTGTAAATACATGTACATCAAAACGGGCACTACTCATTCTGTACTTCCGTAACTTTGGACTGATGGCCGAAATCTAACATCTTCATCCCATCCCCGGTACTAGAATGATGCTAGAATCTGTACATTTGTGCATAGGAGACACCACTGGGGTATTCACATGTTAAGCCTTAATGAATCTTTTGCTTCTTTGCCAGATCCCTTTTAATTACTTCTGGCAATGTTTGTGAGTGTTCCTTTGTTCAAATAAGACATTTAAACTATTATCATCATTGAATGTCAATACTAGTTACTGCCTCACAGGAATTGATTTTCCCACTTGTACAGGTACAAAAAGGAACATCGAGCCTATCAACATCTTCTGTGGCTAACACTCTTGCGGCTGAACACTGTCACCTCGTCCCTGCTGCAACAAGAAAACATCAAGCTGTTGTGGAACGAAAACCGAAAATGAAACCACGATAGTGGGCAAAAAGTATCCATACATTTATAAAAAGTAAACAATGTAATGTGAAAAATTATGTCCTGCATCCCTCGAACAAAATATCAAGAAAAATGGGACAATTCATCCAACGATAAACAAAGACACTGGTCATATTATGATTGTGCAACTGTCCAGCTATAACTGATGCCAAAAGATGTCCTCTTACAAAGACACAAGCTTGAATGAAACAAACAATCATGAGAGCCATGATCTATAGAAACAACAATAAAACCAGTATGCAGGCCAAGTGTGGCGTCCCTACATGAAAAGAAGAACAATTATATACGACAAAGAGTGGTGGGAGATTGATGCGATCGTAGCATAGCTAAAGGGGGAAGACGAGAGTGCGCAGCCAGGCATAGCCCGTGGTATCTCGAGCGTAGGGCACCACTCTGTCAATGGACATGGGTCAGGGTCGCCGGGCCGTCCAACACCGCGTTACACGCAAGACGTATAACCCGGATAGCGCACGTCAACCCAAATGTTCTGCTATCCAAGGGGACTCTGACCCGGGTCCGCGCGACTGTCTGAGATGCAGAATTAGATGCGGTCCGACATTCAGGCTGGGACACTGCCGTATCTACAAGTGGGGCTGAATTCAGGACATGATACTGGGTCATGTAGACGCTTGATAGTACATTTCAAGTTGATATGGACATTCGTATATAACACTGGTATAAGGACAGTGGACTTAGTACGGATAAGTAGGGAAAAACCTTACGACGATGACAAATAACACTGCTGAAATTTTAGATCAAGTCCTTACTTAGACAATGGGTTTGACTGAACATCTTATTCTTTACAGAGAAGTTCACACACAGGTATAGTTCTAAAAATGCCTGTTTGAGGTAGCAAGAAAACCAAGTCGTGTCAGCTTGTAACCATAGCCCATAGCTGAGACGGTCACCACATGGCGAAAGTGAGCAAGTCAGTCAAGTACAAGTGCAAAGGAATGACATCTTTGTTCAACACCTCTGCATAATCATGTTACACAAACCAACCTGAAATGTGCTCAAACACATAGAACACAGCCACAAGCTACAGATGTGTACAATTTCACAAGATATCTGAAAAAAACACTTCAACGTCCCCAACGTACCTTTTAATCTCCCTCTCCAACAGAAGCAGTGGACGTAACCGAACTCGAGAGAACGGCGCTTAACGACACCGTGGTTCACATCCATCACAAATACTGCAACTTTGACGCCTTATCTTCGCCAAAAATCTGCGCATTTCACCCTAATTGCTGCCATCTAGATTTTACAGCCAGGGCAGCCACTTAAGACAGTGCGGCCTTTGTCGACGAAATGTGATAGTGTTGGTCCTAGAAAGAGTGCTCTGCCTCTAATCCAGCTATCGCGGAAGCCCTCATAAAAGAGACGAAGAAAGTTACAAAATCGGCCCGGGAAAACCAGCCGTTTCGTGTGTCAATGTTGTTAACGGCAAGGACTGAAGAACTAAGCGAAAAAATAATCCGGAAAATGTCAGACTGAGAAGCACGTCCTGTGTGCTAAGAATCTGTCAAAAGTTTCCAGGAAATTACTTATATTGTGTATCTGTATATATTGAGTTTATGGGATGGACTAAAGAACTAAGTGAAAAAGTAATCCCGAAAATGTCACACGTCCTGTGTGCTAATAATCTGTCAAATGTCTCCAGGAAACAACGTAAATTTGTTTATACCCAAACAAACACAAATATCTTTGTTGCTACCATGAATGTTGTAAATATCTCCTTACATACAGTAGATATGAAATATACCAGATCTCGAAATACCCGCCTGCAAATTGTAGAAAAGTTTTGAGAAAGAAAAAAAAGGAATGTCTACACGTACAATTAAGCATACAATAATGTAAATATCACATACAACTGTTGTGAAATGTTCCCTCTTTCTTCAGTAAAGTGGTCAGCTTTGTGGTCAGCCTGCATGAAATAAATCCGCTGCCTTGAAATTATCCTCAAAGCAAAAGTTCTCCTTTGTCACACTATGGACTAAAACCAGGCAATGACGAGGATTATGAGAAAATGGCATTATGTAAAACGAGGGGAACCGATTTCATTCTCTGTCATCAGGTGGTCGGGTTCTGTCTATGGGGGTGAGAGATTACCCATCAACCTTCTCACCTTGCCACTGTTGCCATGGCAACACCTGCGACAGCACTCTGTGCCAATTTCATCAACGACCAGCTTTGGCTTTTTTCGAAACGTTTACACATTAATGTCAAGGCTGCCAAATGTTTTTGACAACATATTCTCTACTTTTTCACGTAACGAAGTTGTTAAGATTTTATTTGTGGCTCGGCAAACTTTGGTTGTACCCTTTTCTCTGGATGGAATGTCGAAAGGGTATTTGATTATCATTGATATAGTCAAACCTGTACAAGTGACCACTTCTACATAAGGACCGCCTGGCCATTGATATACAGTCAAACCTGTACTGTGACCACCTCTACATAAGGACCACCTGGCCATTGATATACAGTCAAACCTGTACTACTAGTGATCACCTCAGTCTACAATACATGTACGGACACTAATATATAAACCACTACTTGGATCTAAAGAGAACTTGTGTTGTATTCAGTTTTGGTTTACATCCAGTTCGTAGGGACAGCCTAGCAATGCGTGACGTTGAACAGAGAAACTCATACCGGTAACACCATGTAAAACCGGTACCTGTGTATTTGGACCTAGAGAGAACAATCAGCCTTAGATAGGAACTGTCCAGTGCTCTACTGAGTTTTGGTAGTTCGAAGAGACAGGTGTGAACAGAGAACCCATACCGGCAGCACCATGTAAAACGCGTACCTACATTTGTATAGTGTCTGGCTCTAGGGAGAACACTCACTCGTACTGAGATAAGGCCTGTCTCATGCGCTCACTCCTGAGTTCTGATCCGGTTTGAAAGGAACGCCAGTGAAAGTAGATGCTTCATGATTACGACAGTGAAAGTGATCTCCCCACGGGATTAGGGGGGATTCCCGGACGGCTAGTCCGACTGAAATTGACACCAATTGGACGCTAAGCGAGTCCCCCTCGCTGGATTTCAGATCCCTATCACGGTAAGCCCGCGAAGCTGGCGTGGGGGCAGGAAACGTCGTGCTAATACCCACACATCAACCGATGATTAGCTGCTGAAAACTCCAAACTGTAACTGCACCTAGGAAGGGACTAGCAGCTCCCTCCTCCTGACTACCCCGGCTGTGTCGCTCTCCCGACATGCACGCTACTGGAAAGGGTTGCAGTCCTATGGACGGAACGTTGGGCCGTGATCCACTGTTCATTGAACTTGTTGAAAAGAGCTAGGGGAATTTCCCTGTACAATACACCTGTATATACTGTACATACATGTAGCGTCTGTCTTCTCTGTCATGACCAGTTGAAGAAAATAGCTCTTTATTGAGATAAACAGGTATGAGATCACTTTCACGAAACTCACAATATTTCCTTACTGTTTCTGTAGCAAGATTCTGAAGGAACATGTACATGGACATATAGGCATGGGATGCTGGTCTCCCTGATTTACATGTTTTGCACTGCCCCCTGGTGGCTGACCTTTATATTGCAAGTGTTATGCCTCACAGTCAAAGAGAAGTGGACAAGGCAACATGTCCATGATAACCTCCATTTACATGTCATGCTCTTAACTTTGGGCTGTCAAAAATGGACAAACAACTTTACCTGTTCTTGCGTTCCATTTCATTCTTTCCTAATCCAAAAAAGGGAAGGAAAATGACAATGACTTTGTTTGATGCATTTCTTTCCAGTTTGACAGATAAGAGAAAAAAAGGTCCAAAATTTTTGCTGGCAGGCAATACTGTATTTTTTTCTACCTTAACTTTCTCCCTGGCGTAGTATTCATTTGGCACCAAATTTGCGTTGGTTACAGGGTTAGGCAGCAGGGATAAGGTTGAGAGAAACATTGTTTCTATAGTCAGTATTCTTCCTCTTAAAACTTTAAGAGACACATGAGAGTAAATAACAGGTAAATAACATAGGCTTGTTGTTGATTTGGAGACACGTGGCATGGAGTGATGTATAAAAGAACAACTTTCTGTCTTTCTGTGTTCCAGCACAGACTTTGTTTGTCCCTCTTGTTTTTCTAGCTTAACAAACAGATTTGAGTAATGAATGACCGAGGCCCATATTTTTGCCGGCTTGTTGGTGATTCCAGCACAGACTTTGTTTGTCCCTCTTGTTTTTCTAGCTTAACAGACAGATATGACTAATGTATGACCGAGGCCCATATTTTTGCCCGCTTGTTGCTGATTCCGAGACCTGACTAAAAAAGGCATCGCTCACATCCCAAGGGCAGGTAAGAATGAGTGGGGATAACACACTTAGCTGCCCGCCTCTGGTGCGGATCGTTATGAATATGGCCGCGAGACGACAGGGCTAAAACTTGGCCGCATGATGGATGGCTGCCTTCCCGGGTCAGCACAAGCACACGGCAGTTCTTCATATCCCTCTAATGCACCGCAGTACCGCGGTGATACTGCACGGAAATTCAGGTACAGGTACAGGAGTTCTTATTATCCCTCTAATGCACCGCAGTACCGCGGTGATACTGCACGGAAATTCAGGTACAGGTACAGGAGTTCTTATTATCCCTCTAATGCACCGCAGTACCGCGGTGATACTGCACGGAAATTCAGGTACAGGTACAGGAGTTCTTATTATCCCCCTAATGCACCGCAGTACCGCGGTGTACTACACAGAAATTCAGGTACAGGTACAGCAGTTCTTATTATACCTCTAATGCACCGCAGTACCGCGGTGTACTACACAGAAATTCAGGTACAGGTACAGCAGTTCTTATTATACCTCTAATGCACCGCAGTACCGCGGTGATACTGCACGGAAATTCAGGTACAGGTACAGGAGTTCTTATTATCCCTCTAATGCACCGCAGTACCGCTGTGATACTACACGGAAATTCAGGTACAGGTACAGGAGTTCTTATTATCCCTCTAATGCACCGCAGTACCGCGGTGTACTACACAGAAATTCAGGTACAGGTACAGGAGTTCTTATTATCCCTCTAATGCACCGCAGTACCGCGGTGATACTACACGGAAATTCAGGTACAGGTACAGGAGTTCTTATTATCTCTCTAATGCACCGCAGTACCGCGGTGATACTACACGGAAATTCAGGTACAGGTACAGGAGTTCTTATTATCCCTCTAATGCACCGCAGTACCGCGGTGATACTACACGGAAATTCAGGTACAGGTACAGGAGTTCTTATTATCTCTCTAATGCACCGCAGTACCGCGGTGATACTACACGGAAATTCAGGTACAGGTACAGACACAGGTACAGGAGTTCTTAATATCCCCTTATACACTGCATTACAACTGTGTACCTAGTACCTACAAAACAATTGGTGAAGCTTCTTGACATCGGGAGATGTCCCTGTTCAAGGTATAAGGTACACAACAATTCAGGTACAGGTACATGCAGCAGTTCTTAATATCTCTGTACTGCACAGCATTACGGCTGTGTACCTGAACAAAAATTCAGGTACAGGTATGGACACAGGTACTGGTACAGGTACAGAGGCTCTTCATATCCCCCTCATGTACAGCATTACGGCTGTGTACCTACACAAACGTTGTACAGGTACAGCAGTTTTGGGCACAAGTGACAACCACTGCCAAAGGACCACCTGGCCAATAATACTAGTATACAAGTCATGTACAGTCAAACCTGTACCAGTGACCACTGTTGCATAAGGACCACCTGCACGGTGGTCAAAAAGGCCTCGATTTTTCCTAACTTGGAAAACATGAATATTGATAAGGACTCGATGTCAATCACTCCTTTCACTATTGGCAACAGTAGCTGATTGGTTCACACTTTTGCAGGCGGGATCCAGATTTGTTTTGGTTGTACCAAGCCGTGCAGCATTTCCCCCGCGAACTTGTCCTTTTCAAATGCGCGCCTAGTCTCCGCCCCTATTGTTCTCCGGTTAACACATAAACAATACCCCAGTTTTCATTTCAATCAATCCCAAGCTCAAGCTTGGTACAGACACCATCGTTTTAATTATTCCTGAGCTAAATTTTCGTCCATCTTACCACACAAAAAACTAAAGCCCGCATAAGTAATCGCAGTTTCCGTTATAACTCACCGACATTCCCAGGTTCTTGATTCCGCGCCTGACCGCTGGAGACGGGGCCAAATAAAAAACGGCATTTCCTACGTACATTATCTGTGCCTTTGTTTAAACACACAGTCAAAATTAACTGATAGAATTCCGAAAAATGATTGACGAAGTCGAATGTTTTTATTTAAGATAAACCCCGTGTGAAAACGTGCGGCCCGATAACGCAACGCTCCCCTTTATATGTGGCGTCTTTGATCAGGAAATCATGACAGTACCGGCGTGTCTGGCCCTGTCCTACACAGCGACTCGTGATCAATAATCAGAACCTACGTTTTCCGAATTAGTAACACATCCTTTTTAGTAACAAACGCCTTACGTTTTCGTCATTTTTTGTAATAGATTAAGGTCAAAGTACGTAATTCAATACGCGTACGCGTGGTAACAACGCTCACGCCAGCGTCTGAGATTGATGTGCCGAATGTTGCGCCGACATAACGTTACATACATACTTTCTGACGGCTATGGTTGAAAAATAAAAACAGTGCATTCTTATGAAGAGAAAATTATAGCGAAATACACATAAGTAAATCAAATGCTGGGAAATATGAAGGCTGCGTTTTTCTTTGACAGCAGAACTGGATTGACGCGGAAATTTCTTTTGTTTACAATTACCGACGCCACGTCTGTTTTCTTCATGAAACATACTTGTGGGTCTCAATCGAGTCAATGTTTTTTTACATTTCACCCACGTGTCTTCCAATCCGAAAATGTACCATTTTGGTGTACAGTTATATATCATTAGAAAGTGTACTCGTTTCTATCTCTACAAACTCCGGTCACCCGGTCGATACAATCATAACAATGTTTCAATTTCTAGTACCGACACAACATTTTCATGAAATGTCTTCTATGAAAGATTTTGGACGATTGAATCATTCTCACAGTTTGCTTTGCAGTACCAAAAAAATTGAAGAATAAATGATATACTGATTTCTTGAGAGGAGTGAATGAGAATATACTATTGAGGTCTTTGGTAGTTGAAAATCGCGGGCAATTATCTCGCTTGGGCCGGAACAAATACAATGGCGGTATTTCTCGCTCATTTGCATCTGGCTTGTGACAGGGCCTAGCGAAATCTTCTGATCTTCGCCGACGCCTTCATTATACTGGCCAAACATGTCCTTTCCACCACGTGTATTATCTGAACATAGCGTACGCTTCATATTTTGGCCCATATCTTTTGATCTACAAAGGATAATTTGACAAAAACACCATGATCGGAAAAGCAAAAACGCGCCGCCATTTTGATGACGTAGGCTGTCTGTTCCATGGTGGCTCACGGGAGATATGGAAGGAAATGTGACCCAAAATTCTTCAAAATTTCGTAGAATGATTTTAGATTTCACAGACATCGACTCAAGTTTCATAGGATTGAAAAATTATTGGTATAAACATTGACTAGGACTTCAACTAATGTTTAGTACGTAAATCAGAAAAAAATCCTTTGAGCAGCGGCTACAAAGTTGAAAGTTCAATCACCGGACGTAGCCTGGCTTACGTTCACCTAAAAAATGTACTATTTTGAACGCAGTGTATAGCTGTCACTTTTATTCTTAAATGTATTTGAAAAGCCAACATATCGTCTCTGTAGGTACTTCTTTCTGTTTCTTGACCCGACCATCGGTTCATGCGTTATTTTGAGATACATTTTGTACCGTGTACTGGTGTAAAGCTATGAATGCAGGGTCCCGGTGGGTACCCCGCGGTGCGGTGGGCGGAGCTAATTTCCATAGCGACGCGGATTTTTGCTTGACGACCGTACCACCATGCTGGCTGTTGTGGCCATTTTCATGGTTGTCCCTTAAATTGTTTTCCATCAATGACCTAATCATTAAGAAGCTTGTCTATAGATGTGTGACCACCTGTCTACAGTATGTACAATGTACTTTAGTGGTCACAATAGACAGATCTGCCTGAATTCGAGTCTCTGCAAAGCAGCATGTCTCATATCACATAACTTCAGAATGAATTGGTCGGACGAGGTAACATGGCCCTGATAAGTCTTGTTTATACATATCACAAATACCCCTGCACCAGACATATTAAAACATTCAAAGAAATTGCGAAGATTCCTGTCCCAGCGTTGTAGTCAGCAACATTTACAAAATATTTTTAGAATTCACAAATATTCCACTGGATATTAATGATACTGACCACATTCTGGGGCACAAATTTTAATCAAGGACATCACTGTAATGAGTTATCCTTCTAATTAATTGCTTTTAGCTCTCGTTAGATTAATTTTCTGATTATTCTTTGACCCTGGCTACAAAAATATGTTTCTGTCCAGACAATGTCTCTAAAACGGATTTGTCCTCTCTGATCACCAACGAACTTGTAGCTTGGTGGATTATTTACAATAGTGACCATATACTTTTTCTTAAATAGAGCACAAAACCTAATTAAGCATGGCGCTGCAATCAATGAGACTTTTCATGAATTGTGTTCAGTTCCCAATGGTTCGTCAGCCTCCCTTGCTACGACAAATGGTATGTTCCAGCTATAGTCTCTGTCTGGTCTCCGAGCTTCGTGAAAACTTTACCCTCCTGCAAAGCATGCATATGAACTCATGACATTAATGAACTAGATTTTTTATGTAATTTCCTTTAGTCCCTGATCATTTGCCAGCATCCTTTCTAGAAAAATGGTAACTTCCAGCTATTGTGTCTGTCTGGTCTCCGAGCTTCGTTTAAAATTTCCCTCCAATTGGGGTGTCCATAAGGACTCATGAAATTAGAATTTTAGTTAATCACTTTTAGAATCTTAGCATTCGTTAGCATCCTATACTACAAAATATGGCATCTTCCAGCAATTGTCTCTGTCCGATCTCTTAGCTTCGTTAACACTTTCCATACCCTGGGGTGCCATTTCAACTTAATGACATTAATGAAAAAGGGTCAGCAAATGGCATTCACAAAATCACTAAGTATGTTACACCACCCTTTCTACGACAAATGGTATCTTCCAGCCATTGTCTCTGTCTGTTGTCCGAGCTTCGTTAGAACTTTCCTTTCCCAATGGAGCGTCCATATCAACTTATGAAATTAATTAATTGGATTACTAATTAATTGCTTTTATCAATCGTTAGCCTCTATGGCTACGGTAAATGGTATCTTCCAGGCATTGTCTCCGCCTGGTGTCCGAGCTTCGTTAGACCTCCCCCTCCCACTGGGGGTCCGTATCAACTTATGAAATCAAATAATTGAATTTCTAATTAATTGCTTTCAGTCTCAAATTGCTCGTTAGTATCCCTTGATAAATAGAATGGCATGTTCCAGCCATTGTCTATGTCTGGTGTCCGAGCTTCGTTAAAACTTTCCCTCCCACTGGTGTCCATATCAACTTATGAAATTAATTTATTAGGTTTTTAATTAACTGCATTTAGTTCCTAATAATTCGTTAGCTTCCCTTGACACAAAAAAAGATATGTTCCAGCCATTGTCTCTGTCTGGTGTCCGAGCTTTGTTAGAACTTTCCCTCCCTTTGGGGCGTCGATATCAACTTATGAATTTAATCTATTAGGTTTTTAATTGATTGCATTTAGACCCTAATAATTTGTTAGCTTCCCTTGACACAAAAAAAAGATATGTTCCAGCCATTGTCTCTGTCTGGTGTCCGAGCTTCGTTAGAAATTTCCCTCCCTTTGGGGCGTCGATATCAACTTATGAAATTAATTTATTAGGTTTTTAACTAATTGCATTTAGACCCTAATAATTCGTTAGTATCCCTTGATGCAAAGAATGGCATCTTCCAGCCATTGTCTATGTCTGGTGTCCGAGCTTCGTTAGAACTTTCCCTCCCTTTGGGGTGTCGATATCAACTTATGAAATTAATGAAATGGAGTCCGGCAGGTGCCTCCGCAGCGTCCTGCACTCGTCTGTCCGGCCGTCCATTCATTAGCGGGGTGCACATTCGGGGCATCAGGCTCTAATTAAAAACAGGAGCAAGGTTATGGGCTGGAGCGGTGCCCGGCGGGAGAGTTAATCAAGTTAATTAGGTTTGGGCAATAAGTGCCCGGGCGCGCGCTCCCCTCACGCCGCGCGCCGAATGGGATCCACGGGAGGCGGCGCGCACCCGACCAATCCCGGCAATTAATGCCAAGAATCAGAACGAGCTCTTTTGTTCCGCGGCTCAAAATAACCTGTCCTCTGTGTCGGGTCACTCCATTTCAGAAGTCTTGTTTGAACAGAGGAAAAACCATTAAGTTTCTCAGATGATTGAGCCAATCAACAAGCAGATTTTCCTATATCGTTCGTTCCGTGGCTCAAAATAGCATGTGCTCTGTGTTAGGATCACTCTACTTCAAAACTCTTTTTATTTCTAACGGAGGAAAAACCACAAAGTTCTCCAGATGAAAATCCGTTGTCGACAGACATACTGCCCCTACAGCTGGTCAGCTGAGTGAGTGAGTTTTCAGATGAAGGCAATTAATGCCAAGAATCGCAAGAAGAAGCTTTTCCTAGGTCTTTTGTTCCCCGGCTCAAAATAACATGTCCTCTGTGTTGGGGTCACTCCATTTCAAACTTCTTAACGGAATAACAACCATCAACGTTCTCAGAGTCTCCCCCGAACCCTACCCAAGACCCAGCTAGCCAATCACGATAATTTACGCAATGGCCGACGACCATCCAGGCTCCATGTCTGGGTGTATTTTGTTAAATAGTAAAGCTTAATTTTAAAACGACCCTTCCTCTCAGGGATGCTCCATTTCAAATCTTACACAGGAGACCAAACACTGTATTCCTATCCCCTTGCTTTTAATCTTGTCGACATCCCTCTAACTTCAATTTCCAGCGCACCCCATCCCACACATCAGCTCTTCCTTGACCAATGGCTCTTCCCGTCTTTTGCATAAGGGACGAGAAATTTCAGAATGTTTATCATAAGAAGACATATGATATGTAAATATCCTTGTATACATAATATACATAAATATACATATATATACATACACACACATATATATATATATATATATATATATAATGGAAACAAGAAGTTGAACTGAGGACTTACACCATGGAGCGCTCGAAATGTGAAAAAAATATAATTCCGAATTCAAACTGACAAATGCTACGAAACACCATCTTATGTTTCTGAAGAGCTACTGGTCTTAATTTTCCCCTTCCACATTGTCTGAGACCCCTGCGCTGTGCTCAACACTCTTTCTTCCTGGTGCATCATGTCCATTCCTTGCCCAGACTAGAGCCCATTATGGCTGTCATGTCAGCTAATCCATCCCAGATGAATTGATCTCCCGAGGTTTCAGCCACTTCCCTGTAACTTCCTACTTAGTACCACGCTGTACATGTTTAGGGTACAGAACTGCAGGAAAGGAAGTTCAATTTCATCAGAGATGCTACCTAGGCAAGCTTTCTGTCAAATTCTATTTTTTGAAAGTGGGGAACAAACAATGAGGGAGAGACCATTTGAATCGGTGATAGGGCTGTGTACCTGCACCTTAGACCTGTGCATAAAAATCATTTTTGTCTTAATTGATTTCTTCTCATTTCATTTATTCTTTATTTTACCAGGGGAGACATTTTGTGACTCTTGCTAATCCTACAAGTATGACAAACCACTAAAAAGGGGAAAACAATTTACCACAGAATACTATCATAATAATCATTATGCTTAAAATGCTATAGGCATAACTTACAGACAATTGGCCAACTTGTTTTGAGTAAAGATTTGAACTTGAATCTTTGTACCTGTACCTGAACATACTACAGTCTAGCCTTGACTCAGGCAACCACCTCCAGTCACAAGCCACATTAAAACAGTACCTTCCATTTTTACATAGTTAACCCCACCCTGTCCTCAGCAACCATTTTTCCTCAGACCTTTAGTGGTTGTCTGTACACAGGTTCTCAGTAAAAAGTTCCGACGGGGCAGCATATGTGCAGTTTCTCCCGTATCTCCAACTGTCACAAAAGTTTCCGGAGCCATGAGACATTCATCCACAGCTCATTAAAACACCCAAGGCCATGATCATGCCGTGCTTAACAGAAGGCGTCCGCAGCACAGCTAGACTCAGGTGTGTTTTACGGCACCCATGGCTTCTCATAAGGCACAGTCACACAAACACAGCCGCCAGGGACACCACTCCCTCAGCAATTAAACGCGGCACGAAACAACGATACTGCGCAGCAATTACCGTCCTGGCAATGAACGCCAACCACGAGGACATTGTCGTGCGGCCTTGCTGCTTCCATTGTCACTGCCAGCTGGCGCAATGTCAAAGGAACAACAGCCCTTTTCAACAAAAACAGAAGAAAACACAAGCAAAGGATGGCAGCAACAGGCTGCATGTATATACATTTAGCAACATTGTATAGTGTCCCTGTAGACATCATGTTGACAAAGAGTACTAACAAGACGAGCTGGGGAGGGAGGGTGAGCTTTGTACCAAACTGTCACGACTCTTCTGATTCAACTTTCTTTTGCCCTTCCTTTCCTTGACATTCTTGCTACACAGAATATGCTTATCTGGCAGAGTTATAGATCGGGAAATCTGCTATCTCTTTTTTCACCCATCTCCAACTGTTTTCTGTCTAAGGGATTGAGAAAAGAAACCAATATAAAACACAACACTCACAAATTTCAAACCTCTGCCGAAGCAGAATATGATTTCCCCGAGTCTTTGCTTTCCCTGATTTATATGAATAGTCATCATCAGTTCCAGAAAAACAACATTGCTTCAATCTGTACTGTATTTGCATAACACATGTACAAAAATGAATCTTTGAATTTTTGAAATTTCAGTTTCAATATGCTGACTTGGATCTCTGTATCAACAATCTTCAACCTTTCATATCCTCAAAATCTTACAAACTTTCCAGGAAGAGATTGATCTTACGTGGGCCGGACTTGCAAGGGGAAAAAAGGAAAGGTCTTCAAATGAAAACAACATCGACGAACAAACAAAACCCTTCAGCCTCATTGACTTTGATCCCCAGCTGTTTCCACGCAGAATTAGCTCTCCGCTCCTATCAACCCTTTTGTCGTCAAGGCCGAACTTTTAATTCGATATCGCGACGTTCGGCACATCCTGTGTCTGTTCGCCATTGTTTCCCCGTCAATCTGTCGACCCCGGTTTTCTCTCGCTCTCCCACACATTAGCGGCGATCAGGTTCAAAGCCAGGAGTGTGTAAAATCAATGGGAGTGGGGATTCAGCCCCGCTTATGTCACTGCAAATCCAATTAGGCAGTGGAGCCGGCCTGCAGACTCTGTTTCAGACACACTGTCATCTACAGAGGGCTGCTGTTAATGAGTTTCAAGACATCGTGGGCCGTCGAACCGCGTACTTATCTATGCCAGGGTGGATATGTCTTCACCAGCGTTGGTTAGTTAGTTAGTTGTTTGGCTGGTGAGCACAATAAGTCGAAAAGCTAGAAATGGATTCTAATATACTTTATTTGGCTAGGTACACCTTGGCGCTAAGGTGAATGTGTATTCACCAGAATTGGTTGGTTGGTTGGTTGGTTGGTTGGTTGGTTGGTTGGTTGGTTGGTTGGTTGGTTGGTTGGTTGGTGAACGCAATAAGTCGTAAAGCTATGAATGGCCCTTGGAAGAAATGAATATGTTTGGGAAAAGGTCTGGATCAAAAAGTTAAAGATTCTTAACCAGTACTATCCCTGTCTCGTCACAGCCTCCCATTTTTATGTCTTTTCTTAGGAAGAAAAAGTCACTGTTTCCAGTTTAGAAGGCGTGTATTCATTTTCTTCAGATACACTTTAGAAGGAAACTTTTCATTCCAGGAAGGGTATCTCCTGGTGCATGTTTGACTTGATGCAAAGGGTAAGCCAAATCTCTTTCTCCAACAAAGTATGCAAAATTAGACAGTGTATGATAGGATGATAGTACAGACTAAATCGAAGACAAAAACTACCATTTCTATGATCAATTTCACCTAAATCCACATTTCTGCTGACAACAAGACGTGTTTTGAACCTATTCTTGCGTCATGATCTAGACCTAATACAGATTTCATTCATTTCTAAAAATCCATATTTTTCAACTTAAACTGCTTCAGCACCTCTTTCAGCATAACATAATCTGAACATACAAAAGCAAACCCTTATCAAAACAACTAAAATCAGGAAGAAATTTAAAAAAAGAACAAAATCAAAGTGAAGAGACTTCAACCCACAAGATATCACCTCATCTCAGAGACAGTAAAAAAGACGAATGAAGAAAAGATTGTTGACTCCATGCTACGGACACAAACAAGTCAACGCATGAATAAAGAACTGAAAAAACAACAACCACGCCGTAAACCAGTAAACACATGGGATAAAACACAGCAACTAAACTATGAAACTCCCCACCCAGTCCTCAACCAACAGGTGGGACAACAGGTAAGTAAGGGAAAGTGAAAGTACGGCCTTACCTACAGCTGAGGAGTAGAGCGAGTAAGACAGAGCCATGTCGCCAGCGACTTCTGACAAATGTCTATTCAATCGAGGACGGCTGCCGAAATGACGAAACTGTAATATCATTTTGTCTACTGCCAATTGTCTGGATTTTTTCTTTCTGCTATTTTACCCAACAAGGGGAGACCTCATTTGCATAGCATGTGAGAACACAGCAAACCCCTCGCCTGTCAATCAGGCTAGAGGGGGGCCATTGTTTGCTCCGAGAAACGTCGTCCCTCTTTCTTCTTCCCCCTCGTCTTCTTCTAAGTTTGACAATGCGGCAATTGGGATCGCAAATTGGATCGCAATAATTATATCTAACCGTCAGGCCCCCGTCATTGAAAGACACTTCTGCGCGCAATTTCGGCAGAGCCATTTGCATATTCGTGACTCTCAGACTCATTACTGCTGATATGTGCGTTATTAGTCTACGAAATGTGCCTTTCATATCCTCCAGCAAATGGTAAACATTTTCTCGGCCGGTCATTAAAATGTAAACACGTAGACGAAAAAGCAATCCTGGGTGCATTTTTTGTCTTTCGCTTGTCAGAGGATCCTCCAAGGTGGCATTTAGGCAAGCGGCGTTAAGAGCGCTAAGAAATATTAACGACTTTCAGGAAGCTAGCTACTTACAGCACGGTCTGTGTAACCACCACTTCTCCGCTTCACATCGAGTGAATCAATAAGTGACAAAACAAAGTAGGATCTGTCCATTTTTGTTGAAGTGGGAAAGGAGGACTTTGTTGCCTTTTTTTTTTAAAGAAATAAAACACTAAACATGCAGCCAGACGTCAACACAGGCCTTGTAACAGGACACGTTTCAGGGGATAATTCTCCTTCTTATATCAGAATTCATCGTGTATTTTTTCTATTCTCATGACATTAAAACAGGTCAACTTTCAGAGTCCTGGAGTTTGCAAAAACCATGAAGATATTCCTTAAAAGAAACAAAACATCTTAGCATCTTCAAAATAGCGTGGTCGGGAAAATCACAAGAAAAAAGGAGGATGTTGCGTGATTGATTTTCTTTAGACAGAGCTTGCACTGTTTTTCTGAAACACCACGGGCGAGAATTAGAGTCTTTGACAACATCTTGTCATAGTAAATGAGACAGATGATACACGTATACATGGTTCTCCCCCTCCCCACTGAGCGGTGTGTTCTTCCATCCAACAAGAACGAAATTCAATCGTAAATCCTACGAAATTTGACTTTGGTTTGAAACACAAAATTATTTTAATTAGGGCTTTAACGATGAAAATATTTGACCCTTAATCATTAAAAAATTTCTAAAAAAAAGACATACAAGTCAAATTACAATGGTTGTTGGGATCAAACAAGTTGCTTTCTGCATTTAAAAGACACCATCAATAAGAAATTATGCATGTTGAAATCCCTACATTTCAATCTGTTGCTGGATGGTCAGTAACTAGAGTTTCAGAAGGCAGTCGACATAGCAGACTTTTTTTTCCAGTTTCCTGCAATATGTGACTTATAATACAGAATCTTTTCATTTTTCATTTCAATTGTGCCTCAGTCTTAGCCTCTTGTCCCTCTTAAAGCCTGTGGAATAGAAAGCTGTCCATATATATTGTTCTCTGTTATATAATATTTTGCAGTTAGAATTGTTGGATAGATTAGCCTTGTAGTATTGTTGATTTATTGCCATACATTGTGCCATGCACGATTGTTGAGCAATAAAGTTCATTCATTCAATACGAAAAATGCAAGTTGCAGATGGGTATTTCAAGCCCTGCATATATAGTTTCAAAAATTCACATAAAAAAAGATATTGTAGGCCATTGGGCGGACTTTGCTTTCTACCAAACATATATCCAAACAAAAATTTGAGGAAAAATGCTATATAGCCTATACTGTTGGCCAGTGGACAGGGTGTGCCTTACTGTAATTCTTGTTTCTTTCACTGTAACTTTATGTTCGCTGTTTTCACGGTGAACTTATCATCACCATGAAAAAACTTGTTGTTGTTATTATTTATGATTCCTTCACACATCTGTTCTGTAAATCACTTGCCGCCACCGTGAAGTTAAAGTTCAGTGAAATGTCCATTTTCCTTACACCGTGAAATTTTGCTACTGTGAAGATAAAGTGAATTACAGTACTCGTCACCTACGATCAGATAGATCTCCCCAACATGTTAACTGCACGCCTAACATCCCCACTCACAGACGCACAGCCCACATTTTCCAGCAGACTTGTCAGCTTGAGCGCCCCTGCGCCGCACGTGAGCGCTCGTGTGAGAAGTGCTCCCGCCGCAATTAGCCACCGTTTCCCCCATCAGGAAAACAACATCATCCGGACAATTTACGCACCGACATTGGCAGTGACTTATCTCTGAGTGGTTTTACCGGCTCTCTCTTGTTTCCTGCGGTCGGTCGCAGAAGCTTTGATTGTTTGAAGCCTTGAAACAGAAAGCTGTCACAGGGCGGATCTATTTGGATGAAAAGAAGTGAAGATCCCAGCTGGTGACAATGGCTTTGTCTAGAGGACGAACTACCACCACAGCTTGCAGCTCTTCAGTTCTAAAAATCTATCAACAAATTCAAGTTGATGCAACAGCGAGTGATAAAACATGTGTCACTGTAGATTTGGAAAGACAACAGAATTTGGAATCCTTAACTATACTAGTATAAAGATGTTCTGTAGATGCTTGAACACTGAAAACCCTCCCCAAACCATGGCAATTTCAACTTCACAAATGAAGTTTAAGAGGAACATGCAGTTTTGAAAGAGCTGCTATAGGGCTTGTCACTTAGTGACTTCTTCCTCTAGAAAAGAATTTAGAATCAAAATCTATAGATCATATCTAGTTATAGTTATCCTGTTCATAGACTTATCAACCAACCAACCAACCAACCAAACCACTACCTATATTTTGACATAGCCTCTATGGAAATTCTGAAGTCAAAATGGTTCAAAAGTATTTAACACCATAGCCACAAAGAGTACATTTACATGTAGTTCGGCATAACCATGTACATCCCACAACTTGTCCCTTACCCAGAAAAGTATACATGGATTATTTGCAGGAACATGATGTGAGGCAAGCGCCACAGGTGAGGTCCTATGAAGTGTGAAATTGTGACAAATATGGATGTCAGCCCCCCCTCTCTCCCTGATCCTACTAAATGCCAAACCAACCATACACAAGTAATGCAATGCAACATTCTTATTTATGTACATGTATATGAGATGCTCATGAAAAACAACATAACGGTGCCATAGGTGGCAAAGAAAAATAGACATACGATGCTAGAAAAGAGGGCTTTTTTCAGCTTGGTCACTGTCGCTGTTGTAAACAATATGTGCTTTTTCTTTTGAACACTGCAAAGTAGGTATCACTTTGACACATTTTCCCAAAAAATATCATAGATAACAGGGTGTGCCTTCTATAAGCTGTAGTTTATCTATCTGCTTCATTTCAACTTCTTTTACTATTCTGGGTAAGATGACGTGTGCACACCTTCTTTGGCGAATCACTAGTATAACTGTTATAGGTAGTACAGAAATATAAAGGTGCTACACATAGTGTAACAACATTACAACCAAAATGTGAAATATATCAAAAATTCCAGTGAATCAAGCATCACTAGGATAGTAAATTGAAACAGAATCATAACAAAAACACTCGTATGTAGGGTATATATTTTCTACATCTGCAATAAGAATTACAGACTAACATCACTGCAAGACAGTCAAAAGGCGTAGACAAATTTCCCAATCACTGGAAATAGACCTCCGGCTACAACACAAATTTATTCATTTGAATACCTGATTTTTGCATAACCAAGGGCCAGGTAGATGGTCATCAGAGCATATTTATTCATACCCGCATCGCTTCACGGCTAGTGCACGCAGTTGTGGATGATATTTTCTACATTTGTCACCTTTTTGTGTCAATTGTTTTCAGCATAGAAGTCAAATATGTGACTGTAACGTGACTCGGGAAGAATAGTGGTACGGACCACCCCAATATATTGGTCTGCATTTTCGCTTTAGATGTTACTGTCGTCGCCATATCTCTTGGGTTGCATATTGTTTGGGGCGGCTTTTTATATTCAGAATCGATACCTTCCAGCTCAGAAGTCAAACAGGTGAATGCGACGTGTACAAGGATCAATCTACATGTACACACATGTACATGTACGTGTACATGTTGGCACCTCTCATTTCTACACGCACATGACTATCTTTTATGGGACAGCAATTTCTCTGCTACAGTCACCTCTGGATTCCCCCGACACACATTTCCTGTATGCCTATAAATCCTTCCAGCACAGGAGTCAAATATGGGAATGTATCAAGGCTTAATTCTGCTTACATTTTTCGTTTCCTTACTTCTACATAACTTTGATTATCATTGTCGTAAAATCGTAAAAGAAATTATTGAAATTCAGAAGCTACATTCACCCCAAGTTTCTCTGACATGCATGTTCTCTTGATCAATCCTCTCCAGGATGAAATTCAAATTAGGAATTGTCGATTAAAAGCCTCGATTCAACCCCACATACCAGCTGCTTGCCTTCCTGACATCCACATGTCATTGCCTCCTGTAGCCATGGTCGTTAATGGCTTAACAGTTTCTGTACCAGAATCACCTCTGACATGCACTTTTTTATCAGTCCTTAAAGTTTCCAGGATAAAATTCAAATATGTCATTGCTCAATTCACCCATGAACCTGGCTGTCTCTAGTAGCCACTGTTGTTAATGGACTTACAATTTCTCTGCCAAACTCACCCCTGACATGCAGATTTTTCTATCAGTCCTATCCAGGATAAAATTCAAATATGCGATTGCTCAAATCACCCATCCACATGTCATTGACTCTTGTATAGCCATTGTCGTTAATGGTCTGACGATTTCTCCGCCACGACCGCCCCAGCGTTCCCCCGACGCTTGGGACGACGTGGGACGTGTCTCCGCCTGGGCACCGACCATCGATTCCCCACATCTCCATCAAACCCATGTCCGCGGGTATCAAGATCATTTGTTGGTAATTTTGGGGAGATTGCGATGATGCAGCCGTCGATACGGAGGGAACGGCGGCAATTACAGCGCCGCTGCGAAAGGGCGGAGCCAGTCCCGAACCGGGGTCCGTGACGCCGAGGTGTGGTCGGAATGCCAGACAGGGACAGGATCAAATTACAGACAACAAAGGATAGGAAGAAGAAAAAAAAAGATAGGGGGCTTCCATTAAAATCTTAGGAACAGAAGTTTGCGACATTGAAGGGTGGTCAGAACACCAGACAGGGACAGGCCCAAATTATAGACAAGAGGATAGAAAGAAGGGAAGAAAAAGATACATACTGGCTGGTATAGGGGACTCCATTACCATTTTAGAAACAAGGCGTTCATGACATTAAAGAGCGGGCAGAATGCCAGACAGGGAAGGATTCAAGTTTAGTATACTTTCAATCCTTACGACCTGGCACGATATGGACTATGAGTATGGATATGATTTTGTTATGACGCACAAATGTTATGTATATACCAGTGTATTGTTTGTATGATTGTATATGTATATCTAGGGCCTCCCTGAAAATCAGTGCGAAGCCACTGAGGGAGCTACCCTGGTAAAAGGATACAGAAATAAATAAATAGATAAATATAGACAAAAAGACAGGTGATGAATCCAACCATTTTGAACAACAAAGCCTGTTCCTGAGAAAAAACAATACTAGTAGGGTCTGGGTAAAATTTAAGAGAAAAATCCTACATTGTACTTCTAGGGGGTTTCCAACAATTCTGGGAAAAAGACATTTGTTATGTTAAGGTATAGCAAGAATGACTTCTTCCAACGTTCTTTTCAGTAAAAACAGCACAAATTCTAAAGGTATTCTTCTTTGATGGGGAGGACACTATCTGTTAGAGTACTAGTGCTTATATTGATGGGGAAAAGGAGATATTCTGGTGTCTGTAAAAAGTCTTCCTTTGAGAGCTTTCTAAGGTAATAATTAGGGGTGGATACCAGTTCGCTGGACCTGATTCTGACCTTTATAACATCCAAGAACCGAGTCCAAAAAACCTGAAAGCCAAAACCTGAGTCCAAAAAAACCTGAACAAAGTACAAATATATTTTTCTATTTTATTTGATAAAAAGTGTTTTGAGTCTCCCCTCTGACAAAAAAGGCATTTTAAACAAGTGCAACATTCAAATATCAAACACTGGTTTATCTTGAAAGTCTTCTCCCCAAGAAACCTTTATAGTTGTGCATGTCAGTATTAATTCTCTATGCTTAATATTGGTCTAATAAAACAAAACATCAACTGGACAGGATCTGAACCTAAATCCCTGGACCTAAACTTGGACTTGGACCTTATCAAGCCGAACTGGTATCCACCCCTAATGATAATCATGTAATGTGCCACTGAACAGCTTCAGCATCACAACAAGACTTTGGTAATGAGGTATTTTACTCATTGTTCATTATACAATTTTTGCAACAGGCACTAAAGCTTACAAATGGCCACAGTGTGAGTTCACTACCTTCTGCTTTTATCTACTTGTACTTTGCCACAATCCCCTTCCTGTGTGCAACATTAGGCTCCTGGAAAGTTGCCACATTTCGCCGCACCTCGGCAGTGGCTGAAACTGTGTGATTAACAGTCTTAAGGGGAGACTTGCTGGTCTTGGAGAAAATGCTGCCATTAATTGATACACATCTCGCTACATGAATGCTACTCCTCGTCTCTTTACCGTAAACCTGATTAGTTTTCGCTCCGCATTAATTGTCGCACAAGAAGATGAAAAGCGAAACAAATCCGAAGGTGCAAAGAAAAAAAACATTATAGAAGGTATCTATCTTCTAATTGATAAGATGTGATATTTTGAAAAAATTACCGCCAAATCAAAGAGGGAAGACAGAAGGGAGGGGTTTATATTCTTTATCCTCTTTATTTTGTACATTGTCTGATAAAATTTAGAGTAACATAAAATGATGAAGCTAAGCATTTTTTAAAGGACATGTTGCAGAGGCAAAACCAAGCACCAAAGAATCACATTGGTGTGGCCTTGGTGTAAGCTGAGCTGAAACGTGACACCCATATTTTCCCTCCACATCCAGAAACTGAGACTTTTACTTCACATTTGAGACCCCGAAACCCCCGTCAGAAGTGCCATAACTCACATGAATAATGGACCCTTCCCCACCGAAAAGTTAGAAAGACCGTTGTGCTTCCGCTATAAAACATCCCCCCACTGAGAGATGAACAAGAATGGAGGATTTGTCACATTTCCAGATACTCATCACGCTCATAAATATACTCTAATGATAAGACAGATCTTATTGCGGCTGCTTTAATTTCGGCCCTCGGCAAAATTATAAACCATTTTAGTCACACAGATAACATCTAGAATGTCCGCGTCCATCAAGATATATGCCAGCTCCATCAAATTTTGGCTCTGTCTAGCGGACAGAGAATTCTACCACTCTGGCCAAAATGCTGGCATCATTAACTTCATCTTGCTACGCCACCGACCATTTGTCAACCACCCCAATCTCAGCCGACAGGGAAAAATGCCGCTTTTGCTCCGCACCGCATCACACCGGCTTGATCAATTAATAAATTCTCAGCAGGAATAATTGATTAATAAATTTTGCATTCCACCATCAGGAGAAATGGGCATCTTGCTGTCCCCCGTAGGGAGAATTTATGATACCATCTCGTAACTTTGTTCTAATTTGTCAAGTATCATCTGGGATATTCCAGCCCCATCCCACTGATGAGGACTTGTACAAGAGTGAGATTGGGCGTTGAGATACAAGGAGGATGATCATCCCTCTCTTTAGATAGAATTTACAATCTTAGGACTGTCAAAACAAACTTCAAGGCTTCCACAACAGATAATCTGAATATAATGACAATAATAATGATAATGTAAAAAATCTACTGGCGGATCAAAAACATTTTGAGTTAAAGACTTGAATCTGGTAACCGCCACTTTGAAAACCGATATTTCTTCTACCTAAGTGTAAAACTATTTTTTCTTGTTTTCTTGTCTTTGACATGTTTAAACCGAAATAAAAGATAAAAGAGCTCATTTCCATTCACAATAATCTAAAGTTTTCAACAAAAAAGAAGCAAAATTTGGGTATAATGTGCTATTCACTTCCACTACCTGCCATTTATGGTATGCTAAATTTTGCATGAAATCATCAAAAATCATCAAAATTTGCTTCTAACCTAAGATATCATTATTAGATTATGATTACTTTGGCATTACTACAAAGTTATCTACTCTAAAGATTAAAAACCTTCCCGCTTTTGTGTACGCCACATGATGAATACATTGTCTCAAACCAGGTGATGATAATAATTGTTCTATCATTAACTAGACTTAACTTTTCGTCCAACACTGTAAGAGAAATTGGGACCCCAAATTTTCGGTTGACTCCATCAACCCTGTTCACAATTTCTCTTACAGTGTTGGACGAAAAGTTTAGTCTTGTTAATAATGAATTCTACCAACACAGATGATCTTTCATGCTAAATAATTGTTCTAATAAGTACATGTATTTGTCTATCTTGTCTAAAATCGTTCCCTTTTTGCATAGTGGCATGTATGTTTACCACACGTACGGTGGCAGCGCCTGTAATATCATGCATGTCTCGTGCCATAAAAATAAACTACATAAACTAAAAGTACACTCGATCACTACGGCAATCTATTTTATCATGTATCAATTTTACTTTTACAGCGTCATCATGTTGCACGCTGACTGATAAAGTTTTGTGCACTTTATTTCCGCTTGAAATTCCGCACACGCCACACTTGTATAATGCATACTTCACTTCATAATATCGAACTGGATAAAAACCACCTCACATTAAAAAGCAGCATAATTGCTGTAACACATTAACACTAATTACACCAAGTCTTACATACACAGGAAGACGCCATAGAACATTTAATCTCTTCCAAACTGTGCAAGGATGCAAAGACACTCCAGAAGTCGTCTAAAATTGTCTTAAGTAATCTTCCGCGGAAGACTCGGCGGAGGTGGTTGGTACCAAATGGATCCGAGACGTCGGGAGACGGGGCAATTGTCAGGGCAAGCGCAGCCACCTGCCCCATTAGAGCAACCCTTTCTGACGGCCATTACCGCGATGATTTCTAGTGCCTCGCACATCGGATGGAGCGGCGGATCCTTCCCCCATTTCCTGTCGCGCAAATTGCGGGCGACGACGCACCTCGCCTCGACCCCCGTCACCCCCGCGAATGGATGGCATTAACCCACCTTCACGCTTCACACGACACGACAGATCATCAACCCTACCCACGAGAAGAGGGGGGGGGCATAGGGATGTTTACCTAAACAAATTCCAGGTTCAGGTTCAGGTACAGGTACAGGTTGAGGTATAGGCACAGGTACAGGTACAGTAGTCAGGTACAGGTACAGGTACAGGTTGAGGTATAGGCACAGGTACAGGTACAGTAGTCAGGCACAGGTTGAGGCACAGGTTGAGGTACAGGTTGAGGTATAGGCACAGGTACAGGTACAGTAGTCAGGTACAGGTACAGGTACAGGTTGAGGTATAGGCACAGGTACAGTAGTCAGGTACAGGTACAGGTTGAGGTATAGGCACAGGTACAGTAGTCAGGTACAGGTACAGGTTGAGGTATAGGCACAGGTACAGTAGTCAGGTACAGGTACAGGTTGAGGTATAGGCACACGTACAGTAGACAGGTACAGGTACAGGACCTATAGATTGAGGTACAGGTACAGTAGTTGAGGTAGACCTAACCCTTACCTGCCTTCACACTTCACACAACATGAGCAGATCATCAACGTTACCCACGACAAGAAGAGGGGGGGGGGGGCATAGGGATGTGTACCTAGACAATTTACAGGTTGAGGTACAGGTTGAGGTACAGGTACTAACCCTGACCATAACCCGCCTTCACACAACACTAGAAGATCATTAACCTTACCAAGACAAGGGGGGAGGGGGCCATTGGGATGTGTACCATAACAATTTCCAGGTTCAGGTACAGGTACAGTAGTTTAGGTAAAAGTCCGAACCTAACCCTAACCTGCCTTCATATTTCACATGACATGAACAGCTCATCGAAGCTCCTCCAAGAAGGGGGGGGGGGGTTTGATAGGGTTAGGGAGGTATATAGCTAGACAATTAGAACTGGGACCTGGACCTACATAACCTTTCTCAATTCTAAGTTATACATGATGTAGCCACTTGTCTTTGTGGTACATTTGTCATCTTTGTATGAGGATTTGCATTTTCTAATTTCAAGAAAAAGTTTTCTCAATTCTCAAGTGCAAGATTGTAAAGATGTCATCTTTGACACACAATTTACCTATTATCTTTCGTCTAAAATAAAAGGTGTCCACTAGATGTAGTGCTTTAGCTTGTATGGGAACAGGACTGGTGCACTTGATGCTCGGGTTCAAACCTGTACCTTAACAATTTACAGGTACATTGTACAGGTCCAGGGTTTAGGTACAAAGCCCTAGGGCGACACAAGCGAGGAGCGAGCCCCCGCCAAAACCGCCCTCCCCCAACCGAAACTGCAATCAGAAATGCGCCCGGGCGGAAGCGCCGAAAGTTTACCCAGAGTTTTACCCAGACGCATTAACAAACATCGGTTGATTGGGGTGGAAGCAGTGACCCTGGCGCGACCTAGGGCCGTGTATTTACATTTAGCACCCACCTAATATCCACACTCTATTTACTATATTAACACTTGAACTGAATTGTGGTCCGCCAAGGGTTCTTTGCAATTAAACGCTGTTAATTTTGCACGTGCAGCCTTCACTTGAATGAGCTTAATCTGGCCAGAATAATTATAGTGGGCACCCCGCTACCTTTTTGCTTGATGAAAAGGAAATGGGGAAGTGTCTGCAGGAATTAAAGAGCTGGAGCAAAAATCTGGCGACCAGATTAAGCAAACAAGCGGGTGAGTTGGACCGGCGATGACCCGGCCATGAGAGAGGCACCGCCGTACGGGTACGTTTACTCTGTCAGCACACAGTCACTTCCACGGGGAAAATAAAGTGTGCATATTTCTAAATCTGCTATTTTCATCTATTCAACGAACAAAAAATGAACTATCCTTGTGAGCAAAGCTAGTGAAAGTATATCACAAGACAAAAAGAAAATAATTAATAAGAGATACCATGCTCTTGTCAAAGCATACTCTGTCACTTTCACAGGCTAAAATAAAATGTACATACATTGTATTTCAAAATCTGCCATTTTCCAGCTATTCAACAAAAGAAAAGTGCAACATCCTTATAAACAAAGCAAAGGTGAAAGTGTATGGCGAGACAAAAAGAAAATAATTAATAAGATATACCATACTCTTGTCAACACCCACTACTGTCACTTCCACATGGTAAAATAAAATGTACTTTGTGTTTCTTCAGTGTTTGCTTACAGGATTTGCTTACAGGATGGTATTCTAGAACTACCATTTGTACAAGATGGACTGACGCTATGTAGAAACTCTTCACCCTTAGGTCCCAAATCGGGGTCACTAACAACTGAACCGCATGCTATCCAGCATCTCTGTTGGAAATGTATGAAGTAGTGATGAAACTATACTTGGTGCAAATTCGGAATCAGAAATTTAGAAAAAGATTGATGTTCACTTTTCCTACTTACGATTTTATAAATCAAGTAGCCTTGAATATTTCCTAGTTAAAACTAATTAACGACTCTCTTGACGAAGTCTTCTAAATACTGTACCAATCAATTCCGATTTCTACTGGGGAAAGTAAGCCTTTGTAAATTGTATACTAATTGTTGTAATTTCATTTCATAAATCCAATTCTACCTCATATCTCCTAAAATATATTCATATTCTTCATCAGGGTTATCTGTGGCTTTAATCTTTTGTGTGTTTGGCCCATTTTTTTGAAAGCCCATGTTATCATTTTTCATTGTTAAATCTGTCATTGTAAGCTTCCGAAAATACATTTCTATCAATTTCATTTCAGACATTTTTTAACGGATGGGGTGAAATGTTTGTCCGTTCCAAGAAGCAAATATCCGTCCCTGGACGGAGGGCTGGGTCCTGCAGACAGCCAAGCTCTCCACTCTACAAGGACCCTACAGACATGGCAGTAGATGCAGCATGAACCAACTTCTTACTTTGAGCATTTTAAAACCACGCCAAAACGTGCCCTACAATGATCCCCTTAGTTTCACAAGCCTACAAAAACCCCGGCGCCGATTTTCAGTGGGTTCTCACATCAATACGACAGCGTATTTTAGCACATGGACATCGCTATATACATTGTGATAGTGTTGTTTGAACTAATCATCAACAGAAATGACTAAATAAATAGACTTTCAAAATTCAAAATTTTCGGGCCCAAATATGCTTGGGTTTCCTTTAAGGATGGGATGTTTCTGCATCACATTCAAGAAGCAAATATCCATCCCTGGACGGAGGGCCGGGTCCTGGAGACAGCCCTGCTCTCCACTCCACCAGGACCCTACAGACATGGCAGTAGATGCAGCATGAACCAGCCCCAGGTAAATACTCCATGTGAGTTAAGTCCATGTCTGCTGATAATGACCGTGGAATTAGGGCTCGAGGACGGACGCTTTAAGCCATGCGTTCGGCTCAATTGGACCGCGGCCATCCCATTAATTTCCCTGTCTCTGAATATTTCATCGAAAGTGGTCTGATGAAGTCTCGCCACTTAAAACTTTCAGAACATTCATACTTATATATATTGCTGGATGGGGCGGGCAGAAGCAATGCTATTCCTGTGTTCTGGTTGCCTAATATGTTGACGTATTGCAAGTACAAATGCACTTTTGTTACGACACATAGACAAGTATGGTTATCATAAATGGCATAACATGTTTTTTCTCACGTCATAAAAAAAATTTAAGAAATTTTCCCATTTCTTAACATAAAAGGTGGTGTTCTCTTGTCTTGCCAATAACCATGAGTCACTAAGCAAGATACCAAATAGGTGTTGCCTAGAAGAATTAGCATCTACATGTAATATAAAGAATAAAATACAGCAGAACATTCTACAGCATTATTCTGTGATATGAGCTTTAATACTCCTACAATGTCATCCAAGCACTTTGAAAAAAAAAAAATTACCGCCCGAAAACTTTTTCTTGGTCACCTTGCATCTTGTAGTTTTTAGTATAACAACAAAAATGATAATAATAACAAAGGATTTGAACCGTTCTAAAACATTCTACTATGCTATTCTCTGATATCATCTTTGATATTCCAACAGTGTCATCCACGCTCTTTGCAGAAGCAAAATTACCATCCAAAAACTTCTGAGATAGGGCAGCGGAGAAATTTTCTCTCGGTCACCTTGCATGTTCCTGGTTTTATTCTCCCCAGCGAATACTTCACCCGGGGGTAAATGGTGGGTGCCGGCAGAGACCCTAAGCACCGGCGGAATAATTAATTCAGACAAAGTGCTCATTACGGAGGGGAGAGAGCGGCAGCGCACGGGGGTCAAGAGGTCAATCCGCCCCACTCGGTGACCTTGGGTCAGCTAATTAGAGCCGGGCCTTCTCCGAGGACCATATGCTCTGATGACATTCCGGCGGGCGGTTTCGCTAATGACGGGGCCGTAGTGTTCGGCGTCATGCAACATTTGCGCGCGGGGCCGGCACATTTAAGGCGCGATGACGGAGCGTGGGGTGAGCGCGGTGTCAGGAACTTGATCGGAATAAGTCGGGACGGGTGCATTAAAGCGGCAGAAGCACCCGGTAATGAATATGTCCTCCACAGCCATCACTCCAGCCGCAAAGTACCTGCTGTCAGCTCGCTTGGCACCTCCTCAGCGCACACAAATTCTCATCAAGATGCGCCCAAGGTGACCAGCTCCCGAGATTTCACAACGTCCACTCTCAGAAAATGCAATATTTATTCATTTCAAGAACTATTAGCTATGACCACAGAATTTTCTATCAAAGCACACAAATTCTCATCAAGATGCGCCCAAGGTGACCAGCTCCCGAGATTTCACAACGTCCGCTCTCAGAAAACGCAATATCTATTCATTTAACCAAGAAACTTAATAAGAACTATCAGCTATGACCACAGAATTTTCTATTAAAGCACACAAATTCTCATCAAGATGGGCCCAAGGTGACCAACTCCATAGATTTCACCATGTCCACTCTCAGAAAATGGACCTTTAATTCAACCGAGGAACTTAATATTTTCTCTAAATACAAGCAACTACATGTATCAGCACCCCCAGGTGACCGACTCCAAAGATTTCACAATGTCCACTCTCTAAAAAATCAGTGTCCATCTAACCAAAAAAAATCCCTTTTTTCTGTGAATAGCAGAAATCATTAACTCTAACTCCACATAATCCACTGTCATCAGCACCACATAAACACTTATTTCTCTGTTCAATGTCCTCAGAAAAGACATATATGAACATATCTAAAAAAATCTTCAATGTCATCCAACCGAGAGTCTTTTGCAATTACATTTATAAATAATTATTAGTGATAGTGACATCCGTGTGGACAGCAACACCCCTTGAATATTCTTACTTTGACTCAACCTTTCAGACCACAAGAAGATGATTTTCAGCAGGTTGAAGCTAGTCAGGAAACAGCAGCATCAGCAGAGTGTTATGAATACATTTCTGTGAGTTGGCCGAATCCATCACTCCAGTAGCAAAGCACTTCCCAACACCTCGGGCACGGCGCCTGGCACCTTTTCAACCACACAAATTATCCACAGAGAGACAAGCCTTAACGTATCTATTCTGGACGGGATATGGCCAGTGTCCACTGTCACAAACAAGATGCCAAAATGCAGCGCCATCTTTTTATGAAACCAAGAAATTCAATTTTTACAATACATCACAGAAACGCACCAAAAAGCGGTTACTCAAGCAACTGGATGTGATTTTGGAAATGGTCGGACGTTATAAGTAGCATCCACTACTACTTGTCAGTGACACTCATGAGCAAGATTTGGCAAACAGCTAAGCAATGGTAAACCATTAAACTTAAAGGGGTTTCTCTGGAAGCACGAGAGATGAGTCTAACTCAACGTATTCATCCTAGACAGGCTATGCCACTCTGTTGCCTGTTGTCCAGTCTCACATACAAAATTCCAAAACACAGCTATCTTTTTATGAAACCTTAGAGGCACTTAATTTTTCAGATCAAAGGCAGCAATTGTCAACTCTATAATTGATTGTACACAACAGTGAAAAGTGTCAATGTTCTGGAAGGATTTGTTTTCTGTCGTTCAGTGTGAGAAAGATACATGCAGATGTATAAATGGCTATTTATATAATTCTCTCTCCTTCAGGGCTTTATCAGTTTGTAACCATCCCTTTTCTTTGGGAAAATGAACATTTTCTTGCAGTTTTTTTTGTACAGACTGCAGGTGTCTGGCTTTAAGTAATGTGGTATAGTAATGCTTTTCGTTCCATGCATAACATCCAGTCAGGATCAGTCTATTAGGGCTTGGATTTTCTATCAGTTCTCACCACACAACGACATTGTATCTTCGCTCATTTAATTTTGATATGTAATGGTAGAGTGTTATTGAAACCTATTATGTGTAGGAATGAGTAGAAATTGGAGTTCTTTTATTCAAGTTTCAAGCCTCATAAAATGCTCTGGATGTCTTTAACCTCTCCCATCCACAGTGTGCCCATCCTAGCCTACCATCACCAACAGAACCCAGATCTGTACACCAGTGTAATCCCTGTTGGATGTTAAAACACCTGTCACACAGACATTTCAATCAAAAACTAGCTTCTCCAAGCAACTGGGGGTGGCCCTGTTGTCATGGAGAACTGTCACTCAGTCGTGAGTCACAGAGAAAGGCATATTGCCCCTGAACAAAGGGTCCGTCCAAGAAGAGTGTCATGCCCTCTCTAACAGAACATACACCAACCCCTCTTGTCATGGAGAACTGTCAATCAAACTTGAGTTTCACCCCTCAACAGAAGTGTCCATGACAGTGCACATGTCCATCCAACATTACCCTCTCTATGACAAAACATGCACCAAATGCTGGAAAAACGGTCTGCATCCAATCCCAGTTGTGACACACACATGTCAATCAAACGTGAGCCAGTCTTCTTCTCACAGGGAGTGGCCAGGTTGTCAAACAGATCCGCCACTCAAAGATGAGCCTATCCCATCTACAGAGAGTGACCCGGTGTCCCTGACAGTGTGTGAATCCACCCTACCCTCTCTCATGAAACATACACCAAATGCTGGAAATTGACTTGACTTGACTTGAACAACCCTGTATATCCAATCCAACATGTCAATCAAAGATGCGCTTCTCCCTTCCACAGAGAGTGACCCTGTGTCCCTGACAGTTGTGTGAATCTATCCTTACCTACCCTCTCTTACATTGGGAAATATATCAAAGAATGTCTAGACGTAAGAAACTCCTCCAATAATTGTAAAATCCCATTGTCATCCCATACTACTACACCATATTGTATAAGATAGACTAGTACACCATATTGTATAAGATAGACGGATTAGCCTAGTAGAATGTTATCTATGTACCAGTGAATGCCATACTCTGTACCTTGTACAATTGTTGTGCAATAAAGTTATTATTATTATTATTATTATTATTATTATTATAAAACATACACCAAATCCTTCTGTCACACACACACGTCACTCAGACGTGAGGCTCTCCCTTCCATAGAGAGTGACCCGGTGTCCCTTACATTCGTGTGAATCTATTCAACTCTACCCTCTCCTACAAAGCATACACCAAATCCTGGTGGGACACTTTATATACATCCCACCCCTACATACTGTCACACACACACGTCACTCAAACACGAGGCTCTCCCTTCCACAGAGAGCGCCCCCCGAGAGTGTGTGCGAGTCCGCTCGACCCACTTCCACTGGCAGGAATGTCAGGCATGTGCCAGAATTATCACACCCCTGACAACCCTACCCCGACAGAGACCGCTCCCTCCGCCAATCAATATGTATCTCGCACGTCCAAGGTCAACCCGGGGTCAGGTCGGGTCACGGGGAACTTAGGGTTCCGCGGCGCTCGAACGCACTCGGTATGAACGCGTGCATCCGTCAGTGCGGGAATATGTCGAGGTGGGAATTCGTTGTGGACAGAGGTGCAAATGGCTCGTGTTGTGTGTGGACAACTCAAGACCTACCTTCTGAGGTGTGGGCCTTGTCTGCCGGTGCAGTACCGTCTCCATCCTTGTGGGGGCGCTGCTCGTCTTTTGCTTCTGGATGGTCCCCGTCTTTTCCCTCCTTCTGGAGGGGGAAGAACGGAAATTAGAAATCTTGCAGGAACAGAAATTGTAATCTGTTTACCTGTTTCCTTTGAGGCACAGCTTTGAAGTGTTTCCACCGAAACTAATTTTGTGGCAATCTGTTTCTTGTCATTATTTGCAGGGCTAAAAATACCATATTTTTATTATCATCATATTATTATTATCATTGTTTCCATTTTCTGTGACTCATAATACAGAGCCTGAAATGATGTAGATTTCCACATTATAAGTTTGCTTCTTTTTTTGCAATTTCTCATCAAAACCGAACTAAAAGTGCTTCTCATTTCCAATTTGTACAAATGCAGGGCTCGAAATTAATCTTTGAGAATAGGTGCACTGGTGCACCCAACCTAAAAAATTGGGTGCACCAAAAAATTTTTGGGTGCACCACATGAAATAAAGTAGAATGTAACTATTGTAAGCAAAACCTAGTCACAAACCTTTCCTTCATCCTAGAAAAAATTGGACATTTTTTTCCATGACATACTAGACCTGCTGTTCGTTATTTACAAACAAAATAGATAGGAAAGTCTTCATGGAATGTTTTTTTCAGCTTACGGACAATTTTCAAAAGTCAAAAAAGTTGTCAATGTAATAAAATTAGAAGATATATAATTTCCGTTGTATTTATGAAACAATGGTATGTTACATTTCTAAATAAATATTGGTCACTGTGATTATTGGGATACGCTTTCAATTTTACTTGCAAAGTCAAAAACAGGAATAACCATAAAAATAAAGTAAAAATAAAAATAATTCGCATGAAAAGTGTATTTATCAATCATCAATCAAAGTAAATATTTTTTTTTAAATATGTGTACAAAATTACTGTGGTGCATTCATTTTCTCGATAAAATTTCAATAAGACTAACTAGTGACGAATTAGGGTCCCAGCGCGTTATAAACATCGACCTCGGTGAAGAGAAAAAATCAACGCCACGGAAGAAATAAAGGAAAGCATTATATTTAAAAGATTACTGGGTGATATTCAAAAAAAGCCTCTCGGAAAGCCTTGGTCTTTTGGCAGTCTCTTCTGTCTCCGAAAAATCGCCGTCCGCTTCTTCTTCTGACTCCGAGTCCAACGCCGACTCCAACTCGGACTCCGTTTCCGGGGGAAGTGACACCGTGGACGGTCCGGCGATGTTATTGTTTTCTTCAAAGGCGCCCCCCTCCCCCTCTGCCTCGGCGGAAGAACTGGATGTTTCTCCTTCGACTGGCTGGCAAGGTGGTGCTTCTTGTCCTTCCTGGCTATCAGCTTCATTGCTGGAATCACCAGGGCTTGAAGGACCGCTATCGTCGCTTCTGTGAGGCTCATGCCCTGACCTCCAGCCTTGAAGAAATCGCAACAAGGAAATTTGCTTCGACATGTTTGAGACGGTATGAACATCCGGGAAATCTAAAGCCGAATTTTGCCGACCCGCAGACAGTGACGATATGACAGTGGAGATTAGCGAGGTTAAGACGGAAATACACGAATTTAACATTTTTCTCGTCCCCGAAGTTATCCCAGAAAGTGTCGGAAATTCCCGAAACAAAGGACGTCATGTTTTGATCATGTAACTTGTGAAGAGCCCGGGAACGAAAGGAAGTCAGCGTTCTCTTGTCCAGTGTTGCAACCCGGACCAGGAAGTCCATGCGCGTTTGGCACGCGATCTCGGGACGCAGTTTTGAAGCTTTCAAAATCGAAATTAACTCAAATTCTAACACCAACATCTTAAACAAGTACTACAACAAAGATTGTATTATTTTCTTACACTTAGATGTCAAGAATATGCTGTCTACTAGTGTGCAGTGATACCTTTACACAATAAACTGTACGAAAATATTTGGGTGCACCAGTGCACCCACAGTAAAAAATTAGGTGCACAGCTCCAAAATTGGGTGCACTGGGTGCACATGCACCCAGTATTTCGAGCCCTGAAATGTGTATCTTGTCTACAAACTGTAGTTATCCCCCATTTTGGTACTATTCTGTGGAAGGAGGCTTAGAAAAAAATGATGCAGGGAAATCTGACAACAAAGGAATAAAATTGACAAGGCCGCAATTAAAATTTCTTTCCAAAACAAGCACATCACTCCCATAACCAGGAACTGCCAACTTTGAAACTGCGATAAAATAGCCGATAGGAATAATTACATAACGGCATATGTGTACATACAAACATACACACATACAAAAAGAAAAAAAGGTAACATTTATATATATAGGAGGATATCCAAATCAGTCTACCGCACTATTTGCATTAAATATTTCTGACATTCAAAGAGGATGTCGGCTATTTCCATATGCATATCAGCCTTTGCAAAAATCGAGCCCAAAATAGTTTTAATACGGGCCTGACCTTTCTAACGGTATGCTGAGCATGTTCATTACTCTACTCTAGTCTCACATCTTTATTGGAAGGGGTCCAATAAACACAGAGCTGGTAATGCTTCCAGGATGTTGGGAGTACAGCATTGCAGCTGATTTGTAAGATATATTGTAATACCGGGGCTGTCTCCAGGACCTGTCCCTCCGTCCCAAGACGGAGATTTGCTTCTTAGGACAGAAATGAAATTTCACCCATCCGTCCCGAAAAGCTGAATTTTTCATGACATAAAATTGATGAAAAACATATTTTCATAAGCTTAAAATGGCTGATTTACCAACGAAAATGAACTACATGGGCTCCCAATGAGTGGGGAGGAAAACATCTAAATCTGGAGACAGAACTGAGTGGTTGGCAAAGAAAGGACTATCAAGTCGTGACAAACAGGACCTCAATGTAAAATAAAACGGACCCCTATTGTGACTGAGTATGTCACCCTGGCTCAGTTTAAGTCCTCCCGCGCCACTTGGTGGAGCCTATGGCGGCGCCCATCTCTGATCCGCAGCCCTTGGGCCGCACAACTTTGTGCAAGTCTCCACAGCAGGAGGCTAGTCCGCTGTGCGTGTGTTACCCTGGCTAAAAAAAACTACAAAAAAAAAACAAAAAAAAAAGCACTACTCACAGCTGACTCGGTGTCTGCCCCGTCCCGTATGGAGAAGACATCGGCAAGGTCGTCGCCGCCGCCCCCCTCCCCCTTCTCTTCCTTCTGCAGCTTCCGCAGGTTCTCGTTTCGCAGGTGTTTCATGGAGCGGACATGCTGGATCAGGTTCAGCTTCGCCTGGAGAGTACAAACATGAGGTGGTCAGAGATGGCAGACTTCACCCCCTTACCCATACAGAGACGGCAGACTTCACCCCCTTACCCATACTAACACATCAGTGCAGGTGTTTCATGGAACAGACATGCTGGATCAGGTTCAGCTTCGCCTGGAGAGTACAAACATGAGGTAGTCAGGGATGGCAGACTTCACCCCCTTACCCATACAGAGATGGCAGACTTCACCCCCTTACCCATACAGAGATGGCAGACTTCACACCCTTACCCATACAGAGATGGCAGACTTCACACCCTTACCCATACTAACACAACAGTGCAAGTGCTTCATGGAGCGAACATGCTGGATCAGGTTCAACTTCGCCTGGAGAAAGTCGTGGGAAAATGGAAAGTTGTTTGTTTGTTTATATCACAAGACTGCCTAATAGACAAACACATATTCAGTGCTTCATGGAGCGAACATGCTGGATCACATTCAGCTTCGCCATTTTCTACGTATTTTCAACACCTTAAGTCAGTTACCTTACAACTACATTTTTGCCAAGTTTAGGCCTAAAAAGAATCTTCTCCCACAGCCAAATGCTTGCCACCTACAGTTGTACCTGTAGTTTTAAGAGCCTTAACACTTTATCTCGTATGATACTATGGAAGCACCTTTAGTGACCTCACTACTACATGTTTGCCAAGTTGAGGCCTTAAAAGAGTCTGCTCAAACAGTCTGATGACTGCTGCCCAGTTTCAAGAGCCCTAATACTTTCTAACTGATGATAATAGATATGGAAGCATTAACTCCGGGTCTTCACTTGAAAGTTCATCTGTGTTGGTAGAAGTCATTCTGAATGGAGTTTAAACTGTAAAAGCCAACTGTTACACAATAAATTGGACTTACCCAAATTTTCGACTGAAGCAGTGGCTGCTTCATTCCTTGAAAAAGACTGTAGCTGTTCAGTCGAAAATTTGGGTAAGTCCAATTTATTGTCACTTGGCTTTTACAGTTTAAACTCCATTCAGAACTCCGGGTCTTGGTTACAGAGTTTCGTACCTTCTGGCGCGTTCATTAGCAGAGTTTGTTTCCACCAGGAGAATGATGAGTAGGGTAAACTGATTAGGGTATCAGACCTGCCTGCTGTTAGTGATCAAAAAGCGTGAGGAAATTGGCAACGTTTGAAACCCTGATGAACAGATCAAAGACTGAATTAACCAGAGTAATAAGGCCCCTTTCATAACGCCAGCTGATACCGGCCGTGATGACAAGCCTTTCGCGATCCTACCACCTCCGAGACAAGGAAAAGGCTGGCAGGCAAAACAATATGGACACCTTTCTTTGTCATTAAGGGAACAATATGTTCACCTCTCACTGTATCTCTGACTTCATCTTACTTATGGTGGACTGTTATGCAACAATGCACGCTTGACAGGACTGTTGTTATTGGTGCATCGTACATGTATGATTTAAAGATCACACAGTCAAACCTGTACAAGTGGCCACCTCCACATAAGGCCCATTGACCATTGATATAGATGAAGTCAAACCACTACTAGTGGCAACCTCTTCAAAACGGCCACCTGGCCATGCATTTGTGACCACTTTTTGGTGGTCAGATAATTTTTCAATTGATACAAGCATTAAGAGTCCTGTATATAGTGACCCCCTGTCCACATAGACCAGATTGTATATTTGGTCCCCTGATGAAATTATTTTGGGAAGAAGTGTCTGTGCTTACCTTGCTGGAGTAGTTGCACATACTGCAGTGGTAGAACTTGGAATCGGAGTTTACGGTGATGTCAGCGTTCTGCAGGTGTTTGAACAACTTCAGGCTGGTCTCGTGCCTGGAGCGAGGGAAGAAAAGATTGTCAAATGAAGAAATAAATAATATTATGCTTCTTAGGTAACATAATGTATATGATAAGAACCAGATAGCCTGAACTCAATCAAGCTCCTGTAACGGCTTGCTGCCCTGTAACCGCATAGCCGCCCAAGGGAGAGGGGACAGAAATCCCCGGACAGCTGGAGTTTGCGTTATACAGACTAAAGAACCAGAGAGCAAGACTCATACAGTAAACAGCACCAGATCTAATGCCTGAAACAAGGAAAGGAAAGCCTGAGCATTGAAGAACTTAAAACTGGACTTATGACAGTAATGTGAGGGAAAAAAGTTGTAAAATCAGAAACATAAGGGCTTGATGCATGCATATAAAACCAGCCTCTAAATCATCTTAGCATCACAAATTCTAACAATGAAAAAAATGGAATCAGTCAAGGAAGAGGTTCCTCCTCAAGACACTCTGGCATAAAAATATTCTGACAAACTATTTCTTAGAGCCTTCTTTTCAATTTTCAATGCTTATACATTGTACTACCAAAAAGCAGCTACATGTATGCTGGCTATGTAGCCAGAGTTTCTGTCTTCCAATATCCCATGTTCCAACGTCAAAAATGTAATCAAATAAAGCCTTTCTTCTCCGCGACGTCTACGTAAATGTCTGACACTGGCGTTGATATGCCTGGGATCCACCCACGAGTCCAGCCAACACTCGGATCCACCCACTCCCACCGGTCCCATTAAAAGTTTAGTCATACAGCAGAACATTGCGAGCCTGAGATTCATGTCAAACACTCACCACTTAGACGGGGGCAGGCCAATTTCATTACCGTTGGGCAAGGATAAAAATCTTACTCGAACTTGACTTGTTTTGTTTTTGTTTCCATAACTGGTAAACTCTTTGGGTGTAACAGAACTGTTTTGTACAGCTGAGTAAGACCTTCTGCAAGGTTTGATCCACTCTTGCCTGGATGGAACCCAACTCTTTTTGATAAGTGTGGTGGGTTCTTTGACGTGTTTTGAGGTGTGGCTCGTATCATCCATGGGACCTACAGCTTCACGTCCCATCCAAGAGGACGTCCCTAACCAAAGCTAGGTACTCGTTTTCACCTGAGTCGCTTGAGGAATAGGTGTAAAGTCCCTTTCCGAAGAGCACAACACTGGGAACCAAACCCACAACCTTCCGATTTATTTTTATTTATTTATTTCGATTTACCACATTTTTTTTTGTGGAAGGATTGACATAACAGGTGAACTATCACCTTTTCAAGATGTCATCCCAGACCGGACTGTAAGATTTGGTCCATCGCACACCGGGGCATGCCCCTACTCTTTTCGAAAGGTGTGGTGGGTTCTTTAACGTGCGCGGGGTGTTGCTCTCCCCAAACACGGGACCTCCATTTAACGTCCTATCCGAGGGACGTCCCTAACCCTAGATGAGCTAGGTACTCATTTACACCTGAGTGAAGTGAGGAAAGTCGTGTTAAGTGCCAAAGTTACACTTTTCCTTTGATCCGATCTCAAGTCAACCATCCTAACCACAAGACTACGTGCACCTTGCCATCTTTCTTTTCACCATGCTTTTCAAACACTTGAAACAGTTACACTTTTCCTTTGAGAACATCATTTAGAGGAATACAGCACTTTGACAAGAACTGACTATTATCATTACAGTTGGAAAAGAAAATAATGAAAATCTTATCCCTCAAACTTCACTGTATCTTTCCTGTCCTTCACAGCAACTTTCCAACCAAGTTTTACACTTCTTCTGTACGTGTATCAGCATCAGATACCATTAAAAGATTAGTCGTATGACAGTGCACAGCGAGTAGAGATTGATGTGACGAAGCAAGCACTTATAAAGCAACAGCCTGTTTTATTATCCTTGGACAAGGACAGGCTTCTTACTAGGGAGTACCTGGCTCGTACAGACCCCTGTGGTGCCTAGTGGCACAAAAGGCAGCAAGTTTCTTTGCTGTTTCTGTAGCAGGGCGTATCTTTACAGGGAGGAGTTGCTAGCCATTTGAGGCAGCTCGAACACGGGACCACCATTTTATGTTCCTTCCGAAAGTACGTGCAGCCCCAACTGAGATGTCCTGATCCCAGGGCTTGAACCAGGGTCTCCAGGTTACCAACTATTTGGCACCAGGAGCTCAACTGAGACTTGCTGTGTATAAAGACCTTTGCTACCTTCTCACCCTGACGCTTTTAGGCCAATGGCCTGTAAGTTGTAAGCCTCATGGTGAACTCTCTCCATACTGCTCTATCCTCAGCCATTTTCTTCACTACTTGGAAGTTTGGTTCTTCTCTTCTAGTAATCTCAACGATTTGGTCTAGCCACCTCTTTCTTGATCTGCCTGCTGGCCTTTTCTTTTTAGGTGTCCAGTTGAAGATTCTTTTTACATCTCTGTCCTCTGGCATTCTGTGCAGGAGTCCAAACCATCTCAGTTGATTTCTTTCAACTAATGCCAGTATGGGCTCAACGGACAGTGTTTGGCGAATGACCTTGTTTCTGATTCTATCCTTTCTGGTAACTCCAAAGATGAGCCGCAGTACTCTCATCTCGGTTGCTTGTACCCTACTTTTCAGTTTTGTAGTTAGGGTCCAGACTTAACTTCAGTATAGCAAGACTGGTCTCAGTATGGTAGTATAAATGCTACCAACTGAATGAAACTATGCATGCAGGCTTGCTTTCTTGTTTGTTTGAACGAGTTAAAACAGCATTGAAAAACAACAACTAATTTGGCGATACTTCAGAGGCGTTCAAAAGCTGCATATCAAAGAAACTATCTCAAATTCTTTATTCATTTATATTCGGCCTCGGCGAGGACTAAGTAAAATTTTCCTCCGAACATCAATGGAATTCTCCAGACAAGTAATGACGATATCACAAAGACCCTGGAATTTCAATCTACGACATTGCTGAGATTCAGTATTAAGTCTGGTATGTTGTATTATGCAAGAGCTGATGACATGTATATGTACGCCTGGTGGAGTCCTGTGAGGTGAAGGCAGGCTGGGACAGCATGCAACTGCTATACAGTCAAACCTGCCCAAGAAGACCACTCAGGAGACCGGTTAAAATCTGGTCTGTGTGGACAGGTGGTCTCTATAGACAGGATTCTTATTGCTTGTGTAAATTAACAAAAGGACCACCGAAAAGTGGTCACATTGGCCAGGTGGTCTTATTTTACGCAAAGGTGGTCACTTGTACAGGTTTGGCTTTATTTTCTTGTCTTTAAAGCTATCCAACCACAAACGTCTTTTAGGCCTTATTTAAAAAGCTACTCAGTCAAGCAAAAACTTTTTAAAATTCCACAAAACCTCACAAAGGACCATGGGCAACAACTGAGTTGGAGCTATACTGGACAGCTTTAAACTCCAAAAAAGGTTTAGGCCTTTCGGAAAAAAATTTACTTGATCAAAAACTTTTCAAAACTCCACAAAGGAGACAAACCACCACAACGTAATCAACAACTGAGTTGTAGTAGCAGTTACTGCTTGAAATTTCCACAAATGTATAACACTTTCTTTAAAAGCTACCCAAAGAAAACTTTTCAAAAGTCCACAAAGGAGATGGACCATCATGACGTGAGCAACAACTCAGTTGAAGCTGCCATTAAAGCTTTAACCTTCTCCCTGCTGCCTAAAGCTGTACCAGCAGATAACTGGTTGCCAAACAACTGCTTCAGTGTGCTTTAAGTTAAACTTCTACTATGGTATAGCCTTTTCTGGAAAAGGTGCCGAACCAAAAATTCCACTAAAGCTCACTAAGAAGTTACCAACTAATTTTCAAAACTCCACTAAACCTCACTAAGGAGACGGACCATCTCGACGTGGGAAACAACTGAGTTGGAGGTGCCGTTACAGCGGGGTGATTACGTAAATCCCTGTAATCCGTACAGACGGGCTGATTCGCCTAATGGACGTTAATTCTGGCACGATGAGACCAGGAAGCCGTCCTATTACCCGACATCAAACAAAACTGTACGTCCTTAATTTACATCTAGGTGGATGTTTTAGGCTTATCCGTCTCCATTAGCATTCGATTTGGCTCCAATAAACGCATTTGTATTAGTTACTTAAGGGGGAGAAAGAAACGCTTCTTACGATCTTAATTTGACATTTACTGGTCGACGCAAATTATAATTTCGTAAAGACCAAACTGTTGGAGCCGCTTTGAGTTAGAAGTGAGGATAAAGTCGTTCTCTAATGTCAATCAAGGAATGTCAATCAAATTTTGCATGACAAATCCAGCATTAATGTGCAACGATACATCTGCATCTGTGTCCGCATCACAGAACCGTTAAGCCACCCCATAACACACCAGTTCTGTACTTAGCATTGGTGAATAAGTAGATGTAAGTACATGTACAAGCTTACTGGGAAGTCACATATGCAGGGTGGGCCATTGTACAGGTTTGATCTTAGCTTGAAAATTCATGTATGTTGGTAGAAGTCATTCTGGAACAGGTTTGAACTGTAATTTCCAACACAAAAATTGGACTTACCCAAATATTTGACTGAACAGCTCCAGTCTTTGTCAAGTAATGAGCAATCCACCGCTGAGATGAGAGTAGGTTTTTGATGTCGTAACGACAGGATTTTCAAGCCTTTTCAGTAAGAACGCAGCTAAATTCTGTACAACATGTGCAGTCTATCACGAGAATGCCCTCAATTTTCAATTTTACAAAGAGTGTGTCCACGCCCTTCGTGAAGAATTGACTGATTCGAGCCAAAGACACACAGCTACTTATCTTGAGACCAGTGGCAAGTTCTTAACCAGGTTGAAGGTGTGCAGTGGCTGTCCTAAGACAAGGGAAGGACTGTCTACCCCTACAGGTGAAGACTAAGATGGTAGTTTGGCATTCAAACTCATAACCTTGGGAATCAGAAACAAACCTTTGAAAGCCTTCTCAAGGCCAGTCAAAGTGCAAAGGTGGTCCACATGCAAGTGTATGGTAGTCAAACCTGTACAAGTGACCTGTACATAAGAATGACCGGGCCAATATGACCACTTTTTGGTGGTCCCTTTGATAATTTTTCCCAATAACAACCTGTAGTGACCACCTGTCCACATTTTATCAGTCCCCTGGGTGATCTTCTAGGGCAGTTTTGACTGTACCTCACATCTTTGGTGCAAAGTGAAACTACACATATTGAATGTTTTGCATCAGCGATTGCTAGTGCACAGGGGTTCGTTGACCTCTGACCTCACCTGTGATTGGACACGTGGGCCCGCAGCTTGTCGACGCCGTTGGTGTAGTAGTCGCAGGCATTGCACTTGACCTGGATTGGGTTCCCCACGTTCAGGTACTTCAGCCTGCAACAACAGAAGACAGGAGATGTCATTAGTTTCTTCGTTTTCATGGATGATATCTTTTAACACCAGCAGGAAAATCATCAAATGAGGTGGAGACCATGAATGAAAAGGGATTTAGTGTGTGCTGTTTCGTCTAATTTTTACCCAGTGTGCAACCTTTTCAAAGATGCGCTACAGGATGTTAACCCAGGTTGCCCGGTGTGCAACCCTAGAGAAAGATTGGCTACAGAATGTTTACCCAGGTTGCCCTGTGTGTAACCACAGCCCGTGTAAAACCCCATCCCGCCCGGAAACCCCCCTCCCCACCCAGTCGGACCCAGTGCATGGCAGGTGCCGCTCCCTGTCACTAACTCCCCCCTAATCTGCAGGGATTAGAGCTCTGCTGAGTGGATTAGCGTCACGAACTGGTATCACACATGAATCTTCATTAATCCCACCCTTGATGGATGTCTTTAAGATCACCGGGACGCGGGGGCTCTGAGTCGTTTTCATTAAGATCCTAAGCCCAACCATTACATTGCCAGGAGCATCATTACAGGCATCAGATCTAAACTAAAACATCCGAGAACAAGATTCGCTTTGATAAGCTGTGCAGATGTACCTTACTAACAGACCAAGTTGTGTGGTGGTGGCATATACACAAAAGCTACGGACGGCACCATGCTTCGAATGCTCCGAAACAGGGCAGTCGGAGATGGCAGACTTCACCCCTTTGCACACACTGCTTTGCAATCCCTACCAGTCCCACAGACAAAAACAGCAGCACTGACAATGTGTGCGGGAATCACAGAAACACACACACACACATACAAAGTCGGAAATACAGACAGACTAGCCCAAAACGGTACAGATGATGACCTCTATATAATTTTTCCCATTGACACAAGCATTAAGAATCCTGTCTATAGTGACCACCTGTGAACATAGACCAGATTTTATCAGTCCCCTGAGTGGTCTTCTTGGGCAGTTTCAGCTATAGTTCACTTCCTACACATTTTGAATGTTTCGCATCATCCAATACTATTCCAGGAAGAACATCTAAGGAGACAGGACGGCAAGAAAACATCTGACCTTTTGCAAAACAAAGACAAACGAAATCAAATATAGGAGGGCGATTATCGCACCTGATGCCCTCCCCTCCTGCTTTGTTTTCCAGGAAAAACCTTAGGGTGGTGCTTAGAAGTAATTGAGGACCAAAAGACATACTTAACGTCTAAGATCATGCTAAGACACGGGAAAGCTGTGGATAAAGACGGAGTCCTGCGGCGAGATTAAGCTCTCATTTTGTTCCATTGCTAACCAAATGTCTGAAGAACTTCAATCACTGCTGATAATCGTTGACATTTATGTTGTTTTCTGCTTTGTTGCGGGATAAGCTACCTACGTAAGTGGTAAAGTCAACTCGTCACTGCACACGTACCTCTTTTCAAACAGGCGCAGACACGCTGCACGTTCGCAGGTTGCCTGGTTTTTATTTGTTGTGCAAATGTCACCAAAGTGCAACTTACATCAGTAGACGTGGGCAGGGGTATGGTAAACCGCTACTGCCAAAGGGGGGATGGAGTGAAACTGGAGAAGACTTGCAGAGTCACTGCAAATGAAACTCCCCTTACCCACACAGACACAAGTATTCAATCTAATACTTTCCTAGAAAGGTGAAACACTACAAAAATTCAGGACCATAGCATGTCTAGAACACAAATTATGAAACCAGGAGTTTTACTGCAGTACCATAGAAAGCCGTTAGGAGGTCCACAATTAAGCTTGGCCTTTGTTTCATCAACACATACACATATACACATACCAAATATCAGACAGATCCGTCCATAACTTCGTGAGTTACGCTGTCTATCAACACACCTACAACAGCATCGAAAACATAACCTTATTGGCAAAGGCAACAAAGGAAAATATAGGCAGTTACTACAGGAAGAGGTTCCCTGAAGCTGGAGCAAAACTCGAGATGGGAACACCAACTCATTTTCTTGGCTTTTGGAATATTTCTATGTAAAAATGAAACAAAGGGACAATGTTAACAGAGAACGGATGAGGGGACCTGAATACGTCCACACCCTAAATGTGTGCGCACTAGTGCTGCGTACCTAAACGTAGCATCAGGTACAGGTACCGGTACAGAGGTTAAGGTACAGGTCTGGACCTGTACCTGAACAGTTTAAAAAATCAAATGTCCTTTTCTGAACTTCTTGAATAATGTCAGTATCTTTATTCAAAGAAAACAACTAGGTTTCCTACCGCCAAACACCCTTGGCCTTGCTGTCAAAACTCCCGGCCTGAATGGCCGATCTGTTGCATATTAGTTACGTTGTTCCAAGATATCACTTTGGTCGCGCTTGGTGTTGTATGAAGCCATGAGGTCTGGAGATCAGTCACAAAATAAGCATATACTTGGTGTAAATTTATATCTGTACAGTACCGGTACTTCATGATCCGGTATTTTGGACCTGTACCTAATCAGTTTTTACGGTACGGTACAGTACCACAGTCCCGGTACGCAGCACTAGTGCGCACCAAGGCACAAACTTAACCCTCTGGCTCTATTCCAGTCTGCACAAAAATCTTTTCAACACCCCCGTTTCAGACCACGGATGGTTTCTCCCGGCCCTAATCGCCTCATTTGCAAGCATGTATGATTGATGACTTGACAGCTGTCCCTCTCCCTCCTCCATCCACGCAGCGCAGTTTTATCGCTGATCCCACCAGGCCCCAGCGCCCAACAGGATTACACAGGAACCCTCATTTGCATACCGAAGGGGTCAGAGGAGTCAGCCTATTTTTCTAATTGATCTCGGGGTAATGAGATGCCATTCATTCCCAGCGACAGGCACAATTGGCTGTAATAAAGGGAACTGTCACTCACAATTGTGTGCACATCCCTTCCGCTGTGCAAGGTTCACATTTCTTCCCCACTCTCACGGCGTTTAAAGCAGTCATAATCCTTATACAGATATCAGAACTATGGACGCTTACAACGACAGCGGGTGTTAGGGTTGCAAACTTTAGTAGAGAACTCCAATGACTTTGGTTCTACACCACAATTGTGTTCTGATCCTTTCTACTGTGCAAGGTTCACATTTCCTCCCCACTCTCCCAGCATTAGCAGTCATAATGATTATACAGATCTCAGAACTTTGGACGTGACAAAAACGGGTGTAAACTTTAATTTCTACCGATATCGAAACTTGAACAGCTACAAGTCAGAAAAGCAGGTCACCAGTTAGAAATCTTTTTAAAAATGCTGTCCCCATCTAATATTCAATTTTTTTTCAGTACATCGCATCTCAAGATCGACTTTTGTTCCCCGCCCAAGCTGTCCTGTCAGTCCATAATCCGGGCAAACATTCTAAGCTAACAAAGCTGTACAAGCAAAAGGAGGTCACCTCGCAAAATGGGAACTTAAAAATGACACAACCAGACCTAAGGTTTGTTCGTTCATTTAGACACTTGTAGTGCCTGGTGGAACATAGAGCAGCAAGTTTCCTGGCTGTTTCAGTAGCAGGGTATATCTTTCCAAAGAGGGGTGCAGCCCCAACCAAGATGTCCTGACCCAGGATTGAACCGGAGTCTCCCAGTTAGCAACTAATTTGTAACCAAGAGCTCAACTGTGAGGCTGCTACCAGTTGAGCCACAGGGACACCCCTAACCCGCTCTAACACTACGTAAGAAGAATAAATAAAGCATCTACATCGACTTTTTTCCTGGAGTCGAAGATTTCAACCTTGACTTTTAGGTCTAGGCTTATAATCTCGACCAAAACAAAGGTCCACGGAAAAAGCCTCGGCTTAATTCCACTGCCATTAAAATCCCCCGCAAAAATACCCTGAACCAAACATGCAGCGTTTTTAATCCAAAACACAGAACAAGCAAATGCCATCTACCTTACATCAGTCTATACTATTTAATGCCAGCCACTTATTGCCCTTTAGTTACTAATGTGTGGGGAGCCCTTTTAAGCGCAAGTCCTCGACAGCACTAATATCTACAGAGCCAAATGAAGATGGACTTAGGTCTAGCTGCAAGGAAACATATCCAACCTCAGGAAAACAAAACACCCTAAAGGAAATATGTATTATTTTCTTAAATAGGCAACTTTGATATTTATCAAGTATCCACAACCCTGACAAACGTAGCATCCTACAATTCAAACTCCAATTTTAGTGTCTGCTTGATTCAGGAAAAACATTGTTTAGGTACTCCTAATAAACCCTTAAAAACCTCAAAATGAGACCAAATTGTTCGTCTTAACTACAATTTATGTACACTTCCTCCTAAACTGCTGAAATTGCAGAAAATCAACTGGTCTTCAGGAGGCAGAATTTGAAGCAGACTCTGATACTCTTCATAACAAATTTAGCCATAACGGTGATTAAGAATTGGGTGTGTGCATCTCACATTAATAACTTTGTCCCAAATTATGTTTTATAGCTGCTGCATAAACAAACGTTATGAACAATAAAGCCACAAACCACAGTGGAAACAGCCAATTATAGTGTTTATAGCAACATTATTATTACGGCGAAAATTTCTGCAAATTTCTTTTTCTTCAAAGCAATTTCCATTTTACAGTACACACATCAGGAAATTAACCTGATTCGCCTTCATATTGCGGAGGATCAATTAAGCAAGACAATTTTGCAACCTTGACGATTACAAATTGCTACATTAAGCAGAAAATAGGTCTGGCCTAGTTTTATAGGGTTTAGAAACTCAGCATCTGAAGTTACGCCAAATAGAAGAAGTTAGAAAAGTAATAAAAAAGTATTTCTGTATCCATACATTCTTATAAAAGCATTTCTGTATCCCCAGTTTCCTGTTAGAAATAATGTTCTGGCAGAAATCCACATTGTGCAACGTTAACAGACATGGCAAAAGAACATCTCCCACAGCAACTAGTATGCTGGGAAACATAAAAATAGAACAGTTTCAAACTCTTGTACGACAAAGGAACACTATTCAGTTTGATAACATCTCGGTCTAACACTTTACATACCGTTTCAATACAGAATCTAGATCAATCATAAATTTGTCAGATTTCTATCATTTATGATTTTGAATATCTAAGAATGTCTCTTCAATTCAATAAGTAGGCATATCTGATTGCTCTTTTGTCCATCCCACTTATGACAAACATAATTATCCATAATAAACAAATTGCCTCATCAAATGTGCCAAATCAACCAAGTGTGTTAACTGTAGAGATATGTTGGCATTGTCCCAACTATTCAATGTCTGTCACACAGATAGAGCATCCCTAACGGAGTAACATCCTCTATTTTCATATTTCTAACTGCCATATGTTGCACGTTACCTTAAGTTGTTACAGCTGTTTGAATATCATATTCACTGTCATACAAATGTAACATACACAACTTACAATGTAGAAGTGCAGTAGTTTTCGAGTGAGTGAAATTGATTGACAAAAAGTTACTCAACCTTTGGGAAACCAGATTTTGCTGAGACACCCAGTTTTCCATGATGTACCCAGCTGCTCTTGACACACCATTCCCAAGGACCCACCCAGTTTTCAATGACCCACCCAGTTTTCAATGACCCACCCAGTTTTCAATGACCCACCCAGTTTGCAATGACCCACCCAGTTTTCAATGAACCACCCAGTTTGCAATGACCCACCCAGTTTTCAATGACCCACCCAGTTTTCAATGACCCACCCAGTTTGCAATTACCCACCCAGTTTTCAATGACCCATCCAGTTTTCAACTACCCACCCAGTTTTCAGTGACCCACCCGGTTTTAAATGACCCACCCAGTTTTCTATGACCCACCCAGTTCCCACTGACACACCCAGTTTTCCTCCACACCAACTTTGTCCCAAATTTAAGACTTAGGCTTTCTTTTAGTTTCAGCAACACGTTTTCCACAATGTACTTGGCACATTTTTTTTCAACGTGATTAAGTAGGACATTATGTGTTCCCGGTAAATGATGTTTATCATTTCTTGATGTTGGATGACTACAAGTGGGGGCCGTAATTTTCCTCATCACGCGCAGTTACGCCAGAAAAGGTATCTCAAACCCCTGATATGAACACTCATCCCCTCAGACACAGGTGATCCTTTATCCACCGCTCTTTTCCATAAACACAATGCCCCCGTCCTGCATCCCCGCTGTTTCTCTCGCAGTCCCGTTTTTATCGCCGCCACGCTAAACACGATCACATCCCGGCATTACGCGACGGGATCACCCCAAATGCAGCACCTGTCATACAACGGCCCAATAAAAAATACTTGACAATTCTTATTACCCGGCCGCTATCAGATGTCACCAGAACTGGGGCGGTCGCGGCTTCATATTCCGCCAGTTTTCGTTATCTCTCCGCCAAATCCGGTTAGAAAAAAACGAAAATTGCTGGTGGCCCTAGAAAATCTACACGTTGGAAATAAATAGCAATCAAAACATTTTGGGGTGTCAGAGCAGAGCAGGTTCTGAGAGTGTTTACGGCATATTCTGTTTATTATGACGGACGGCGCACCCCCATATTCCCCCACCCTCCATCCACATTCATATGTCATAAGCGGGGCCTCATCTATATTGTCTACATCATATTAAGGGAATAATTTTATTGATTAGTTCATCTACATACAGCGGGAGTCATCAGTAAAGTCCATCTGCCAACGTCTCCCCGGGTTCCTCAAGCCGCACCTGCTTAATAATTTAAGTCAGTTCTGATGGGCGCTTTTTCCCCCGGATTTTCATGAGCTAAAAAGAAACAAAAAATGGTGCACGCTCAGCTAAACCCCATCCCCGAGGGGGGGAAATCTATTAGCATAGCGGGTAATTAGAAAGGCCTTTATCGGGCAAGCGTTGCTGCGACGGCCGACTCACAAAGAGGGTGTCACCATTAAAAATGGCATTTTATGCACTTTGGCGCAGATGGGGTCACAGGTCACGGCGAGGGATCACGATTTATTTCTGTCCATTTGGGGAGCAGGGACATTTTATTTGGTGGTTAATGAGACCCGCTGCTGATGGCCCTACGTCACCCTCCCCCTCCTCCCTGTGCAGAATCTTCCCGTCGCGATGAGGAACGACTGTCCCACTGACCCTGATGTGTTCTACATGGGTTCGATTCCCAATTCCCTTTATAGCGAAACAAAATATACATGTATGTAAAATAAGAATTTGCCATTGCTGTAATATTGAATCATACAATTTGACACAGAAAAAATAAAGTACTTCAATAGAGTAGTTATGAACTAATGATCCTAGGTTCTAATCCCAATTCCCTTTATAGCGAAACAAAATATACATGTATGTAAAATAAGAATTTGCCATGTTGCCATTGCTGTAATATTGAATCATAAAATTTGACACAGAAAAAATAAAGTACTTCAATAGAGTAGTTATGAACTAATGATCCTAGGTTCTAATCCCAATTCCCTTTATAGCAACACAAAATATGAATGTAAAATAAGAATTTGCAACATTTGCTATTGCTCTAATATCAGGGTCATAAAATTTGACACAGAAAAAATAAAGTACCTCACTAGAGTAGTTATGAACTAATGATCCCGGGTTCTAATCCCAACTCCCTTTATAGTGACACAGAATATACATGTAAAATAATATAGAATTTGTAATATTTGCCACTTTTCTAACATTAGGTTCACAAAATTCCATTTATAGTGACACAAAATATACATGTCTTTGTAATAATAGAGAATTTGTAATATTTGCCATTGCTTTAATATCAGGGTCACAAAATCTGACATAAACACCTACCTCAATCAAGGAGGTTTTATATTTGCCTCAATCAAGACCAGTTGTAAACTAAATATCCTGGCTTCTAAACTTAATTCCCTTTATAGCAACGAAAATATAAATGTATGTAAAACAATATTCAAGAAAATTTACCATTCACCTAACATTAGGGTCACAGAAACTTGACGACAAACCCTACCTTGATAGAGAGCACTAGTTTACCAAAGATCCTTTGTTCTAATCCCAATTCCCTTTATAAAAACACAAAATACATTGTATCTATCAATACATATACTTATGTAAAATAATATACAATATGTAACATTTGCAATATCAGGGTAAAGAAATCTGACAAAAAACGCTTCCTCAATAACGCAATTACAGACCAAATATCCTGGGTTCTAATCTCAATTCCCTTTATAGCAATGCAAACGTGACTATATGCAAAATAATATTCACAAAAAATTACCATTGATCTAACATTAGGGTCATTGAAACTTGACATAAAAACCTACCTCAATTTCAGCAGTTATAAACCAAACATCCTGAGTTCTAATCCCAATGCCCTTTACAGTAACACAAAATATACATATATACATGTATGTGGAATAACATTCACAAGACCTGTAATATTTGCATTTTGCTCTTACATGTACATGTATATCGGGGTCATGAAAGTTGACATGCAAACTGTTGTGATTTCTACCTGAACAGTGACAATTTCAAAGAAAATAGGTATAAACAAAGACTCCTAGGTTCCATTCCCACTGTCTCATGTCTTTTCCATCAAGATGAAGAACGACTGTCCCTATAACCTGGATGTACCAGTCCACCGCTTACATGTGCATAAAATAATATTCCCCGTTCTATCATTCATCAACACCAAAATGTTAGTGGTTTAAAATCTGACATGAAAATTGCTATCAATGGTTCCTAACTGAGAACTAACATTTCTATAGAGAGTAGCGTAAACCAAAGGTTCCAGCGTTCTATTCCCAATTCTTTCCAGCAACAAAGAATACACCTGTTATAAGATAATATTTACTTGTAAAATTTATGTCTGTCCAAATATAAGGGTTATGAAGTATGACATAAGTGTGGTGGCATCAGATTGGAAAGAAACGGCTTTGAAATAAACTCTTATCACTGTAAACAAAAGGTTCAATTCTCTTTTCTGCAACACATTGTATATGGTATATTACCAGTCTTACCATTACCCTAGCCTTGCCACCAAATTTAACCCTGTCATGTCATATTTTCAGTTTTCAAACATTTTATTTTTGTGGGTGAAAACCCATGTGCATCTTTGCTTGTACTATGTATTCCACCAGTGACATATACGACAGTGAAACTGTGCATTTAGATATAAAATATGTAGTTACATGTAGGGCAGGTCACAAGCAGGCATTATCACAAAATGGTTTTATCATCTTGTTGTCCCCATTTCAGTCCGACTAAAAGTAGCCACCATCTGACAAGAACGTTGTTCTGATGTCCGACTCAAACCAAAAATATCAAACAGTTTTATGTACAGATAACCCTGGCTCAATTTGGCAGTAATATTTTGACAGTATACTACACTTTTATTATACTAAAGACTATATACAAATACATGTATGTCAAAATGTGTTACACAAATATGTCTAAATGCTTCTTTTGGAACAGTTATTATCAATGAGTGACTCTGACTAGATTTTAGAAGCATTTTGAAAAGACACTGGAGAATTTTTCACTTACTGCATTTTGGGAACAGTTAAGTAAGCCTGACTGAATTTGGTCGTTACATTTTGACATTGTCTACAAACACATCTTAATATTTTTTGTTACAATTTAGTAGGGTTTTCACACACTGGGTGCTACGTAGTGACGTCAACGTTGCTGCTGCCAAATGGTTTGCGATAGTAAATGCTTCTTTCGTTACAATTTAGTAACCCTGACTAGACTTTCATGTAGCATTTTGAAGGGACAGAATTCTTAGAAACAATAAAGTAACCATGACAAAATTTGGTTGAGAAATGCCTCTTTGATTTGTAACAATTTAGTGAGACCCAAACTCAACAGCAACAATTTGAAGAGAATTTTTCTCACACTGTGTGTAAGCTTGTGAACATTGTTGCTGCGAAATGGTTTACGATCCAAAATGCTTCTTTTGTTACAATCTGGTAACCCTGACAAACTTTGGTTGAAAAATGCTTCAATTTACAACACTTAAGGCCACACCAATTTAATTTCTTGGTTAACAGATTTTTATTTTCCACAAAAAAACAAATTTTAGGTCCAGCCTTCTGTTTTCATGATTTTTTTTTCTAAAAATTTTGTTGTTTTTTTTAAATAAAAATCCATTAACCAAGAAATTAAATTGGTGTGGCCTAAGTAACCCTAGATCTAACTCAGCAGCAGCATTTTGAAGAGAATTCTTGCACCCACTACATGGTAGGCAGTGACGTGAACATTGTTGCTGCGCAATGGTTTACGACAGGAGAGTTTATGTACAGAGCCTTGTACGGAACACTTTCGGCAGCGCCGCATGTTAATCTGGCAATATTGTCCCATTAATTGCCCTGACTTCTCAGCAGACGTGAGGTGATATAAATGATATCATATCCGTCATCGCCCCACCGCATACAACAATTTTTTATGAGGAAGCACCTTTTGATGGACTAAGTTGGTGACTCACTTGGGCCGAAGTAGCTCCATAACTCGGTTTACAGACCAGATGAGAAATTATGACTATTGGTTGGTTGGAAATGTTTTTAAACATTTCCAACCAACCAATAGTCATAGTTACAACGTTAGAAAGCTCAGCTGTTATTGTGCCCGGTCACACTTTTTGTATGAGTGTGTATCTCACACATCCAAGAGATACACACTTTTTTAACAATTCAACAAATTTTTTTATGATTATTTGTCAAAATTTGTGTCTTTCTCTATAATTTAACTCGACCACCTTCCAGCGTAATTCTTTCTCCTTGTTTTAGTGACTGTACTTAATATATGACTTCTTAAACTTAAATGTATTGTCCCCTTGTCCGTTCCTTTGTTAAGATCTGTATGAGTTTGATCAAGGAAACAAAAATCACACTTTTGTGTAACATGCCAGGTTGAATATATACTTTTGCAACTTTGCCGAAGCTGTTCCAGGGTTGAAATGAGGTACAAGAATCAACTTCAAATCTTTCAAACACTTAGAGAACATAAAACAAATGTTTCAAGGATAAACTGATGGAAGTCACCTTCATAAAAATCATATCACGCACTTTCAGCTGTCAAAACCATGCTGACGTCAGCGCATTAAAAAGTTGCGATAGAAATGGGAAGACTTTTAGTTCATCAGCTTTCAGGGTAATCAACGCACGGCGCTGGTTTCCCTTCTGATCGCATCAGCGCACTTCTACCTGCACCCTTCCACAGAGGAATCCATCAGACCATGGCTAACTCCGCGTTTGATCAAGGTTTTTCATTTTGGCCCTTCGGCAATTAGTTCAACAGCAATTTTGAACCACGCAACACAGAAATGGCATTAGCAGCTAATGCCTGCGGCATACAAAGGAGCGCAGGCTGGAAATCTCTCGCCGCAGCCTGCCCAGTCGAGCAAACAATCACTCGCACCGCTTAACCAACAACACTCATCCTCGCAGCTTCAACAGCGGGAAAACTGTCCCGTTTCTGTGCTTTTATCTTTCAGGCACAGTACAGATCTAGACAGTGCTCTATGTTGGGGTGATGGATAATACAGCAGAGTGTCAACTTCACCTCCCTACGACACACAAAACTACCCCCCACCCCGGCATAAGCTTCCTTATAATACGTTATAAGCTGTATTGTATATTTGAAGATACAGCTAATTTTTACAGTACGATATTGTGGATGCTGTCTTTAGTGTATGGGAGGGCAACTTGTTAAGGTGCTAATGCACCTGTTTTGCCCTCCCTTTCATATTGTGGTAAATTGAAATAAAACAATAAGAATAAAGAAGAAGAAAAAGAGAGAGAAAAAATGGAGAAGAACATCTACTGTTGACAATTTGTCAGTTGATAATTTTCCTTAATATCTACAACTAACCAACAGTACACAATTCTACCAAAGGATCCTCAATAGAACACATATCAACACAATATGGCCAAAATGGCAGCTTTTTCTTTAAGCACTAATTGTTCTATTTTTTATTGTTGAAATTTACAGCCTAGCACGGAAGGATTAAGCCGGTGATAGTGACGGTCCATAAACCACATCGATCCTGCTCATTTGGTGTCCCCATTTTCACATCCACCCATTTGCAAATTAAAATTGGAGGATCTAAATATGGGTTTGTAGACACTGCCACTTGATACTCAGCAATATTACCTACAAACATGCACACAAATGTTAAAAGGTGAAGGGCCAACCTAGTTGTTTTGAGATTAAATAAATACATGTCACTGAATAAATAGATAAATAAAATAAAAAATAAACAAATAGATAAAAAAGATTCTGATCATTTGAAAAAATCTTCTCTGTTATGTAATGACCATCATTACCAGTGCAAAGAGGTAATGTCATAAATTGTGTTTTTTGTTGGCTGGCTGGTTGGTCTAAAAATGGTAACAAATGTTTAGGATGGAGGTAAAGTTCACTTCACTGCACAAAGTTAACCACAGATTGACCAAATGGGAAGCTTCAATTAATTTTCAGGTTTCTCAGAAGATCATTGTACACTAGCTAATGACAAGATACAAACAAAAACCTAGACTGAGACCATACAAGATGGTGTGCTGTAAGATTTCAATCAGGTACAGGTACAGGTCCGGACCTTGACCTGACCCTCTGGACCTGGACCTGACCTGAATTTTATGTACCAGTACCCACCCCTAGACACAACTGTTTGAGGCAGCTTCTGGTAGATAACCTGTACTTGTCAAAATTTGTTAGGAAGTCAATCCTACACTGTAGAAGGGAAATAAGTACAATCTCCTAATGCTTTCAGACTACCTGTATCACTTCATATTTGCTGCCACCATCATTTTGAAGAAAGCAATAAGAGAACGTATCATTTTGTCCTTTCTCCTTTATTTTTCGTCCCTTAATATTTTCGCCATTTCTGAAATGCTACGGACGATTGCGCTCATTTTCCTTAAACTTCCCAAGGTCAGAAACAGTTAAAGACGATGAGAAAAGGAGAATACGGTACAGCTGGATAATCTCACGTCTTGGAATAAGTCCTGCACCTCAAATATCCAAATATACGTTGAATACAGAATTATGTCATTTGACACTGTTTGCTCCATAAATAAGGCTGATTGCTAAACATGTTAATTCGTATGCCATGGTATTCCACTCGAGTCCGAATTCCATGCTGTAAAAACAGATTGCAGTGATTGTAACTGATGGACATCATTTACATAAGATTATGTGGCTATACGGCTGACTGCAGTGATCAGTCTTCATGCAAGAAAGCTGACACAACATACGTATTCAAACTGATATTGGGACAAGAGCACCGACACTTGAAAAATGTAATATTTCCATTGTTTGAAATGTAAGAACATTCCAATCCTCCCAAACACTAGCATTTCCCTTAAGAAGGTTTAATCATCGTTGTTCAGATACAAACTGACAGAGGAAAAATAACCAGCAACACTTCCGTCATCCAGAATGTACGCACATCCTATTCCTACTAGAACATTAAGCATGTCTCTAGTACCCCTGGGAGAGGGTCTAATCATCAGCAGCAGCAAAAGAGGAACCTGCTCTACAAGCCACCCTGCAGTACAGAAGCATAGGTACATTCTCTGACAGGTTGTCTTCCCATCCATCTTTACAGAGATAAATGGTTTTGAGTTCCCCCGAACCCTGCAAGAACGCTAACTTTAGTCTATCGTTTCCCTAGTACCCCACAGGAGATGGTACATGTACCATCATCACCAGGAACAAAAGAGGAACCATTTCCCCCGGCCACCCTGCAGTGCAGAGACACAGGTACATCTCTTCACAGATTGTCTACCCATCTATCTTTACAGAGATGAATGGTTTAAGTTAGGCCGAACCCTGGACGAACGCTAACTTTAGTCTAGTGTTTCCCTAGTAGCCCACAGGAGGAGGAACATGTACCATCATCACCAGGAACAAAAGAGAACCCTTTCCCCCGGCCACCCTGCAGTGCAGAGGCACAGGTACATCTCTTCACAGATTGTCTTCCCATCCATCTTCACAGAGACGAATGGTTCCGGTTAGGCTGACCTTCAACTTAATTCTATTCCTCGCATCTTTATTATCGCCCCGCCAAGACGTTGCATCCATCATCACCGCTCGCAAGGAGGGTGGAGAACAACCCCTCCCCGTCTGACACTCCTTTTCCGGAAGAATCCCGGAAATGCTCCTTCTGTGTGCGTCTTGATTCTCCCTCCTCTCTCGGTTTCTTCGATCGAAACGGGAACATGATGCTTCCCCGCGGAGCCCCGGCCGCCGCGCTCGCCTCGTGATTAATGTTCTTTAGAGCCCGCTCTTCCGCTAATTACCGAACTGCAGACAATATGGTTTGGCAAAATGTTACCTGCTGATTTATAGAGCAGGACTGGAGAAATTCCCCTGGCCTATTACTCTCCCCCTGCCCGGCGATGGGCTCCTTGTCAGGAAGAAGGATTAAGTGGCGATTCCCAAACTTGGCCTAATTAGCTTTTGATGAAACAGTCCGAGAAAGGGGTAGGACCGCATGCTCGCCCGATACGCAGGTTTTCGATTCGGGTGTCGTCCGATCGACAGTTAGAACCGGGCGGTGGGATCGTCCGTTCGTAGTTCGTCGGCTGCGTTCCCCCGGCAATTAGCCCGGAGCACGGACAATACGGGATGAACAAACGCTCCTGACTAATGCTGATTTATTGCGTCTTTATCGACGAGCACGGCCGCAGCCGGCCCTCTCACCTCCTTACCCGCTCTCAGATGTCCACTAACACCCGGCCGGATACAAACCATCTTCGCCCAATTAGGCCGGCGGGTAAGACGGGCCCACGACGTGGTGAGTAGCACAGACTTGTTATATTTTTCGTCCGTCTGGTCGCGTTTCATCAACGTCCGAAACAAAACGTTCAAGCGACAAACCAAAAATACATCCTTCCGGAATCGCCACTCTCTGAAGACATCGTGTCAGCGATAAACGATCACATACGGCCGCTTTAGCATTGGTCCCTCTCTTCCCGAGCGCCCCCCCCCCCTCCCCAATTCCCAAAGATGACCATCGTCTCAACCGATAACAACCTAGGACAAAAGCAATAAAGCCTATAACTTGGCTAATTAGCTCAAAGCATGGGACGTCAATTCGCATTTGGCTTCACGAGGCAAATTAGACGTGAAAAGGCCGGGGGATCGACCCTCGCGACGATTGTCCATGTTACCGACATCAATTAAGCCGCTTATGAGGTACGCTCTGCTGGATAGGGCCTCCCGGAGAGCTCTAACGATCCCCACCTCCATCAGGTGAGCGCAATCTCCCCCCGCCCTCATCAATCTCCCAGCAACGACTTTTATTTAATTTCGGAGCCGAAACGAATTCCGCTCGCAAGTTAAAAACCGTCCCGGGGTCCTCGAGGAAGGGAGGGAGCTGACCACGGAGAGGATTAACGACGCTGAAAATATCAATGAGAGAAGCTTAGGATCATTGAGTTATGGTGGCCGGACACCCACCTAGCCTCCATTGGTGCTAACGCAAGGCTGTCGGGTAGACAAGCTAGTAGTAATGCATATCTTGTATACCTTGTGAGTCTTAGTGCTTGTACAAGTGCACCTGTCTTTCTCCACACCTGAGCATGTTAGAAGAGTTCACCGTGTTACCTAGAAAGGATATATCTCACACCTGCTGAACAGATGCTAGCAAGGACACCTATGTACATGTCGGTGGGCAGACATTGGCAGAGCGGTGCTAGCGCAATGCTATCATTGAGAAAAGCTATACTTTGTTATAGTGCCTGTGCAAGTGCAAGTGTCTTTTTTCCACACCTGAGTGTGTAAGTGTTCACCAGTTTACCTGGGGAGGATATATCTTAAACACCTCATTGACGTCGCTGAGAAAGGCTATACCTTGTAAAAGTGCCTGAGTGTGCAAGCGCACCTGTCTTTTTTTCACACCTGAGTAAGTATTGGCCAGGCTACCTGGAAACGATGCATCTTACACGGCTGAAGAGATGCCAGACATATTACAAAGGAATGTACACAGATCCCAAATATCTGAATGACAGAAATAATTATAAACTTTCCAACATATTTCATATCAACGTTTTAAATGACGTTGCAATAAATCACAGATTTCTTCTTCTAAGACATCAGCAAAGCAATGCAGGTTGGTAACGAATAAATACAGGGCTTCCCGTGATATCACTGAAATAAAACTAGGATTATCATTTGATTCATCAGATGTGTTTAGTCTTTATATGTACCACTTAATTTCATACACAGCTAATTCTCTGCCAATATACACCGCACAGTTGTGACCTTTCCGTATTTACACTGGCAGGAATAAAACCTCCCAAAATATCCCTCACTCTCCTGGCGACCATCTCCGGCTAACCGACATGTTTGCTCACGTTCCCTCCCAGCGCTATGCTGCACCTGATACTCCCTACGAACACACCGACCTCCGACATCATCAAGCTGTCACAGAAAGGCCGGTTTGGCAAACAGCGTTTAGTGAACTTCACCTTGTGGCCAAACCAATTCAATGTACTAGTTCTTGGATTTAAAGAAATAATGCTTAACTGGATTATTAACCAGAAAGAAAAGCCCAACAGGAAACTCTGTACTTCGGTACAAACAGTTTTAGGTTCTCTACCTTAAAAGCAGGTAGAGTTGTTTTTAAAAAAATGTGAATTTCTTTTTTCCTGTTGATGATTATTATTAAGACCAATTTTTACTTAAAAGTTTGATAGACTCTTAAGTCCTTTGAGGGAAGGGTGGGCCACAGTATCTTTGTTTAAACCAAACCTTTAAGATTTGTCAGTAATGTGACAAAGACTTCACAATCATGTGAACTGGAGCACACATACAAACGGTCGTATGAACTGCCAAAGAGACAGACGATATCAATACAGTATAAGATTAGGTGAGTATCTACTTTTAAGTGCCGTCTCCTGCCTTTGCCTTGCCTTTTCAGGGATCATGCTCAAGTTTCAAGCCGGAAACAAGCAACTAGCTGAAAGGTCGGGAAACGTGACATTTGCTATCCGGTATAACTTTTGCCGCAACAAGCGGCTGACGCGGACGCACGCCGCACTCCCACTCAACGTCCCACCTTCTCATTAACCTAACTCTGAACACCATGACTAATTGAACAAAAGGGACCACCATGCTAACCAAATGTCAGGAAGTTCATCATTCTCCACACTGACACGGCGCCCCCCTCCCACTGGTCGAGCCGTGACCTTGACCACGCCTCCGACGACGTAACCAAGTCGCCACACAAGTCCCCGGTCATCAACCAGCGGATCCAATTATCCAGTCTCCTGACGCAGGCAGCAGCAAATGAGCCGCAATCGTCTGTCACTCAGCCCCACTTACGGCTCTCTCCCCGTCCCTTTCCTTACTCCACGAACCCTGTCTGTCCTCTCAAGATGCTTTATAAAACCTGAAGTGCGCCCTTTGTCGACGGCGTTGCCTCCGAATGTTCGCATTCAGCGATTCCTCTCCACTCAGAATTGGACGTCTCCTCTCGGTGGCATTTAAAGGTCAATTCTATTTTTCGTTTCTCTTCTCAATTGATTTCATCAACGGACGACTCACGGGAGGGACAAACATTAGTCTGTGAAAAGTCACCGTCAACAAAAATGATTAGTCGGATGATACACCTTTTCCTTCTTCTCTTGAAGATTTACACGACGCTTACCTGGCCAACATGGCAATTGCCTTCCTGAAAAGTGCAATTTTAGTCTGCCTTTGCGAAAAGTGCCATTTTTAGTCTGCCTTCCTGAAAAGTGCAATTTTAGTCTGCCTTTGTGAAACGTGAAATTTTAGTTTGCCTTTGTGAAAAGTGCAATTTTAGTCTGCCTTTGTGAAAAGTGCAATTTTAGTCTGCCTTTGTGAAAAGTGCAATTTTAGTCTGCCTTTGTGAAAAGTGCAATTTTAGTCTGCCTTTGTGAAAAGTGCAATTTTAGTCTGCCTTCCTGAAAAGTGCAATTTTTGTCTGAATTGCCTTCCTGAAAAGTGTAATTTTAGTCGGCCTTTGTGAAAAGTGCAATTTTAGTCTGCCTTTGTGAAAAGTGCAATTTTTGTCTGCTTTTGTGAAAAGTGCAATTTTAGCCTGCCTTCGTGAAAAGTGCAATTTTTGTCTGATTTGCCTTCTTGAAAAGTGCCATTTTGTCAGATTTCTCTTTTGTAACCGCCTTTGGTTACGACTTGCACTGCATGTTCTCATGTAATGTGTCATCAAAAATGTTGTATTTCTCACATTGATTGTAACTATGCTGAATGTCGGGGGAAAAAAATCACATTATTCTCCATTGATTGACCAGATATGTGCGATGATGTCCGGAAGGAAACAGGTAATAAAATTAGTCAACCTTCATCGACATTTCAAAATAAGTCACGTTTCCGGCGCTGCTTGATTTCAAGGCCAGCTACTGATGCGCTCAGTCACTAAACCTACACCTATACCTGTTTTCGTATCAGGCAGACACATTTTCTTGGCAATCTTTCACCAGAAATGCTGCTTTTAAGGCTATCTACTGATGCACTCGGTCACTAAACCTACACCTTCTTCTGATATATCATTTGCTTTATTTGGACATCTTTGTACCAGGCTTGAAAAAACTTACCAGAAACATTGTAACATTTTCTGGCTAAAAAATGAGGCATCTTTCACCAGAAATGCTTTAAAAGCTAGCTACTAATGTGTGCAGTCGCTAAACCTACACTTTCTTGTGATATCAGCTTCTGGGTGTCTATAATACATGTACATGTATCAGGATGGAAACAACCTACCAGTCAGAAATTTACGAAAATGGCCCATTTTCTTGGCAAAAACCTCAAGCATCCTTCACCAGAAATGCTGACGCGTGATTTTGGAATGCAGGCCGCCTCTCCCTCCATCTGTATACTTCCTGGAGCGTCGGCTCTGCTACATTTACCCCCTAATCAGCCACTTAATGTTGTGTGTTTAAAATCCTTGCTATTCCAGGACAGTACCGGTGGACTGCCTGCTCCGATGACTGCCTCAACTATCCTGCTATGGGAGATGATTTGTTGACTGTTGGAGTAACACACCTGGTGAACTACCTGCTCTATTACCTGGTTTACACCTGTCTACAGTCTGGAGTGACACACCTGGTGGACTACCTGTACGTTGCTAAAAAAAACTGACGATGATGACTGGCTCAACTATCCTGCTATGGGAGATGATTTGTTGACTGTTGGAGTAACACACCTGGTGAACTACCTGCTCTATTACCTGGTTTACACCTGTCTACATTCTAGAGTGGGGGGTGTCCCTGTGGTGTAGTGGTCTGCGCATTCTGCCTCTCACCACATCTAGTTCAAATTACTTGGACCAGAAGGACTGGGGTTCAAGCCCCAGGTAGGACACCTCTGGACAAGAGGTGCATTGAGTCATACCAAAGACTTTATAAAAATGGTACATACACTCTGTACTTCTGAAACAGTATGGATGTTAAACACACTTCACTGCCAGTGAACTAGCCCCCTGCTACAGTGATTGCACCAAAGTGTGGCCCAGGGCTATGAAACGGAGATGGGCACTGCCCTATACATCAATACTAGTAATGGTGTGGGAGGATTTCAACTTTTTTAACATTCTGGAGTGACACATCTGCTAGACTACCTCTACTTTTACCTGGTTTACCTGGTCTACACTCTGGTGTAACACACCTGGTGGACTACCTGGCCAGAGCTGGAAACCTGCATGTGCAATGCAGGTGGTATTTTGAGAACTGTTGTACCATATCCTGCTACATTCTAAGGGCTAATTCAGTGGTTCATCAAATAAAACTTGATAGCTAAATCCTGTTGTCAATGTCTTTTACTTTGGTTGAATGCACCACGAGAAATTCTGCTTCATGTACGTGTGGTCATCTTAAACCCTTATGAAAATGTCTCCTACAACAAGTACAGCCTAATGCTGGGCGTGAACAGAATATGGATATAACCAATTACCCTGCCAAATTCTACACTGTGAAAGATCTATCATGCAAACCGATTGCAGCCACAAAGGAACGGCAGAAATCATCTTCCTTCTTCTTCAGTGACCGTTCTTTCGGAAACATCTTCAACCAAATAATGAGGCTACTTTACAATGTAGTACGTGTACTATTGCAATCCCCAAAGACAAGTCGTCACGTTTTCCCAAAGTAGAGTAAGTGTCCATCTCGTACATGTAACGAAAAATCATACAGTCTATTCTTAAGTATTATGATAGCTTTTGTGCTATGGCATTTTGGTAGGAAGGACAGAGGGTCTGACAAATTGACATTCTTTCGGAAACATCTTCAACAACAACAACGAGGCAACCTAACAATGTACATGTACCACTGCAATTCCCAAACAAAACTCATCATATTTTCCCAATTAGAGTACATGTCCATCTAGCTGCAGGTAAATGAGAAACCCGACTGTTTCCAGACAATTAATAAGTCTGTCCATCTCCGCTGTGTTTCGTCGTGGCCATAACTCCACTTCCTTGACTCGAAGGTCAGACTTGTTCTTCCTTAATGTGTTTCTTCTGCAAATTGCAAGTGAGCATGAAGTTTTTCTCTTTTTTTTCACAGCCAGTCCTTGAGACTACATTAAATTTTATGTTTCGTTGTAGGGCAAGGTCTATTACATTAAATAAGTTCAGCTTCTGTACCTAGAATAGAACAATAGATATAGAAACTTCTATAAGAGATATTGCCCTGACAGTATTAAGACCGTGAATGGACATAAATCCATAATACTTCTCTACGAGACACCTCCATCCATCAAAGCCTTCGACTTTTGAGAGTTACAAAAGCATCCAATTTGCAGACAAGAAAAACTGCCTCCTTAAGCATGCAGGCGGGAGGCCGGTTAAGTTTCCAGGTGATGTGCCTTCACCTGTACGGACAACCCCTCCGGAAATTTAGAATCGACAAATGAACTCGGTAATGGCTGGGCAAGCCTATCGCACACCCCACATTTCAGCCTAAGCCCTGCTCCCGACTCCAAAATGTCACCGTTTCTCCCGAATTTCATTTTTCAGGGGCGGTTTTGCATACTGCTGATAGATGCCCACGTGAATGCCGCCTTGCTCGGGCGGGAGCGTGGCATTGTGCGGAGCCCGGCCAGCCCCGGCTGACCTCAGCCGCTTGTTATCACTGCCTTTGGACTTTCAAAATGTCAGCTCCTCGCCGCAATTTCATTTTTCACATGCTCGCCGTATCTCAATCTTTTGACATTTGAACATTAAGGACGAACGTCTACCCATGCCATTAAAACGGCCGGCCTAACTAAAAATGACCATTTTGATTGCGCGGAATGACTTTTTCCCCCGCTGTCAGCATTTGTTTCGTGCAGGAAGCTGCCGTTTGGATGTTTCCATACGTCTGTTTGCACTGAAGATGAGGCATTAGAGCCATCGAGGACGGGGTTTTGATATTCTGTTCATCCATGTAAAAGATGATGTCATTATGGCTTCTCTGCTCTTGTCTGAAAGCGCCCCAGGCGTTAGGCCAGGTCAGTAATGGCTACTGACGTATCATCACATATGCATCCTCCGGAATGTCAAACTCCAGTCGGGCACTTTGCAGAGGAATATCGCTGGTGATGTGCTGAGGTATTATTCACTCATGCAAAATGGCTGGCAGTACACGCATTCCAAATCCCAGCATTATGGCCAGAGTTATTAAACTTTTACAGCAAAGAAGAAATATGAATCTACATCCAATTCAATGCTTAGTCATAAGGTATCCTGTGGAAAGTAATACCATCGACATCTTTGAAACCCCTTTCCAACAGTGCAACTTACATGCACAATGGTGACAAGTAGCTTTGTGTCTTTAGCAGAAGACCAGCAACTAGAAGACTGTAGCTTCAAGTCCCTGACTGTCGTTAACTAACAAAGCAGTACATCGTTCCCCTATCCAAAAAAGTGGCATAGCCCATTCCTGAAAAAAACTCCTTACTTCTGGACCTGACTATTTTCAATCTAGGGGCAAACAGGTTAACCCGTACAGGCCCCAGCGAAGAAGAGGGTCAGCAAAGCTGTTCACCTTTTGCTTTTCCTACCTTCTGAACATCCAACAACAAAGTTCAACTTCAAGCTCAGCGAGCCTCGGAAACTAAGACGCTTTAACCCTGACAAGACAGTTCACTTGCCGGCACCTAAGTGGAAGAGTTGATCGGCTTTTAGGGAAGATTTCAGCCATGGTTGCTCAAGCCTACAGGACCTTGCTACTCGAGCCACAGACCTTTCTGACACTGCTACACAAACCCATGAACCATACTCAAAACGACATGACAGGTTTCCGTGCGATAAAGGCACAGGCGATCACTACTTAAAATGGTACTAAAGCTGAGAGCACTGAGTTAGAAAGACATGGACATCTTCTTCAATGGGAAGTTACAAAGTTAGACTAAAAATCTGACTTTCAATTGGTCAGCAATACTGGAACTTCATTGGCCAGGGACTCTGGACTGTGATTGGTCACAAATGTTAGATCTCGTATCCTGAGTGGTTAGAGTCAACCCAGTAGGACTTTTATGGTGAAGGAGGTACGTGTAGTGTAGCGTAGTGTAGTGTAGCCAGAAAGGAACGTGCACCCAACCCTCCACTGAACACTGTTTCGTGAAAGAATAGGACTGTACAGCCACCTGAGGACACGTGACTCGACCTACTAATGGTTGAAGAGCGGTCCTTGTCAGATTGATGGACGAACAACGGTGTAGTGTCTTTCAAAATCCTAGATATCATTCATCTGAAGTACATCCAGTAGGCACCCATCTGAGTAATGAGGCTGTTGCAGTGCCTTTTTAACGTGGCACCTCCTTGATCACAGGACCCCCATTTTTCCCCCTTTCCTAAAGACTGTGCAGCCCTAACCGAGATGTCCTGACCCAGGATTGAACCGGGGTCTCCCAGTTACCAACTAATTAGAACCAGGAGTCAACTGTGAGGCTGCTACCTCTTGAGCTACAGGGACATCCCTACTTCTAGAGCTTACAAGTCCTAGAGCTTACTAGGTCAAAAAATAAACAAACAAATGAAACCAACGCACCTCCACTCGTTCTGCTTGCCTCCCTCCTTGATGTGGGCAACCAGCTGCAGCTTCTGGGTGTGCTTGTCAGTTTTACAGTGGAGCTGGAAGTTTGCCTTCAGCTGGGTACTGTAGTTACACAGGCGACACTGGTACACATCCCCTACCTGAGGGCAATGGAAACACAACGGTCACGACTTTTTCTTATATTGGCCAAAAATGCGAGCCATAGCGAAGCCGCATTGCACTACCACTTGCTACTTGAAAAAGCATAATGCTTCACTTCAATTGAGGATGACTGCTTTACCTATACCTTATATTGTGGCTGTGTTCATTATCTTTGTCAATTTGAGGTATTGTTACAGTAGTGACTTGCTGTGTGCTTGTGAGGGTCATGTCTGTTTGCACGATAATTCGAGAAAGCCTGGATGGATTGTCTTCATATTGGGTATGTGGGTAGGTCTTGATGAGACCTAAATATTATTTGATTTGGGGCCCTTCAGTTTATTGCTGCTTTCTACTACCAGAGTAGGTCTAACAACTGCTTTTTACAAGGACATGTAGGTATGTAAACAAAACACCAAAACCAAACCTGGGTTTCATAATCATAGGTTCAAGTCATCTAGTGCCCCAAGAAGGAAATAATCTGTATACAGATACTATGTATATTTAACAAAACACCTTCAACAACACAATATACTGGTAGATGAGATGCATGGAAAGATTCCTAGTTTTGGAAACCAAATAATTCCAAATTTTATTTTATGAACACAGCATTGAAAACTGATATCAACACAACAGAAGTTTTAAAACCCTCTTTACCTTCTATTTGCAGATATTGCTGGTACATTTAACAATACTTGTACCTTATTTTCTAAGCCGCTACCTCCGAAGAATAAGCGTTTTAAGCACATGAAAGTACCAGGCATAAATATGCAGCCATAATAGATAATTACTCAAGTGCCAAGGTCTACATGGATAAATAAAACATCAGAGGATAAATAAATAATGAAACTCTAATAGTCCAAAATCTGGCTGAAATTTCTTTGTCAATAACAGTATTGGTATCAGATGTGTAGTGGTTGCTACAACAGAAGGGTTATGGTGGGAATGGCAAGGTGTTGTCTAACTATAAGGATTGTAGTGGTGGGAAGGTAGGAAAACACCTGTATGTGTGTATGGCATATTTTGTGTAATATGTTTTAACACCCACCACCATGCAATCAACCGGCTATGGTGGTGATTTATAGCATAGCTAATTGGCTACGTCATGCGTTGGGTCTGAGCCGCTACACAGAAATGTATAATTCCCCTCTGAATGCATAGAAAAGGGCAAAGGCGAGCACTCTGCCACACACTTTTGACATTTGTTTCCAGTGATAGGTGGGGCTATTTTTCATTCAGAATTTCAGATGGGGGATGTCTAATTCAGACACAGATGTACACTAACCATTAAGGATCTCAAATTTCAGCTGTTCTGGTCAACTGTCTTCCTTTGTTTTGTGGATTGTGCACTGTTCCAAGCTAATAACATTCCAGTCTATTAAAAAAAACAGGTGGTCCCTTGCAGAACACACCTGCCAAAACAACAGACAGGATTTGTTGCTATGTTTCTTACACAAGACTTATCATAAAAATGTTGATTGGGTCCAGAAATTTACATTCCATTTTGGCCTTTTCTTCTAACCTTCTCCCTGCTGCCTTAACTCTGTATCCAATCTGGAATCGGGTGCCAAACAGTTACTTCAGTGTGCTAAAGGTTAACGCCCATTCAACCACAGTGTCCACTTCATGGTTGATCAGATCTTTTCTGGAAACTCTGTGGTGTGACCACCAGTCAGAAATGAGGTCATAGTGGGTCTCACCATGTAGTTTAAGGTCAAATATGTACCACGGTACAATTTGGAATGGTCAAAGGGTCATAACAAGTGGTCCCATTTCTGACCTAGGGGAACAAAGGTAGTCCATAATACTTAGCAGCTTTTGTAAGGCATGGCTAGATAGACTGCCAAGGGTAACCTTATGGTGTGCCAGAGAAACTCTATTTCCTTTAATACAAAAACGACTTGCAGGTTTTCCAGGTCGACCATTCAGAGGTAAAGGAAAATTGAACAGAAACTGCTGAATAGAAATGAAATGAATGAGTCACCTTGGGTGACATCCGTACATTACATTTTTTTCCCCGTACCAGACAATTTAGACCTCTATTGAAATCAATTTCAACATCTAATGTGAAACAACAACCTCCATTTCAAGGTCACCCCCCTCCCACCAACCTCATCACAACTTCTAATAACAAGGTTTCTTGAATGAAAGTGTCACCTTGAGTGACATCCGTACATAACCCTTTTTTCGAGCACGTAGGTACCAGACAAGTTAAACTTTTAAAAAACTAATCTCTATCTCAAGGTCACCCCCCTCCCACCCACTTCATGGCAAGTTTTAATTACACGACAAGGTTTCTTGGGTGATACCTGTACAACACATACCTGTTTTTAGCTGTAAGTACCAGACAATCTAGAGTTCTATTGAAATCAATTTGCAACAACATAAGAAACAACAACTTCTATCTCAAGGTCACCCCCCTCCCCACCTACCTGCATGACCCATTCCTCGTCCTGCGTGGGCCTCTCGCCGGAGATGTGGGCCTCCAGAAGATCCAGGTTATCTGAGGTGAACTTATTGCACACGGCGCACTGGAACAGCTTGAGGCTCTCGTTGCACGCGGGATCCTCATCCGCGGGAGGGGGGCCGTCCAGGCTCGAATCGTCCTCGGAACCGTTCTCCATGGGAACGCTGGGCACGTTCTGACCCATCAGCTGCTGCTGCTGCTGCTGCTGGAGGAACAGGTTCGCGTCGAACTGGAATTCCCCGAGGTTGGGGTGGAGCTGAGAAGGGAGGGGGGCGTTGTGTACCTGGGCCTGGGCCTGCGCCTGGGCCAGGTAGTAGCCGTAGAGGGCGTTGTCAGCAGGCGAGGGCTGCATGCCCAGACGCGCCTGGAAGTCCTGCATCTGCTTCACGTTCTGGTGGAGGAGCATCATGTTGTGCATGTGCTTCTCGCTGGTCATGTGGATGCGCAGGTTTCGCGCCACGTTGGTCTCGTAGTCGCACACGTCGCATCTCCACGTGGGCTTCGGCTTTGGTTTGGACTGGGCGAGCGGGTCGCCCATGTTGTTGGGGGCGGCGAACATGCGGTCGGGCTTGCCCTTGTTCTGCATCTCCTGCACGTTGTTGATGTGCTTGTCGGACTGCATGTGGATGCTGAGGTTGCCCTTGGTCGTGGTGGAGTAGTTGCAGACGTCGCAGCGGAAGGGCTTGTACCCGCAGGTGTAGGTCTCGCCGCGGGCGAGCCGCGGGTGGGGCTGGCCCGAGCTGCAGTAGACGCACGCGTTCCCCGTCTCGGGGTGCTTCTCCTTCATGTGAGCCTCCAGAGTCTGCTGGTATTTATAGTGCCAGTTGCACTTGGGACACTTCAGCGTCTTGCACGAGTTGCGGGAGTGCATCATCGTCATGTGGCCTCCGAGCGAACGCGTGGAACCCAGCACCATGTCGCACTTCGGACACTCCACGCCGTTTTCAGCACCGCACTGGTGCGAGTGTGTCCTCGAATCATCATGGTAATCCGTGCTATTTGAGGACTCTCCACCCAAAAGTCCAGGAAAGGGGCCAGCTATCGTGCTGGCCGGGCGACGGCCCGAATGGCCGTCATTTACAGCATCTTTTCTCACAGAATTCTTGCGCTCATCTGAGTGCCCGCCCTGAGCATTAAGTCTGGAAGAAGAAGTCTTTCCACTCATCGTACTTTCAGGGGTTCTAGGCAAAGTAGCTCCGGGAGGTACATTATTAGAGGAAACAGTTTTGTCTTTGGTTAGATCGAGAGCGAACGCGGATGTGTGAGGAGCTAAGCTTTCCGCAGACAGCGACTTTTGGGAAACTTCCTTTTCCGCACTACCGTTCATCAACGCCGCCGTCACAATGGCGGTCATCATGTCCTGTTTCCCAGAAGCCACGGCCTTCAGAAGCGAATCTGGTTTGGTAAATGTGCTGCTAGTGTTACTACTACTGTTACTACTGCTACTACCGTTCGTTCCTGACGGGACGAGGGTGTGAGAGGCATGGCTGAGGCTGGGCGTCTGCCGCTCAAGGACCCCCGACCCTAGTCCATGTGAGGTACTCGGAGATGGGGTGGGGGAAGAAGAAGATACGACGGCAGGCGTGAACAACGTCTTAGCACCAAGAGAAGACAAGTCCATAGCGGAAGTGGTATTATTATTACTACTACTAGCGGAAGCTACGCTGACGTGTACGGAGGGCAGTGTGAGCAAGCTTGAGGTGTACACGTAGCTGACTTTGGTTAGGTTGTTTGAGGTACTAGAGAGGCTAGCTCCCGGCAGGCCACTGCCGAAGAGGAACAGAGGCTGACTGTTAGTGGGTGTCGGAGAACCGGTGCTGGAGCTATCGTGACAGGATTCAGAGTTCTCCGGTTGTCCCATGGGTTCCAAGAAGGAAAGAAGAGGAGGGCCTTTAGACTTCCCCACCCCCTGGATTATCGCGGACGTGTCCTTCTTGGACAGTAACTGCTCTTCCTCCTCGTTTAGAACCATCTTGTGTTCGCCAGTGGCGTGAGAACGAAAAGATTTGGTGAATCCGAAGGAAAGTTTACACAGAAAACACATAAGTATGGGCTTGTTCGCCGCGTCGCGGGGAGATACACTTAAACTGTCGTGTTCTCTTCCCACCGCGACCTTGCGCACAATTTTCTTAAGGGTTGCTTTGGCTTCAGTTGAGGTCGATCCCTCTCCGTCTTTGGACTCGAGTTCCTTTCTCACTTCGCCTTCCTTGCGAAGGGTGTAGACCCTGTAGCTGTGGACGATCGGGGTGTCGTTGCAAGTCTTGCTGAGAGCACCGTACGTCGAGTTGGGCACCCCGGGGCCCCCGAACCCCCAGCCGTAGCTGGTCTGGGGGATGTGGAAGGCGTTCAGCAGGGGCTGGTACATCCCGAGGCCTTGCAAGTTGCCCCCGAGCGACGGCACAGCGCTTCCAACAGGAGAGCTAGAGCTGGAGTTGGGCGTCTCCGGAGGACTCGGGTGCTCGATGATGTAGGCGGATCCGTCTGGTTCGTAGACGATTTCGCCCTCGAAATTTTCGCCATCGCTGTCGTCACACTCGCTGAAGTCACTCTCGGGCTTGTTGCCGGCCAGCTGTGACAAACACAAAAGATTACGACGGTGTTTTTCTTTGAGTTTGCAAAGTTTGTGCATAGGGTTCTGTCCCTAAAAAATGTTCAGGTACAGGTACAGCAGTTAAGGTACAGGTTCGGACCTTTACATATTCTAATCTCAAAGAGAGTACTTTCGGGTTTTTTTATAATATCAATTCTTTTTTTTTTATTATTATTCAAAGAACATAACAAGATACAATAAGAGAACCATCCAACAATAACTGCTCATATACAAATAATAAGAAATCAGATATAATAATAGTAACCGAAATTCGGTAATGATCACATAATTCATCCAACAGAGATATCAATTCTAAAGTGCAAGACTGTCAAAACTGTTGTCTCTGACGTAGGATTTACCTATCATTAGTCTTTGAAATATGGTGTAGACTAGTGTTTATTTGTTCACGTACAGGTACACTTGATATTACTTAAGTGGTCACTACAGAATGGTTTGACTTTTGTTCTACAGGTTTGACAAATGTCAAAACAGCATTGTTCTAATTTGATACCATCCCACATTGCTATTTCTTTCTTATCCAAATTACATGCATAACAATTATTTTAAATTACATAGCACTGACCTTTGACCCTTGACACTGATGTTCCATGTATGCCTGCAGACCCTGGAAGGTCGCGGCACAGCCGCCACAGGTCACGGGGTCGTTCAACCCCCTCATCAACGATCCTCCCGCGGCTCCCACACTACTACTCACATCCCCGTCCCGCAGGTGGTCCCCGCTACTTCCGCTCGGCGGGATTCCGGGAATTCCGGACGCGCTCTCGACAATTCCGTTGGCGCTGGGGACGGTGGGGCCTCGGTGGACGGTGTCGGGTGTCGGCTTGCTGAGGGGGGTCTGCGGCAGCGTGCTGGCGGTCACGTCTTCCATGGTGGTGTCCAACCACGTACCGGCTGTGGCTCAGCCGATCTCCGCTACTCATCTAGCTGAGGTGACTTCTGCATAGGGGAGGGAAAACAGGCGTTTAGACTTCTGCAAAGTGGAGAGAACAAAAGCACTGAGGCAAGATTGAACCAAAAGCTAGATATGACACCCCCTCTCCACAAGAGGCAGCCCACCATATAGCATGCTCCAATCGCTGAGCGACAGATTTTATTACAAATTTTACAGATGAAAAGCAATTTTCTTTTGTGCGATTTGTTGTCTTTTTTAATCATACTTTTACATCTTGCATTACATGTATATTCCAAATATGAAATTTGGTTATACAAATACAATTTTTGGTCACTGTACTGTCGCTTAGTGATCGCTGTCTAGTGGAAAAGAGGGCCTAAATGTTCATATCCAGGGCTTGACATACTCTTTTGCAACTTCCAATTTTCAAAAAGACTTTGGGACTGCAGAAAACTTCACAACTTGACAAGCTGAAAGAATACCAGCTCAAAATTATGAGTAATAAAATACATTTTACAAAACAGACAGAAAGCACTTCAAGCCCTTTGTATCATTTGCAAGATTGATAGCACATAATCTGTAAAACACAAAGTTATTTCTACAACAGACAGACAGATAAAACACATCTACAATCAAGTTACAAGTCAAGAAAAATATTTAAAGCCGTCTTGGCAGCTTTTTTACAATTAAGAAGTACTACAACCTGTTCGTTGGCAATTATTTACAACACTATCTAACAGAAGATCGGACAAAATGATGTAGAAGCTATCACTTAGTCTAACAACTGGGTTTACTGGCTTGAAAAGCAAGTTCGGATTACCCTAGTACCTAGTATGAGCCACACATGCCAGGCAATTTGGAACTGTGCCTATTAGTGATATCACAGTGAACATCCTTCACCTTCCTTCTACTGACCTATGCTGAATATACTAGTACCTTATTGTGGATAACTGACTGGTGGAAATAATAACATGTGCATCTTGTGGAGACAATGATTTCTAATTTGCCACGGGCAAGAAACACACGGGTATAAAAATATTGAAGAGATTTTCACACAGTTGAGAGAAATATCATAATAAACTTTAGATAAAGATCGACCTACAACTTCTTGAGTTATGCACACACACACACACACACACACACACACACACACACACAAATACACACATACACACAGTACACACATACACACAAAATAACAGTCTTGGCAACGGTAATAAAACCACATGTTTTAACAAAACCAACAAAGATTTCTGGCTTAGACAAGTGATTACCATAATTTTCATTGGCAGGGGTGGTTTAGTATTACCAGTTGCTTCCTTTGACACTTTTCTAAGGAAAAAATCATTAAAAGTACAGACATGATAATTCACAAAGAAGGCTGGGTCAAAATATGCCTATACTTCCTGTTCAACACTTAATATGGCATGTCTAACTATTCAGGTACAAACAGACAATACGTCGTCTCTTTACAAAAGGGAAAAAAAAGTCACACAAAAAAGGGGGAAATCTTCGTTCAGGAAGACCAACCCACCTTGCTATTTTATCTCACATATCTCTAAGTTAGAGTCTAACTTATCTTGGATGGAAAAGCTCTAGGTTACATCTCCAACACAGGAGAAAACCGTCACAAAAAGAAGACGGAAATCTTAATTCAAGACGGCCGACCAACCTTTTTTGCTTTATCAATCCGAGAAGACCGTCGCACAAAAGTGACACATATTTATCCATCAATACCCCATTACCTGTCTATGCCACAATTTGGACAAAAGCCTCTGATGCGGCTATCTATTTCATTGGACGGCATTGTCCGCTCGCACCAAATCCAGCATAATCTAATCCTCAGCCTCCTTTCTGGCAAAGACCCGGGCAGCTGAAAGTACTGATCAGCGCCTCTTAGAACAACAATGCGGTGTGTGCGTAGCTTTGGCGCGTGATTACCGCGCGAGAAAACCACCGCTCCTCAGACATGCAGATAGCGGGGTGGTAAAAACGATCACAATTACCGGCACACAGGCCGGATCGAGAGCCAGAAATCGTCATATTTTATTCATCGCGTCCGCCATTGTCCTTATTGTCTCAGGCCTGGAGAATGATCTAAGTATGCCATTAAAAATCCGCCACAATGCAGCAGCTAAACAAAGTCGCAGGGATTTCCACAGGCACGCCACCACCTCAGCGGGCCCTTTCACGGGGACAATGGGCTCCGACTGAAATAAAGACGGACTTATCATGCAAGACAGATGACCCTTTATCTCCTGGGATAATGGAAGGAGAAGCAAGTTTCTTGAAATTTCTGTGGGCCCGACATGCCTGAAGCATTCGTTACACCTTCAATCTACAACTGAACGGACATTGTATTTGTAAGTTAGAGGTTTTAAAGCTCCTTTCTGACAATAGAAAAGGGACAGAATTCGCTCGTAAACTTCTTGGTTACAAACACGTCACAACATTGGAAGAAAGTTCAATGGGTACCCCTCTTACAAACCTTTGCAATTGACATTTGTCCAAAATTCTATAGACAAACTATTAAAAAATTTTGCTACCTTCTTTTCCAGCTAACTGCTATGCTAAGTCAAAGTCTAAGTTATTTTAGTCTTCAAATAATTATGTCCATAATTATGTATATCATCAGCAGGCATTTGAAATGGCTCTTTTGGGAAAGACAGGTCCAATATCTATCCAATATTCTAAAGATTATGTATAACAATACTATCGTAACATTCACAAAATAAGTCTATATATTCTGAATCATTTCAATTATGACATGATATAATTCCTCTAAGTGGCTGTATGTTCATCAGACAATTCAAATGGCTGTTTCAGGCAAAACAGGTAGTTTTATCCTTATCTATACAAAATTGTTAAGTAAAAATAAAACAATTCTCACGATAGTGGCAACAACAACAAAAAGTTGTGTTCTAAATGACTTGAGTGGTGCAATTCTAAGTGGCTGTATGTTTACCAGGTGTTGGTAATGACAGTTGTTCGAAAGACCTCCCTAGCCGTACCCTTTTCCCGTACGTGTGGCATAGAAAGTTAATCTCCTGCTGATGTATTGCATCCAGTCTTCTGGGGATTCTACCTGGAACAGGCAGCGATCTTTCACAGTCAAATTATTTCATTAAGCTGTCAGTGCGGCTGTGAGCCTGTCCCAGAAAAATGGGGGGTAATTTAAGCAGATGCAATCACCTGTCTTTACACCTTGTATATATACCTGCTAGTTTTCACACCGACTAAGCCATCACCCGTTTCCATTTTCTTCTTACTTCTAAACTACCATCTAATCACTTATATTCGTTCCCAAGCACATCTTTAAAGTACAGAATACACAACAGCACCATAACTGAATTTTTGTATTATGATAATTGGTAAATCATTTATATGTTTTTACTGTTCTAAAATCTGTTGAAAGTTACTTTGCGTTTTATACTTTCTACATTTAACTATGAATGTTCTATACTTTCAGTCAGTCAGTCAGTCAGAGCCTTTATTTTTCTTCCTTCATCTTCAGTGCTACGGGACAAATTCCTGAGGATTCAGCTAATAACAGGCCTCTAAATCCTTGGTCTGTACCTGGATTCACTGGTGAAGTGAGAACAAAATTGAGATAAAATCTTTCCCGTCATTACCCCATGAGTCATCCAAACAATTGCGCAATTCTCGTTCAAAATGCAAATCATGTTCAAAGTTAAAGGTCAAATCGGAAATCTGAAAATCAAGCTTAAGACGTCACTGATAGAGAGAAACTTTATAGCTGAAAGAAACCTAAAGCTATTGTTCAAAGAGAGAAACTTTAAACCATAACAGAAGACAGCCTATGAAGTCAGCACTGGTATGGGAAACACATTCCATCCCTTTTTCATTAGCTACCCTCTTCAACAGATCCAGTGTTTGTGCCGAGTAATAACAAAATCACCCATTGCAAGATTCAACTGCCCTCCACCACGCCCCGGGCGGACAGGGGATTAGGGGAACAGACAAAATTTGGTAATTTTCTACTCCTTTGGATTTCTTTGCGGGGAATCAAGTTTGAGGCTGTGAAAAGCGAGGTACATCCACTGCCGAGGGCGACTATTACTCCTTCTCTTGTCCTGAGACCGGGAGAGAATTCGGCGGCAGTAGAAGCAAGGGGTTATCGAGGGCGGCACAGGGCCGACCTTCGAGCCGCTAACACCGATATTTCGCAACAAACAAAAAGACGGCGTATCCTCGTTTCCAATCCCCCGGCAACACTTCGGATGGGAACGCCCTCCTACCAATTGTTGGGCCAAATCCCCTCCTACCCACAATGCCACGGGCCACGTTGGTCCTTTGTACACAGAATTATCCAACTCATCTGAGGTCAACCAGAAAGAAACGGCCAAAACAAAGACGGGCGAAACTATTTCACCCGACAAGAGCATTATTACAGGAGACACGTCCACAAAATTTCAAGCCTGATTGGCCACTTTGACGAGGGGAGCCTTCCGTTAACGAGATTGCAGCCCAAAGAACCAAACCTTCCCCAACCGGCCCGGAAGATCCACAGCAAGCCCTTTCACTCACTCCGCGCTAATTCTCTCTTTCATCGCCTCACATCCGCTGTACTCTCTCAAGCGACGCCCTTTTTTATTTTTTGCCACTGAAAGGGGCATGCAAATGAGGGCCTTGTTTCGGGCCGGGCAGATTAACGCTTTGTTTGTTTGCCCAACTGCGTAGACAAAAGGTGCGAGGGGCAAGCTGCTAGCAGCGCAGTCGAGGTAAAGAGACCTTTGTTACAGGTTTACAGAAGACTGGGCTTCGTGCATACTTCCCCCAACCTTTCCAACAAAACACACATTTTTTTTGCATTACTAATGAATGAAACTGCCTGAAAAGGATTCGATGTACCAGAAACACAAAGCAGGAGGACTTGGAGGGGCGTTCGCTCTGAAAACACACATTCCACAGACTAGATAATCACACCTTACATGTGGGCTAATGATAACCTATACTTTCTCTGAGTTTGTAATAAGGTTCAAATCAAGCAATGGTTGCAAGACTCCAAACATTCACAGTTTTGAGACGAAGGAAAAAAGTGAAAAATTGCAATTTAGCCGAAGCTAAAAGAACACAGACTTTACTTTATGAATCACATATTTCAGGAAACAGAAATTTAGCATTTTACCCTGGATTGCTTACTCGATATCCTGGATAAAAAAAAATTTAAAAAAGGAGAAACTTATGTCTTCCAGGGTTATCTGTGTTCCCAATTGCAATACAAAACACTTCAAAATGATATAGATCTACATGTGTATACATATTTGGTCACAAGGTGAGATTGCTCTCAATCTGTCGTAACATACCTTCACAAAAACTATCCATCTACCTACTGTAGTTTCATACGGTTGGTAGATTAAACAACCGGTCATTACAACACCAAGGAAGCTAGCAGACTACCAGAATGTTTGCTGACAAAAGCACTTCTTAAGTGAAGTCCAATCTTCTATCTGCAGTATAGATCTAGAAATACATGTTATCAATTGAGACAATTCTACTATTGAAAATCCTGATTTCAGTCTGAAATTGAGGAAAAAATACAGCAGATCAAACTTGAATATCTTTGGTATGGTTCCTTCCAACAAAATCAGGGGGGAGGAACAACTTTTGTAAAACCCTGCATGACAATAAATGTACAGGTTTTACTGAACAAAGCTTTGTTACTCCGTCTGGAATGTGGGCAAACTTAAACACAGGATCAAGATGTTTACAATCAAGACTTTAAGTTTGTCCTCAAGCAGACCGAAGTTCTTTGTTTTCATCACCAGTCCTCACCTTTCCTGTTGGACAGGTATGTCTGAGATCTACCTACGTGTTTTCACCTGTCACAGTGTAGGAACTAAGATAAAGATCATTTCACAGGCACCTTAAGAAAGGTTTAAGTGATATGCTTACCGAGGAAGGGACTGGTATTTACGAAGACAGGTTGAGAAGAAGAAGTATTCTAAATGTCCTTCCAAGCAACCGGTTACTTTCAGACACAATAACTATGAAGATATTCAAACTCAGAGTCACATTATCTATGCTTTTATACGATTACAAGGCAAGATTCTAGATCTCACTTTAGCATTGTTCCAAGATAACTACAATAGAAGTGTTAGAAAATAGTTACACCACATGGTCTAAGCTGTCGGACCCCCTTTTTCCATTCAACCAAAAGGTTATAGCAAAAAAGGTATGATTTCATAACATTTAGAAATGTATTCCGAATTGTCTACGCTTTCATACAATTCCAAGGCAAAAATACTCTCATTTTAGCATTGTTCCAAGAAAATCACAATAGGAAGTTAGACAAGAGTTAAACCTCATATCCCTCTAGTGTTGATCTTAACTGTCACACACCCCCTCATGAACTTCTCCTATTCCCCCCCACATTGATTGTTTCCTGGAAAACCCCTTGCCGAGGCCTTAGATGTCCTGTCGAGCTTACGTCGCCCAAAGAACGGTGACATCTGACCTACCATTGGACTTAAAAAAGCCACGTAATTCTAAACTGTCAAGATCATTGAATCGAGCCGATAGCAATTAAAGGATCTATGTACCAAATCCAATTTAGATTGGCTGAACTGCAGAACAAAGAACCGGACCAAAATAGCGGGATCCTCCACTGAATACAAAGAATTTCGTCCCACCGAAGCTGATAGAAAATCAAACTTTGTAATATTGTAATAAAAACAAAAATCCAAATCAGCAGTTTTTGTCTTGTAAGAAACAAGACTTTCCAAATTGTAAAAAAACACTTTCCAGTCTTGCTTGGAACATTTATAGACGTTTCATATTAATATTACAAAGAATAAAAGAAATTATCAGACAATATAGGGGCATGAATAAATGTATTTGAACCAATCACACAGTAGACAGAGGTCTAGGCCACATGTGTAAATTGTCAAGGTTTTTTTTAATTGCGTAGAGATTGACGGGGCCGGTAGCCTGACCTCACCGTATTTATCGTCCACACTTAAAAATTCTATTAACCCAGGACGGGTCACCATGTGTGGATGGGAGCATCCTCACTTCTCCCCACATACATCATGCACGCCAAACTGTCCCCGCAACATTAAAACACCATCTTATCGTTCGTCTACTTTTTTCATCGTTAATTAATTCAACCCAACATCCATTCAAACTATTCTTTCTATCACTGTGAATTTTTCTGCCAACAACTTTTTCAAATCTTTATTCGCCATTTCCCAGAGCAAGTATTCGTTATTTTCACATTTTTACCCATCCCTCCCACCCCTATGACTAAGTCCGGTTGGTACGTCCCCAGGGGCTGTGACTGTGTATAATGAGAGGAAGCATAAGTGAAGTCATGTGATCACTAATCAGATTTTAACATGCGATGCTGTGTCCCAAACGTATTGCCAATTTGTAATTACTTAAGTAGCCTTTTTGAATCATTTTGTGTAGAGCATTACAAGTTTATTCCGTCCTCGACACACAAGAAGTATATTTCACCTGTGATTTTCCCCTCAAGATAATAAAACTTTTGTTTTCTACAAGACGAGAAACAACTTATCTTTCTAAACACAAAGCTTTGTACTTGGGGTTATCTCCAAGCAGATCTTTGGGGTGAATTGTAAAGGATCAGACTGCCCCATTTTCGCTGACACCCGACAGTAGTCAGAAACCATTATGAACTTCCCTCCAAACATCTGCTTGGAGATTTCTGAGAGCAAGTTTCATAGCCTGGTATATATCCAAACCTGTTATAGCTCCCGAGTCTCTTTTGTCCCCTCTGCAAATATTTCAAAACATGTAACCAAAAACGGGACGGTCCGTAAACACTATCTTTCTTCCAAACATATGCTTGACAATCATTAAGAAAGCTTCCCTAACAAAGTAACATGTAACCATTTAGGTTAACGCCTTCTCTTGAACTCCCACCACTCCAATGAATGACCACAAACCAAACCCAATGACCCCCACCCCAAGAACAGGGTACTGTATACATGTATGCCGTCTGTTAAAACTATATTTCCTCCCAACCTCTGCTTGGAGATCCCTGACACAGAGTATAACATAAGCGTCTTTTCCGACATCAGATCACTCCAGCTGGTTGCCTTCTGTTCCCAGCAGGAAGTGGAGAAGGGGAAATCTCTCTTCCCCGGGGAACACGCTCACCTGCGCTATTAAAAACTCTAAGATTCTAAACCGGCCCCCATTGTCCTTGCTATTAGAGCTTTCACAATGCAATCTGTGTGCTGAAACCACTGCGCAAAACAAAGGAGCGCAAGGAAACATGCTAGGAAGAACGTTATAGGTTATTGACGAGAATGGAGGGGACCTTGGGGGAACTAAAGGAACCTGAACGAGGTCAATAGCTTACACATGTGGTGCTGCCCTAAACCCTGACCCCTCCCCTGGCATCCACATGGACTCACCCGCCCTCCCAGTGTGTTTACACAGTAGGGTGGCCGTACATCATATTTACAGGAGTTTGCTTGTTTCTACGCAAATATGAGCAAGTTTTGATGCCGCGATTGCTGTGTTTTTGTCGTGCATGTTTCACCTGGATCACGGAGTTGTATGGTACTTGTACTTGGCTGGGAGTTATATATGGGTCATCAAATACGGAGAGAGAGAGAAAGACTGAGATACATGTATGTCTGGCTTTACAAAATGTGTCAGGAAGACAGACAGATGTCATTTTCCTGGCTGATATCTTTCCAGATTTGTGTAAATTTTAATGCTTTTATAGCTGTGTTTTTGTAGCACCTGTTTCACCTGAAGTATTTATACCTGAAGCTATCAATATATGAAGAAAGAATATATGAAGACAGGTAGACTGCGATATATGTCTTTCATTTTCTATGCTTAAATCTTTCCAAATTTGTATATTAATACTGTTTTTGTAGTGCCTATTTCACCAAAGTTAAACACAAGTTATTATATATAGTATCCAATGTTTATCAAATTTGAACAAGTAAAAGACGATGGACTGAGGTATGTTTGGTATGAAAAAAGGTGTCAGAGAGACAGGATAACGAGCATTTACATTTACTATGCTAAAACCTTGCCAAAGATGTGTTGAAAGCTTTGAAGTTGCTATAACTGTTATGTTATAGCAACGGACCATAGATTGGTTAACCGAGTTCTTGACACACCTGTCGACGTTTCGGTAGACTGTATTTCACCTTGATCAGGGGAGTACCTGGATCTACTTCACACTGCAGCTTGAAATAGACCATACAAATGTACAAGTAGATTAGCTAACCGAGTTCCTGACACACAACCAGTGCTTTTCACCTGTCAACGTTTCAGTAGACTGTATTCCACCTTGATCAGGGCGATACCTGGTTCTACTTCACACTAGCTAGACCTAGAAATAGGCCATATATGTTAGAAAAGACAGCCCTACCCAGAAATGGGGGGCCCAGAAATGCCGGGCATGAGCGAGGGTGTAAGAAAGACAATCCCCGCCGAAGACAAAGGGAGACGTGTTACAAATAGGTCATATTTACCTCCATTGTGTGGCCTCAACATGCTGCAAATGCCAAGAACCACGAGCCAAGGCCGCCCCTCTTAACGCATGCACGGATCAAAGCAAGGTGGCCAGTCCGCAAACGTTACACGATATCGCAGAAAAAAACGTAGGATTTCCGTCATGAGGATCATTCGAGGAACAGAGAAAATCGACACCTCAAATTGCGAGGATAGGGGAAATCCAGAAGCTGGAAATCGCTAATACAGGGAAAATGCCGGCTACGTAAATCTAGACATTCAATACCACCCGAACTCCTGCAACCTACGTAAAAAAGACTGCAAGTTCCGAAGACTTTGAAGCAGGGCAAAGGGACATAAACACAAGGCAGCCAGGGCCAGGCCAGTGAAAGTATTAGAAGACACTTGGCAAAACAAACTGAGGGAAACACAAACAAAGAGGCGCAAGCCAAACAAACCACGGGCCTGGGGTCTGGGACAGGCAACCCTCGCACATAACACCTAACAACTGCCTTCCTCTTTCCTTCTGTAAGAGACGGACTAGCAGCCATGCTGGCGTGATGAACGTACAGAGATTAAGAGCTTGGGTGCCGTGGTAACGCTAGAATATTATGGATAATCAGGTGTATCTGAGCGATCCCTTTTTATATACAGCCTGACTGCCGCAGATCTCCGGACCTGTTGACAGAAATTTCCCACCCTTCTCCACAACACAACCCGCTCAGTCCTTCAGGCTACACACGAAGGTTGCACAGCCTCACTGCGCAACCAGGTTTCGTTCTGACAGAGGCAACCTGTTAGCAAATACAGGTTGTCGTGGCAACAACCCACTGCTTTTGTCCAATTTGAAATGAATTTTTTTTTTTACAGAAATTACCCACTCAGTCTTCAAGCAACACATCTGGGTTAGAGATGGTGGTTGCACGGCTTCTTTGGGCAACCTGGTTTTGTTGGAGGCAACCTGTTTGCAAATACAGGTTGCCCTGTAAACCCACAGCTTCTGTCTAATATCAAATGAAATAAACATGGGTTTTTTAGAGTTTAGGAACAATATTTTATTATAACCTAATTATTTCAGTTATACTTCATTTGTATATGGTGCCAAAAGTTACACCTTTGTTATAAGAGGTAATAGTTTATTTTTACTTATAAGTTATTATTTATGTCATTTCCATTATATTGCGATGCCTCAAACCAGTAAGATTCCTGGGTTTCCAACTGTATAATTGCACTGTTGCAATCGTAGTAAATAATCAATTTTGAACTACCTAAAATACTGTCTTGGTAAAACATTTCTCTAGCTGTTTATGCTCTTTTTTACTTATTTTCCAAGAGTCTTTTTCTTCTTTCCCTAGAGTTGTCTTTCTCTCTTGTGACAAAACAAATCATCACCTGCTCCCTTCTGTGATATCAGTCATTTTGATATATTGGATGAAGTCAAAACCTCAAGTAGCACTGGGTTGGCCAAAATGTTTTTTCTGTGAGTTGACCATGGAACAACCACCACTTAATAAGCAATTCGAACCCCACCTTCACCGAACAAATACAAAAAACAATCAGATAACCGACACACAATGCCAGAGGAATTCCTACCGCTCAAAATTATCCACCGCTCCATATTTACCAAACATCCTCAGCGATCGAGTTGTTGACACAACGGCTATATTCACAACATCCTATTAAAGGATCTGGCCATAATACGCCTCCGTGTTCCAGAGTACGTGCGTTTTGTCCGCGCACATCTAACGAAAAACGTTGTGTGTTTGTCTCCGCGCGGTAATTGAATAGATAATGGATTATAATTGGGTACATCCTGTTGTGAGGCTCCCTTCCCAATGCCGCTGCGTTCGTTCCTCGCTAATGAAATAAAAATCCGCCTGGCCGCTTCCCCCATGTGAGCTTCCGACGACGACGGCAGGATTCCTTTCTCACTTCACGCTGAGATTTCATTTGACAAAATTAAATATGTATTCAGGGCTCGAAATTGGGGCCATACATGTAGGTGCACACATACACCTAACCGCAAACATTTTAGGTGCATAGTAGTAGTATCCAGAAAGAACATTTTGGGCGCAAAAAATTTCCAACAACTAATGCAACAAAGGTTTTAGAATTATCTTTACAGTCAAATATCAAGAATTTGCTGTGTACTTGTGAACACTGCACTAGTTCCTTTATGTACCTAACCTTACACAAATACCTAGGTGCACCAGTAAACACAGTCAACAATCAGGTGCACAGCTCCAACTTTGCATGCGCAATAGTGAATATGGACAGTTCTACTACATTGTACATTGTATACATGTATATCCAGCCCTGATATTGCATCCATCCCTTTTTTCTGTCCGCCATAGCAGTCCAATTTCCTATCGGCTGAAAGATTTCCTGCGAAGTAATTGTCACTCAGTGTGTTCTTTGATTGTTTTCTCTTCATAAAAGTCTGTGCTAGATACAAAACAGTTTACTACATGAACAACTGTGTGCATGTTTAAAACACAACACAGTACCAGACCAACTCTACTGTTCAAAGACTGAAAGAGAAGTGCTGCTATTTTTGGATTTGCTGGCACTATTGATATAGGGACGTTGCATAAAACTTGTGATATTATATGATATGCCAAGGAATGTTGCACAATATTCACATGGAGATACAACTCTATATCAAACGCATCTGTATGCTTTCAATATTGTGCAACGTACAAGACAATACCGGATATTTGCATGACACAAAAGAGTCCGTACAATATCTGTGTGATACTTGCCCAAGTATAAGAATAGATTTGTGGTATCACTCACAGACATACTTGTAAAGTGTTGCATAACATTGCCCGACACATCATGGATACACCATATCAACCTGCCTAGCACCGATGTGATGATTGTGGTCTGAAATAAACTCAGGACATGCAGTATAATTTGTGATGCACGCACACACAAACACACACACGCACACACACATACATACAAAAATGTAAACACACGTATACACCGTAAACACACACACTTGTAAGTTGTAACATTACAATGCACATTTAGGCCCTGTAAAACAAGCCATCTCCAAAATACCAAATAACATTGAGCCATACACACTATATACTAGTACTATATCCCTAAACAGATAAGATATTTAAAGGCTGCACACAAAAGATTACCATTGTCACCTGAAATCGAGTACCGAATACTGGAAAACAAACACACAATCACCAATATTGACCATTAGACAGAGATACACCCTATCCTGTTACACCGATATCTCCTAGTTACATGTAAATTGTTTCGTGACTAAGCACTTGTGGGAGGAAGGCGGTCTCTCTAATTTCTTCTCTCTGCCAAAATTAAATCTGTCATCCACATTTAGCTTTCATCGCTTCACTCAAATTAGAGGGCTCTCAGAATGGAAGACTATCTATTCCCTTCGACAGCACCTATCAGAACAAAACGGGGCGGTTTTCGACGAGCGAGCGACGACAGATTCGGTCCCATCATCGCTCCAAAGAGTGGGAAACACCGGCTAACGTCGCTTTAGAGCGGCTATCGACCCGGCAGAGTGTAGAAAGGCTGGTAACATGCCTATCACTCTGATCATCAAGTACTCAGCTTAGGTTGCCCGTTATCTACAGACACTAATACACTCTCCTGGACTGGGCCACAGTTCTGGATAGCATCACACTGTACTCAGCAGGGCAAGAAAACGACCATCCTCTCTCCAAGCAGAGGTTCGGCTACGGCTGGTTTTAGACGTCTTTTCAGGTGTATTTATCTCGGACTTTCTATTTTGTCTGGTTTACTTCTTGTCTGCAAGACTGACAAAATGAAAAAGAAAACCTAACAAAATAGAATGCAAGATAAAAAGTTTTAAAAACATCCAAAACAAACCAGAGCCGAACCTCTGCTTGGAGATCAGTAGGCTTATGGGCGCTTCTGATCTGCTCCTGCAGTTTTGTCGTCTGTTTTTATGATATTGCTAAACGATGAAGTAAGTGTGATGTTATAATGCCTTGCCCTACTGTACAGCACTACATGTTGGAGAGGATTCCTGGCCGTACAAGACTAGGTAGACCACCCAACTATGAGCTCTGTTATCTTCGACAGTGAAAAACAAACGACAGCATAGAAATATAGTAATGGAAAAGTTGTAAAAACTGAAAATTCTTTATCGTGCATGCTAGGGGTAAATGTTACCTTGCGTATCTTTTAACCAGTCCTGGATGTCTAACCTTCATTGAGGTATGCTAGGCGTAAGACTAAAAAATGTTATCATTTTTGCCTCATAAGGTATATTACATGAATCGCATACCATAAAGTGTCCTTCTTTCCTTGACGACAAAACAATATAATGTACATTAATAGTGGTGCTCACTTTCAACGTACCTTTTCCAGCTTCTCTTTTTACAAGTCTTTCCAACAAGTAGCCAGTTGAAATGCCTGTTTCAGACATTTGTTTGCATGTATGTAATTTGAAATGGCTGGTTTTCATCCTAAATCTAAAAGGTCAAGGGAAAATAATAGAAAAAAAACTGAGCAACCTAGATTACTTCTTCACATTAGATTCGTCTGGACGCCTAATTTCTTTGTATGAACAAATTGTCTATACGCATTCTGGTATAAGGGATGTTCTAGAAATGATAAAAGGTGTGACAAGTAGGGAAAAAGACATTTTGAAAATATAAACAGGCCCCTTTGCAATATTTTTTGTTTCCTGGAGGCAAATTTATTATAGTCAAAGACCACAATAACATTAACAATAGTTATCAAAGTCCCCTTACTTCCCCTACATAAGATAGTTCTACTATACAGAATTGTACAGTAAAGCAAGAGAAAAATTTATTTGTACTCTTGTAGGGGGAGGGGGGTATTGGGGGTCTGTGATGATCACATCCTACTAGAAGCAACATTTGAGTTTATACTCGTCAAATTTGGGTGCTATGGCATCTTTGACGGTCCCGTTTTGGGACGACATTTGGGGATTCTTTATAGAATCAGTGCTATTTCTGGATTGGGGGAAGCACACTTGACCCCTTTAGTATAGCTATGTGATTATAAAAGAGGTAAAACATGTTTTTAGAGGAAGCCTACATCACACAACTGTACGTGCAATGCTGTAGACTGTCCTCTTTCGGAGTTCTATCAATCTCTTGTTTTACAGCCATTCAAAGTCACCCATCGAACAGTTATAGATGCCAGAAATCCCTACGCTGCGTTTCCTGAACATTGTCCTCCTCCCCATAACTGAGTTCATTGTGCTATTTTCAGCCAAGTTGCGGCATTGCACTTGACCCTGTTTTATGACAGCGGCAGTAAAACAGGCAGTGAGCCATGTTCACACTGGAACCCTATTTCTACATCTGAATTATGTTGTGGATTACAGATTTTCATATTTCTGCCAATCAATTTTCCTGAGGACAGCCCGAAAATCATCATTTTTCAAACTACACGATGTTGTGTCAATGCCCAAGTCCACCTTTTCAGCTGTCGGGTTTCCGCTGTTCGTGTTTTATAGCATGTCAAAGTCGGCCATTGTTCAGTCATTATCCCTGGAAATCCCAACATCCGGTAAAACAGACACTGTCATCCTCTTCGCCATATTACATGTCACTTGAACAGGGATTTAATTTTTAGCATAAAAAGGAGTATAAAGAGGGCAACCTTGCCCATATTCCGGATCCCATTATAGGACGGAAAGGTCGCTGGAAACAACAGCGGTGGCATCCCCCTGACCATTCTCATGACCTTTGACACAGAGAAGGCAATGTCGCACACTGAGGGGATTGTTTCCCACTGACCAACGCCACACAAACATGGCCGCCCCCACGGCCAGGGTCACGACCTCCAGCACCATATGAACATGGCTGCCCCCATAGTCAGGATCACGACCTCTGGCACCACACAAACATGGCTGCCTCCATGGTCAGGGTCACGACCTTTGGCAGAGAATCCCAACAGAGAAAGGGACGAACCCAAGTTGTCGTATTCTCGTTTTTAACACAGGCTGATTACCGAGCCTTGTTCTAATCAACCCTGACCCTGACGGGCCCAAGTAACAGCTTTCAATAGATGTTATAAACACAGAAAAATGTGCACGACCCTTACCGTATGGGTCATGGCCTTTGACACACACACACACAAACTGATGGAGCTATGTTGGTACCAGATTCTTTTTCATTGTAGCTATCCCATATTCCATGTCATGCTTCGACAGTATAAACAAATCTTGCAAGCTGTTCCTGTGTTTATTATCAACAAGTCACAACTGAGGGAAAAGCCGATGATGTCATCAGCCTCCCTGGGAGAAAAATGCCCTTGAACTTCTCTCACCGATCCAGCTGATCTGTTGCCAGGCAACCATCCACACACACACACACACACACACACACACACAAACTAGGAATTGTGGGTACACTAGTAGGAGACTGAAGATATTGTTGTTGTTCCAACTTTTATGACAAAACTCAGGATTGCAAGTCCTTCCTATGAAGGCAAACACACTGAGAGTAAACTATGATCAGTAGCATCACTGTGGAGTGGAAAAGAACTTCTAATCAGCTCTTTTTCTTGCAATTTTGTCGAACAATAAACCTGTAATATAACTTTACAAATACAACACCATATTACACTGATTCCTATAAAACAGATTTGACACCATAAATTTTGTCAATTCAAATTTTCAACCCCAGATGTCTCTATAACATTATGTCAAGACAGGAATACTCCAAATAAATACAATGTATAATTAACCATGCTTCTTTCAATGTTTTTTTCTCTAACAATGGTTCCAGTGTTGCGACTCCAAAATGGTGAACCCTTGATTCGAAATCTGCCAAGAGATTTTCCAAACCAATGGCCAGTGTCTCAATGTGACAAATGGCCGACAAAAACAGAATAAACTTCAGTGTTCAAGTTCGGAATTACGTAGGCGAGGACAGCTGTGACTTCTGACAGATTACCAAATCACGGATATACAAAACCGAGTAGAAAACCTTCCGAATAGCAGATTATAGCACACACATGACAACACACTACACTATCTCCTTTCAAGTGCGTTTAACCATTCTGTGTGGGAAGCAGAAATAGGTTATCGGACCATGTCAACACAAGCGGAAATTACACGTTAAAATATTCATTATCTTTCTAAAAACTTCCAGTCGAGCAGCGAAGCGATCTCCATACCTCCTTTCCCTTCCCCGTTTCTTGAGCCTTCGGGCAGAAACGTGTAATAAAGTTCCTCACAACATATTATTTCTGTTATCAACGAAACACAGGCCGAATCTGCGCACCAAAAAAAAAAGGGCAATTTCAGACTCTACCTGGCATAATAGAAATGGTTTGTCAACTCACGTGGCAAACTTTAAATAAATCCAGCAGTCTGGGACTGTCCGGGGTGTTCCAGTCCCACAACCCACTAGGAGCCCAGCACAGGTCACAGAGGTCAGCCCTGTGGAGCATGACCTCTGACCTTCTAGTTCTCCACACCAGGGAACAGCATGGGGCCCTTCCTCTCTAAACAATAGGTCGCAAAGACGGCTAATTTCATTCCCTGGTTATCAAACTAGAAAGGAATTTTTCATAGATAGGACTCTGTGTGACCCATTCTCCTGACTATAACCTTACCCCTGCTGTGGTAGCCTTCCTGTAACAGATTTATAAAGGATGTGGAACATTAGGCAGCAGTGAGGAGGTTAACTATTGAATGCTGTATAACTATAAAGTGTCTCTCGCTACATATTTTCAGGGTTTTGTCTTACTCCAGGTTGAGTTTATTTTGACAACGACGGAAATTCGTGGGTGCAGCCCAGGCAACCTGCCTGGTTATCAAAATAGAAAGGATATATACCAAATCCATGTTTGTTTGATTGGAACATAACAATAGTATACATTTTCTTCATTTAGCCTATCTCTCTCTCAAACAAGGCTTGCAAAAAAAAATTATTTTCCAAAGTCTTAGAACCTGGGAATAACTTTGATAGAGCCCCTGACGGACAACATCCTACAAGATCACAATCAAGTTCAATGTTGCAACAACACAAAAATAGAGTCAAACTCACTGAATTCAGACGGACTACAGCTTTGTCGGGATACGTAACTCTTCTCAGAATGTTGGCTGCGTCGTAGCTACCTCAAAATGGTGAAAGTATTTCTTAGGGAATGTCAGCCAACTATAAACAGATGTTTTTCATAATTAGCCAGCAGAAAAATTACGAGCAAACGAAACACCTTGAAGTGCCTCAATTTTTCCCAGGCCTCTCTAATCATAATCTGCAAAAATATTCAATATGGACACCAGCTTGCCACTTTCTATTAAATCAATTCCGGACAGTTTTATTTGACGATAAATATAACCACTCAGCACTTCACACGACCACTGTTTTTTCCAAAACAGTTATATCCAAGTCTAGAACTATTCTTTGGGTTTGTGAACCCAACTATTTTTACAACTGTTAGAAAGAGGTTAGGATAAATTCCTGGCCTCGGTATAATCCTGATCCTGATCTCTAGTTTCATCAGAATGAAAGCTCGACTGTGTCTGTAGGTAACATGATGAAAGTATTTCAAACACAAGCGGGGTCAACTTACCAAATTTCCAACAAAATCTTTGGGCCAGTCTTTAAGAGGAAGGCTGGAATATGGTAGGAAATTCGGTGGTAAGTTGACTTTGCTTGTGTTAGAAGGTAAGATTAAACCTTCTCCAGTTTCTCTGTTACTGAACTGAAAAATAAACATAAAAACAGAGTCTCAGGGGAAAGTCTTTTTGGTACGCACAGTTTCAGGGAACTGATCTAGATCGCTCAGATGCAAGTTTCTCCCCCCCCCTATTTACTCGATGCTAAAATATTACTTAAATGTCAGAGAAGTAAGGAAATACATTGCTGTGGCCTTGGAAAGACAGATAAAACCTTCTCTGGTTACTGTGTGTGTGTGCTGGTGGATGGTCAGACAGGCCTGATGACCCAAAACACCAGCTGACCAGGATCAGTGCAGGATGACCCACTATCCAGACAGAGATGCCCCAGGGCTCACCAGCAACAAAAGACTGTGGTCAGCCCAAATAGCTGTCAGTCTGGGTCGGTTATACACGCTGTAGCCACAAGGAAATACTCTCCAAGCAGAGGTTGAATGGGCAGATCGTCACCGTTTTATCATATGCCGTGTTTTTTTCGCAATGGGCTAGCGAATTTTCAGTTGGTCTGTGTTGGTAGAGGAATTGTAAGAACAAAAGACTGTGGTCAGCCAGAATAGCTGTCAGTCTAGGTCAGTTATCAGGGGTGCCAAAGAATACATACGAATTTTACGGAATACATACGAATTTTATGGAATACATATGATCCATTACTAGAAACATACGATCCGTACGGAATACATACGATCCATTACGCAGAAACATACGATCCGTACGGAATACATACGATCCATTACGCGGAATACATACGATCCTTACTAATTTGCTAGCCATCGTGCTAGCACCGAATCTAGCTTTGTCTGGTCCTCCTAGTTGGTCTAAGCCAACACCAGTCTTTATTTAGTGCAGCTTGAGATTTTCAGAGTTTAGCCGGATGGGATATACCATTATTGAGCTCTTAAAAGCCAAGATATCGTACGAAGAACTGGTTATACCGAGTCCGCCATCTTGAATTTGCCGCCGGTGTCACGTGATCCAGGCTCATTTCTCCAAATTAGTAAGGATCGTATGTATTCCGTAATGATCGTATGTATTCCGCGTAATGGATCGTATGTATTCCGTACGGATCGTATGTTTCTAGTAATGGATCGTATGTATTCCGTAAAATTCGTATGTATTCCGTAAAATTCGTATGTGTTCTTTGGCACCCCTGGTTATACACGTTGTAAACACAACTTGTGGCACAAGGAAATATCTAACTGGGGATCTGCTTGAAAGTGAATTAGAACACAGAAATTTGCATGTTCAGTTCCTCCGTGTTGGTAGAAGAACAAAAGACTGTGGTCAGCCCAAATAACTGTATCTTGTCAGTCTGGGAAGGTTATACAATACTGTAACCACAACTTGTAGCACAAGGAAATATCTGACTGGGGATCTGCTTAAAAGTGAATTAGAACACAGAAATTTGCATGTTCAGTTTGTCTGTGTTGGTAGAAGAATTGTAAGAACAAAAGACTGTGGTCAGCCAAAATAACTGGGGATCAATTTCAAAATTAGATGAAAAAGCATATGGTTTTCTAAATCCAAATACTCTTTCTGCACATAGATAATGATGTGAGTAGAATATAGTATACAAGGAAAACAACAGCTCTGCTGACAACACTAAGGTCACATGGAGTTTCTCAATATAACTCTTCAGTCTGCAAAATTGTGTAATACTTTATTTTGGCCTATAGGTAAAGATCAATGATACGAGGACAGACAGCAACAAATATGGTTTGTTTAAGGAGCACATCTGGACTACATACTGACTATTTAGATATGAAGGGTTATTTCTAACTCCTGTTATCATGTCTGGTCTAGTATTAGGGTCTTGTGTTTATCCATTACTGTCTCTAAGCAGATCATTCTTAGACATCTATATTCTTGCACATTCCCTAATCAAAGTATACATTCATAAAAAGAGAAAGGAGAGAGAAATATTTCCAAACTGGTATACTATTTCATGTTTTGTTTGTTATCACCCCATTGGATCTTCCTTGTTTATTTACTTATCTTTTGAATTTTCAAATAGCTGGGCTAATTGTATTTCCTTGGACTTTTAGTATGATCAAAACAATAAGGGTTGGACTTACACTTTCCAAACCAATTCGTTACATTTCATTATCTGTTTTTGCATAAATCTATCATATATTGACACAATTGTGTGCTAATTTATGCTTTTCATATATATAAAGTTAGTGGTGGCACTAATGTTTGTGATTGTATCTACATTTGAATACAAGGAAGCAATAGGTTGATGAAAGTTAGACATCCAGGACCTAATTGAACTATTGGCACAATACTTGTCTTGAATTAATCTTCTTTTAAAGACTACTTCAAGACATCCTAAATTGTCTTAACCTCATTAACATACCCATTCAGAGTTTTGGTATAAAACCTGGTATTCTCAGTCCTATCGTAATTTGCAGATGTGGACCACAAGAACCACCTGACACAAAGGAAACAAGTGTCCCCCATGCATAACCCACACACTTAGCTATAAACTGTCCCCAGGGAGGGAAGGCATGCTAAACATCCCCCCCTCTGTGAAGATAACTTGTTTATCCCCCCTCCCTGCCCCCTGGGGGGTTATAAAAGGGAAAGTGTGAACAACACCAGAGTGTAAACAATCACTTCCATGTAAACAAACCTGTTACAGCATAAACAACACAGGGAGAGGGAAAGTCAAATTTGCATGTCTACAGACTTGATTACCACAAGACAACAACAGATGTAGGGCTTCCTACCACCTGGAAGGGTGAAATTAACAAATCAACATTCCAGGTCAGATTCCTCTCTACCTTCTCATTATTGTAAAACAGACAAAAATAAATTTCAGGTAAGATTCCCGCTGCATTTTTTTTTTCCATTTTGTCCTTCCTTCCAAAATAGAATTTCAGGGCTTTGAAGCCCCTATCTTTTTTGCAATTACATAAATGAACTAAATTCTGGGTAAGATTTTTCAGCTACTTTCTCATGTTTTTCATTATTCTATCAATTTACTTGAGTCCAAACCGTTTTCTTCCCTACCTTTATTCCTTACTAAAACAGTTGTAGTCAGCTGAGGTCTCATTTCACTGCCAGGACCTTATCACTTTCACTTCAGCCCCTCAACAACCATTGATACTGCCACTCACCAGGGCTCCACTAGGAGGTTTCCACAATACCGCAGTTCACAGCACACACCTCACTCAAGCCTCTATCAAAGTACTTTCCTTTCTTCGAATATTCTGCTTTTTCAATCATATCTTCAGAAAAAAACTAAGTATTATAATAGAAATATATTGTACGGTGTTACTAAAGCTCTATCTAAAATTTACTCAGAGGAAAATCGCTTGGGTATCCTCTTCCACATCCTTAAACCTGACCAATCGGAAGGCAGCTCGGCTGACATCCTTGACCCATCAGGTAGGTACCCGCTATCCCCCTGGGGACCCTCCCGCTAACTACCTGTCCATATTCACTTACTCGCCGCAGAGCCCACACCGATACAGACAGCCGCGGAAAAAACATCGTCCCTCTCCACATTAATTGCATTTTGTTGAACCGTAGAGAAAAAGGGGTGGCTTTCCTCGGACAGAGACCAAGGTGATCCGACCGCCGTGCAGGAAAAACCCCAAGGCCAGCGGAGAGATGATCATATCTGGCCAATTTAATATCCCGGCATTGAGGACGACTCAGAATAAATAAGGAATCAATCTGCACAATGGTCCATTCAGGATTTTAATTGGCATTGGAAGGAGCCTGAATAGATCTGGACCCCTCAATCCTGGGGCGCTGCCTTATTGGATCCAGGCTATTACACAAAACACTGTCCTCCCCACACACTTGATGACTAACCGATGCACCCCGTAGCATGAGAAAAAGTTTGGGTATGGTCTATAATTAGTTGCTAACTACCCACAGGCTTGGAGGAATACTAATGTGGCCTCCGCGGCCTATTCTGGTCTCTAATTTCTTGCCAAGTCATTAAACACTGGCCCAAGTGTGAAGTGGTCAAAAAGAATGGGGCTAATTAATGGTTAGAGGAGAATGTTTCCCCGGCTTTTGTGCCGGCTTGGCGGCTCGAATCCGGGGTGCAAAATTAGCACCATTCCATCGGACTTTCGAGCGTAGAGAGGGGGAAGAAATAATCATGGCAGTGCGCTGAGGTTGCCACAGCGCCGCCAATCAAAATACACAGGCAGAGAGGCCACGGGAGCATGTTGTTGTCACATGTTTCACATGTCACAGGAGGCCTGCGATTCACAGAAACACATGGAGGCAGGCAGCGGGGAGGAATTCGCACAATTTTTAGTAGTCTCAGTGGCGATGACCGAGGCCTCACCTCTCTCTGCCACCACCCTCAGCTCTGTCTCCTGTACCCAAACATCCCGCACAGACCACAACACTTCCATCTGAGGATGACATCCTCACATCCCAATAACCCCGAACAATGGGCAACAAAGGGCTGCGACCCCACTTTCCCCGCTGACTCCTGCCCTGCTAGTGGACTTGTTGTACGCTCAGGTTTCTCCCATAACAGCAGCCCACCAGACATCTGTGAGAGGATCCCTGGACAGTGCCCCTCCCACCTATCATCCACCCCATACCACATGGTCTTTTGTAGCCAGACTGAACCCTTCTGTGTAACACCCCCCCCCCCCACCTACACTTTCTGTTTCTATCCCTGAGCTTTCACCGCTCAACAAACTGCTGAAAATCTGTGTAACTCAAGTGGTGAACCTCACAACTTCCTCTACATCTCACCAGACCCACAAAGACTCCCCACCCTCACAGATAGAGGAAGAAGTACGGGTGTCTCTCTCAGACCTTACCTCAGCCTGTAGTCTGGAACAGATATCAACCAATAAATCAGACATTTGCTCATAAAATCCGTGTGACAGCGGGAGGAGAGGGGAGCAGCATCCTCCCCAGTTGTTCCCATGGCTGGGGGAAGGTCGTGTGTGGAGACAGAGACAGTTGTACTTAGCTGGCCGGCAGCCCTGGCCTCCGCATATTTGGACACTGTATATACTTACACAATTAGACGAACATGTTCAAGGCAATTAGACGCGTGGAAACGGGGGTGGAACCGAAATCGTCGACGTCGGGTTCCGAACAAACAGCGACCCTGGATGAAACCCTGGCATCAGCGGCAATTAATGCCATGTGGCGGGTCGGTGTGTTTGAATTATCAATGAACGAGGATTCATTATTTACATTTGCTAATGCAGCAGCGCTGCGATTAGTGCCCTTCTCCTCTTCTGCTGTTGGTTTTTCCTGGGGTTTCATCAGAGCAGAGCTGAGTGGAGGGATATTAATTACATGAAGGCATAACTGCGCAGCAGGCGGCTGGGTAAATTACCACCAGAGACAAGCCACTGCCAGCACCACTGGGTGGGTATTAGGAATAATTCTGACTTCTTGGGCTCTAACACTGACGTCAGGATGAGGCTCTGGATCAAATTAAAACCTAACCTAGACAGACCCCTTACCTACCTACCTTCTACAGTCATACCCTTTACTTCCAGGCTTCACACACACACAAATTGCACAACACAGCACCACTTGTCGCAGGGGATTTGCATATGCAAATGTCATTAAGTCTTTGTGTGCCCATAGCGACCCAAAGACCCGTCACGCTCCCAGCTAAACAATCCCTCCCTTTCATGCCAGGCATTTGCATCTAGATGTGCAATTAGCCAAATCAGTCCGCAGCTATTATAATTTCTCTTTCTTCTGGTTGCCGCTGAGTTATCGGCAGAGGCACCCCGTCGGCCGGTCGGTACACGGACGGAGCACAAAGCCGCGCCGGGAACCCCTTTGTCCGGCGGTTAATGAGTCGGACGGGGTCATTTGCATATGTAGATGCAATTAGACGCAGCTGCTCTATCCCCTGGTTTTAATGGCTCACAGTGTGGACCACAGCTGCAACCCTGACCTGGGTAATCACCACGCAGTGGGCAAACACCGGCCTGGCCCTTCCAGCCACACTCACAAAATCAAAAGTGTCCAGTGAAAGTGGTCAGCGGAGAGGGAATCTCCCAGACAAAGGCCAGCATTCCTTGGGGAATTTGGGGAGGACTGACACTGTGCTGTACCACCCCTGTCCACTGCCACTTGCGTTGGTTCATCTAACTCTCTGTAGGGGTCCCCAAAAATAGACTGTATCTGCACTATTATGTTCGCCAGTCCAGACAATATTTCTTTTGTGTAATTAAATCAGTAATTGAGCTGGCTTGTTTGCATATAAATGCAGGCACCAATTAAGGGAGAGTGACTACGACCAGCAGGAATGCCATCAACGAATGCAAATGTAATTAACTCACATATTTTGTTTCCAGCAGAGCATAGAAACCACCTTATTTGCATACTGCACTCACAAAGAAAATAATTACAGGGGGCAAAGAGCATGTCTATCTCGGGCCCGGCATCTCTGTAAGCTTTCTGGAGGGGTTTTTCCACCCTCCGAAAACAAACTGTGGTTTTAGATTGGTGGTATTTTAAGCTGAAAGGGCAGCGTTTATCTGTGTCGGACTGTTTAAGACCGATAGTGAATCCCATTTCAGAGGAGCGCCCAGCAATGCACAGACGTCCCTAATACCACAGTCTCTCCAAGTGATAATTAAACTCCGTGGGCAAGGACTAGCGCGCAGATATTAGAGGGGAGTACACACTCAGCCGTTTCAAGATGTTCGGCTATATTTCAGCTGTCACTTTGGCGGCCGCTGTCCCTTCCTAACGCGATCACGAGTGTCCCCAGTCGCTGCGAGGCACAGGTTATGAGATTACACCAGTATAAAATGGATGAACTTTCCCGAACCCCCGAGCCGTATTTCCAACCAGTGATAAAACCCGCCGCGGTACGGACGTAGGAATCGCGGCGAACGAAGAAGCGGGAGATATCGTTGTTGTGAGGAGCGTGATTGTGGCTCCCGAGGGAGGGACAATCCTGTGCCGCTGGGTTCCCGGGGGGTTAGCACTGACAGGCAGGTACAACCATACCACAATTAGCACTGACAGCTATAGAATGACATCCCTGAATGAAGCAATTCAGCAGGAACTGCGACTGGCAATAGGAATAATCGGGTAAAACGTGGAAAGATTTCGCCAAGATTCGGAGGGGAAGGAAAGCACTGCGGCGGCGTACCGTCCCGGTGCTCGGTGATGCGTCGACGGAAGGTGTTAGATGTCGCTGTAAAGACGAGCGATGTGACAGTGCCACCACTTTCCCCAGTTTTTATATGTTAATGCGGAGAGTAATGGTGCATAAAATCAAGAGTCAGCAAGCCCTTTTTTCGCCAGCATCTCTGCGGCATCGGGGTCAGTGTGCAGGCAGCCCCTGCATGAGGGATCACCGCGCGACATGATTGGATTGCAGGCACGGCGTATGACGGGATGACATGCCACCAGATAAACCCACCAACTTTAATGGAGGAAGATGAGCCCTCTCGTGCCTCGCCTATCCCGCACGCCGCGAACCGAGACCGATTTCCGGGACAGGGAAATGCCGTCACGTCACACACACACACACACATAACAAAAACGCGGGGGAACGCCATTGTCACCCGTTGTGCCTCTTACAAAGAGATGGCACCGGGAAGACACAAGAGGGGGAAGTCTTCTATTCATTTGCATATTCAGGACGTATTGATCGCAGGGGTCTATCGATTGTGTCCCCGTGCGAGTAAACTACAGCGACAGTTGTTCCCGTCCCTGCCCTTCCCTGCACTCCATTATTTTTACTAACTGATTCCCTGGCCTCTTCTTGGCGGGGGCACTGGTTTTACGGCCGCCGATTTTCGGGAGGGGGTGCCGGTAACGTTCCTTCCGTAACCACGGAGATGCCTCGATAAGTCGCCCCTTAAAAGTGGCACAAATGAGCGTGTTTAGCAGGGATACCAACCGCCGACAATGGCCGACAAAGGGACCTGTCAATAGGCACGTATGTCACTGCCTCACCATCAATCCTCTCCTGGACCACTAATTTACAGAAGAAAAGACACTGAATGAATGCCTCTCTCAGTTAAGTGTCCATTCTTGCATAGCGGAAGAAAACGGCGGTTAAGAATCCCAATAATCAGCCATTCAGGCTTCCAACCTTTGAATCGAGAGCCAGAGCCCTCCACTCATTAGTGCGGAAATAAAATGACGACACTCTCATCTCTCTCTCACACACACACACACACACGCTATGACAAGATCACTGCAAAGGTGGCCACAATAACAGCATGCAGAAGGGAAAACACTGGAGGCATCTGTTCACATTAAAGTGAAGAACGGTTGGCCTGTGACGGCGGAAGCATCCTCTAACCAACCGCAAAGCCTCCGCTAAATCACTCAACCTTCACACGACGCTCGCTCACTCGCTCCTACATACGAGGAGACAACAACAGGAGGAGACGATCGCTTGCCGGGTTGTCAAACGTGAAACGTCTGTGGTTTCAATTGTGGGTTTTCCGCCAGCAACGTCACCGGAGCGATGAAACAGTTTCCGCATAATGAAGCATCGCCGCTGCGACGTCCGCGGCCGCCTCGACAGGGGCATGGATTTCTGCGTCCATCGATTCACATCATAATCACGGAGGGCTATAATCAAAAAATCATAAGCCACATGCGATGTTTCCCAGCGCAGCCCGGTGTGGCCCTGGCAGAAAGCTGGGTGGCTCAGAGGATCCCTGATCTGTGGACCTCTCTGGGGAACAGGCCCAGTTAGACACCGCCTGTCTATCCGCTGTCTCTCCCAGTCTGGCTCGGGGCTCTAGCTTGTAGTGAACCAGCTGGGAGAGGGAGAGAAAAACGCGCTTCTGGCCGTGTGTTTACGGCGGGGAGTGGATTTATTACAACCGGTATCGATCTAGCAGCCTAGTCGGCAAGCCCGCCAAAAGATCGGCAGTGAAGCTCGCACGCACTACGCACGCTAGACGGAGGGTTAGAGCACTAGATTCATCACTATACACACACGGGGAGACACACATACGCTATCGCACGGCCTGTCTGTACTCCTACATCCACGTGGAGGCGCTAGCAGACAGCTAGACAGCCTCCTGCCGCCATTATTTACATCCTCTTGTTGATTTCCCATAAAAAAACAAGACAGGAGAGGGCTAGATCCCGCCGTTAGCTGGCGGAGCGGGCTGGCTAAGCGGGGCCGGCCGGCTACGGGCCCGCTATCCCCGCCCGGCGGCCCCTCAACTTCCCACAACAACAAAAAGTACCGCCAGGAAACTACCAACAAACTTGGGGTCGAAAGTTGAAGGGGAAAGGAGGAAAGTGGTGGGTAAACAACAACAGCTACACCCCCGGAAGGCGGTGGGACCCGAACCCCTCCCCTCCGGCCGGCCCGGCCCGTACAGAACACTCTGGGTCACCACCATAATGTGACATGCAAGAAAAGGTCAACTTTTTACACTTGTAAACACAGAAATACTACCCCGTCCGGCGTCCCCGACTACTCACCGATCTACCCTGCCTGGCTCGGCGGCTCGCTCCGACGTCTGGCCGGGCCCAGAGTGCGGGAACAGGCCCACTAATTATCCCTAATCAGCCCGGGAACAATTAGCAAGCAGCACACACTCTCCCAATTAAATAATAGCGTCCGCGCCCGCCCGAAAAATGTGAACTTCAACTTACGTTTTCCGCGGGTCCGCTCCGATCGTACGGCCCATGCCCCGTACTCTGCCGTCCCAAACACAACACTGCAACTGCCTGCCGCCAACCAGCACCGGGACAAGCGCTCGGCACCGAGAAAGAAACTAGAAATAACCAAATGAAAATTCGATATTTTATTCTGCTAATTATTTTCCGTGTAAAATGGCTGATTAGCGCAGCGCGCATGTCTGTCGCGATGGGCATGACGGGATAGGCTATTGATCGCAATTAAATATGCATCGCTGGAGCCTTTCTTCATTTAGCCAAGAAAATCAGCAGGGCCAAATTAAGGGCCGCAAGCCAGCGTTTCCGCTCACACACACACACGGAACAACTTTCCCTCGCAGGACAAGACACTTCCTAGCGTGTCTTACCGGCAGAGTGTTTCTTAAGGTTTTCTTAAGAAGGTTTGACGGCGTGTTTGTTGTCGGCCGCTACGTTCTTGAGGGGCGCGTATTTCCGAGGTGGCCCTTAAATGCGCGACCAACACCTTTCCTGGCGCTTCACGCCTAATCGCAGCCTCCGAACTTGATGAAATATATAAATCAAATCACCTCACAAGGAGGGGGGAATTTATGCGCAGCCTGTGCGGGGGACATCACGCGTAGCCGCGTCGGCTCGCTGGCCCGCGTGCGGCCGGGACCCGTTGGTCGGGCGGCCCGTGCCGGGGCCGGAGGGTCGCGGGGTCTCTTCGCTCCCGCGCGCTCAGCTCGTTTGTCTCCCGCCGTTTTAATTAGACGGCTCCGATCGCCTCTCTTTCAATGTTTAAAATTTGCATTCTAACAACGTGTCCTTTTTGCATTTTATCAACCTAATGTCGATTGATTTTCAATTATCTTGGAAAGAGATTCGGGCTGCAAGTGTTAATACGACAGCGACGCGCGTATGATATCCCGTCGGTCGGTTTGATCGGGTTATTATTCCCGTCCGCCCGGGACCCAGTCAACCTATCCTTATATTACACTCTATCATTAAGAAGAACGGCATCAAATATGCAAAGAGGATCGCCATTATCGGTCAATTTGATGTCTTGCCAAATATGGAGCAAATCTAATATTAAATATTGCGCCGGGTAGAATAAATGCACTAATTCGTCGTGATCTTTGGTGACCTATGGGCGCATAAGTCAATGTATTATGCAAAGGTTATTATTGGGAGTTCTTTATTAGTTTTAAAGAGCGGCCGATTGCTCATGGGTGAATAAATGATGGCTTGGTTACTGCACTTCGGAGGATAGGGCGCAGTGAGAAGGATTACAGGAAACGTCAATAATATCATTAAAGATATAAGTTTTTTCTGGGAACTTGGCGGCGAGTTCTGTCAAGGCCACGGGTAGGGGAGGGGGGCGACCGGCTACGGCGGACGGTTTCTTGAGCCGTCTTTAAGGAGAGGTCCGTTAAAGGTGCGACGTCTTCCAGGTGTGAGGACACTGAAGTCTCACCTGGGCGAACCTTAAGATTTTTTCAAGACGTTTTAGGCCTGCTCCCGTAGCTGACGTTTGCGTCTTGAAACCTTGAGAAAGAAGCGGGGTGTCTGGTTTCTGTCCATGTCTTCACACCTTCAAGGAGTAACTAGAACGCGTTACCGTATCATAATGTCTAAAATCTGCACCTCAAAACAGGTTAGCGTCTTAACATCCCAGTAAGACGCAAATGTGTCTCCTCACACCTTGAGACATGAGTAAGACGTGTTACGTGGTTAAGTGGTTTGTCGGTCGCCGTGCTCCTTAATTCTGGCTGACGTGTCTTCAAGGAGGATGTTAGAGACATCACCGCCCGTATTACCGTACCTGTCCGGAGTCATCTGTCTCGCAACCCACTACTCTCCGAGCAGAGGAGGGGTTCCGGCAGGTTTTCGACGTGTTTTTAGGCGTTTTTGTCGGGCTTTCTATTTTGTCTTTTTTTTTTTTTTTTTTGGCTATACAAAAAAAACGACAAAGTAGAAAGCCCGACAAAAACGTCTAGAAACACGTCGAAAAACTGCCGGAACCCCTCCTCTGCTTGGAGAGTAGCAGCCCAGTTTGTCGGCACAGGTTCTACTGAACACTAACCTGTTTTAGGGCTTTTTTTTCTTTTCGAAAACTGAGACTTTTATTGTTCATGACATGTTTGCTTGTCTGTGCGTGTGTGTGTGTGTATGTGTGTGTGTGTGTGTGTGTGTGTGTGTGTGTGTGTGTGTGTGTGTGTGTGTGTGTGTGTGTGTGTGTTTGTATCTGTGTATCTGTCTGTCTGTCTACTTGTCCATCTGTCTGTGTTTTTGTGATGCTCAATTTACACACACTGCCAGTGCAGCTTCAGTGCCATACACCCTCAGCGCTACAATTTCTGTCTGTAGGGCTTGAAGGGGGTCGCAAAGCAGTATGAGTGAGGGGGCGAAGTCTGCCATCGCTGATTGCCTTGCTCATATCTTATTTCATTGGAGATGATGTTGTCTGTGTAATGCTTGGGTCACATTTCCCAGTCGGGACCCGGCCGGGCTGTTTGTGGAAACGCAAAATCAAAATGTATATCAATAAATATGCACAAGCTATGCTCTTGAATAATTTTTGGTACGTTTTGTGTTTTTTGTTGTCTTTTATATCATACTTTTTGTTCCCAAACACTGCCCGGCCGGGCCCCGGATCGAAAATGTGACCCAAGCATCAGCACTACATGCCCGGGCTGGACTGATACGCATCGCAACATGCTTCTTCGTCCCAACAAAACAGACACCTTTGAACAGTCACGTTTCATCCAGGGGATTTTAGTGATTTCTCAGTCTTAAAATTACGATTTCTGTGTTTTTGTTCTATCTATTGTAAGTTAGATTCAACTCATCTTATAGGCTACATCAAAAGTCGATCGCAATGTATATATATATACAGTTCACAATACACAATATACACAGATAGCCAGACTACAAAGTTCTTAGAGTACGCCGTCGGAACAATTATTCAAGCAACTGGAAAAGATTTTTAAACAGTTATGTTTTTTTGGCGTAACTTATTACCAGACCTTCATCAACTTAATGAAAACAGCTTCTGTTAAAAATCTACATATCTCATTCACACTTTTATGTTTTTATGTCTTTTTTGTATGCTTGCCATTTTTGCAACTTTAATACTTACCGGTGCAAGAAAGTGATCACATACTTAACTACATTCCAAAGTCAAACGACACCAAGTCGATAGCCTTCGGCTTACTTTGGCATTTCTTTTTAATCATGCACTGCTTACAAAACGAAAATAGAAAATAAAAGACGTCAAAAACAAACATCTGCTTAAAGATTTGAAGATTATTCCGCCTCATCCTCCAAGGGTCACATGTCAGCCAGTCGTTGTCTTCAAGGTCCTTCCAACATCTGGAAGGAGGTGCTCGTCTTCCCTCCCCAGTTCGCCAATCAAGCCAATTTCCGCACGACATCCAGCAAATTTTACCCCATTTCCCCTGCTGCATCATGCAGCCGTGGCGCGGGAGGTTCGCAGGCCGCGGGGGACTGAGGTCTCACGGAGCGAGCTGCGCATCTCTTGACCTTGACGCCACTCCTGACCTTGACTCCCAGACTTAATGCGGTCTAAGGCGTCACCTCATCTGCATACGCGCCACCGGTGGGAGATTAAGACACCTTTTCTTCCACACCTTTCACCTGAGGTTCTCGACTCTAGCGGCGGCCAGAAATCGCCTTACTCTCGTCCCCAGATCAAAGAAAAGGTGGTACTCCCTCGTTCCCAGTGGTCGATCGCTGCCGGACTCTATGTTTCCAGTCAAGCCGCTAATGTCTTAAGTGAAAAAAAGAAAATTCCATCGCCTTCGAGAAGGTGCACACGGCTTCTTAAGGTTTCCACTATAGCCTTAAGAGTTTCGGGTATTGGGAGGGAGTAAGAACTTGCACTGCACACAAAAACGAGACAATGTTACATTGATTCCTCACACAGCATACTAGCATGCATAGCTAGATTGTCTTCACTGTTAATCTTAATTAAGGTAGTTTTTTCTTTAAAACCATAAGATGTTAGCAATAGTTCAACTGCCATGTATGTATAAGTCGCCATACATCGTGCCTGTTACAAATGTCACGCAATAGAAGTTCTGTTCTATATAACCAAGGAGGTTTTATGATATAACACAACACACGCTCAAAGCATGACAGACCAAATATCCATGTATTTGATCGAGAGAAGCTGTCTGAGGAAACTCTCCATAAACCAGTGGATGTACTCCACAGTTAGATGGAAGATCTGACGCTTGGGTATAGAGGGGTGCTAGCTTTGCCTTTCAAAGAGATGACGTCGGTGATGACGTAGGTAGAGCAGTTCCCGCCACCCGAGCGGCAGGGTGAGAATGACGTCATTTTACACGTAGACGCCCCATGAAAACCCGTCTGTCTGTGATCTCCAAGCAGATGTGGGGTTGCGGCACGTATTTCTGCGTCTTTTCGCTCGTTTAGTTCACCTTGTAAGAGTAATGATTTGCGTGGCACTCAGTTAAAAGGAAAAACGCAACGGTGCCACACAAAAGGCATATGAATTGCAGAAACTGCTCGGAGATCAGGTGCACCGGTACTAGTAGAGCAGTGCTTATGTAAAATAACGGTATATTGTCTGTAGTAAGCCATAAACATGTGTAAAAAGGCACAGATGGACATAAAACAGATGACGTTTCACTAGAAGCTGTGACCAGTATGACGCAGCGTGACACAATGACGTCATCTAACACTGCTAGTTCACCAGGTGTGTATAAAACTACAATTTTCTGTGTGCTTTTCCTCACAGTCAGAGTTGCAAAAACTTAATATAGATACTGTACGTGAAATATGAAGACAAAATACATTTTATTTCAAACTGTCTCTTCCCATCACAAAGGCAGGGGGCTCTTTACGAACCCATCTTATTTTTTCCACGGTCAAGGGCAAAAAGAAAACTACTCTCCTCTTAACATCACACCTTGCACATTACAGAAAAATTGGGGTTCAGAAAAAGAAGTTGAAGAAAACGAGTTCAAATTTAGACTCATCATTTAGACTAACATGTTACATTGTTATTGATCGTTCGTCTTTTTCCTCCTTGTTACAACTAGCCGCTACCGGGGCAAGACTGGGATAAACTGGGGACTGCCAGGGACTCGAACCCAGGACCTTCAGATTCTGAGTCAGCAACCTTGACCACCTTGCCCACTTGGCTAGGTTCTCAGTCTAAGACATATGGCCCACCTGACCGCTCATACACCGACCGTGGTATGATTAATTTCTGCTCGCCTTGTCCTCGGAAGGGTGTGTGCGCCTGCCAATCTTATAACCACACACGCGCATGTGTATACCCCTATGATAGATGGTTCTGTTTTCTTTTTTTCTCACCGAAGTCCAAATTGAAATTTTAGCCGGCGCTATGACTCAGCCGATGGCCAATTTTTCGATAATTAAAGCGCAGAGAACATATTCTCTCCGGTCGTAAAGGGCGCCATAAAAATCTGTAGGCCCCGAACGTCGATCGAACGCAACTTTTAATTGATACGCATTCGTATGTAAGGAGGGAACCTATGAGTTACTGTACTACCAGGTCCGCGCCGTGGGAGGATATAGGGACGGGTGGCTAGCCTCTACCAGGCCCCGTGGATGGCTGATGGTCTCTACCTCCGTAGCCGACTCCCTCTGCATACTATTCACTCTATTTGGCCAATTTCTACTATTTTTTCAGCCATCCGCGGGGCCTGGTAGAGGCTAACTGGTGGCCATGGGAGGAGAGCCAGGCTAGGGTCCCGACACAACTTTCTTGTCTTCGATCACACTGTCCAGCTGGAATTAGTTTTCAGAACATTGATATGGCTTCACAATCCACATAATATCAACTCAAATGCCTTGGATCCCTGCTTTTCGAAGTTTGTTTGTTGACGTTGTTTTTTTCTAAATTACGTTTATCACTTTAAATGAATTTTTCTTCCTACCACAATAGGCAGAATAAGCGGTTGCAGTGACCAAGTGACTCGTGTCAACAGGACGGAGATAATAGTTGGGCAACAGAAGAGCGACCAAACATCATTGATCACTGAGATGCATTTCAAAGATCATTGAGAAACCGTCGGGAGACTTTGGAACCGGAACGCAGACGCCCATATATCCGGAGTTAGGTGGGGATGAGGACAGGACACCGTTGCTACATGTTTGTAGGAATTTCGACTCCTCCAGCTTTGATATAACAACATGAACTAGAGACCTGCGATCGCATATTTCAAATTCTCCGTGTTCATCGGTTGAATAACTTTTCTTTTCAATATATTCCATAGAATATGCATATAGCTGTAGCAAGGTAGCCTCTACCAGGCTCCGCGGATGGCTGGGAAAATAGTAGAAATTGGCCAGATAGAGTGAATAGTATGCTAGGGGAGTCGGATACGGAGAGAGGGTCAAACCTGCCAGCAAGCTGTACCCCTATAACAGTCTAACTTCTCTTGCATGTTTTTCTGTCTATTTGGCCAATTTCTACTCTTTCCAGCCGCCTCTGGAGCCTGGTAGAGGCTAGGCCAGGGTGCTTCTGTCTAACTGGTTCAGTTTTGATAAAAAAACTTATGCTCGCTTATGCTCAACTTGTATGTCTTGTTTCCAATATATTCCATAGAATAATCATATAGATATACCAAGATATACCCCATGTAGCTTCACAGTTGAGCTCCTGGTTCCAATTTTATTGAGAGACCCCGGTCCAAATCCTGGGATAGGACATCTCGGTTGGGACTGCACCCTTCTTTCGGAAGGGACGTAAAATGGGGGTCCCGTGTTCGAGGAGGTGCTTCGAGCAGGTTAAAGGGGAAGAGCTAGCAACCCCTCCCTGTAAAAATATTCCCTGCTACAGAAACAGCAAGGAAACTTGCTGCCCTATGCGCCACCAGGCACTTCAAGATGAACAACACTACAAGGTGACCGTTGAGGGTGGGGGCAGGTCACTTCTGCCACCTATGTGTAAGGATTCTGATCTTTCTCTTTGATATAAAGACATAGATATTCTAAACTTTTCTGTGTTCTTTTCCATATATTCCGTATTACCATACAGCTACAGCCAGGTAAATATGGGGTGGGGGGAGGACGCTTGTGCCACCTGTGTGTAGGAACGCGACCGTCGCGAACAGTACTCTCCAAGCAGAGGAGTGAGTCCGGCTGTTTTTCCCGTGTTTTTAGGCGTTTTCGTCGGGCTTTCTAGTTTGTCGTGTTTTTTTTTTACACTCGCGTGTGGGTTGGTGACATACAAAAAACATGACAAAGTAGGAAGCTCCGACAAAAACGCCTAAAAACACGTAAAAAAAACCCAGGCGGACCCACTCCTCTGCTTGGAGAGTAGCGAACAGGTCTCACCGCGTCAGTCCTAACTTCATCAACAGCCGCTTCCCCCCTCATCAGGCGACAGTAAAACCCGCGCCGTCAGCAGCCAGAAGTTTCCATTTTCACGAACCTCCACTCATAAAGGGATCGCTAAATGACACGTTAGACTTTACGGGGTCTTAATTCAGGCAGGAGCCGGGCGCCCTTCGAAAATTCATCACCGGCCGATTAAAGAAAAGATACTCGCTCCATCTGCAGTACGTGGCGGAGCCGGGATATAATATATGGAAGGCCGCAAGTTTTCCCCTTTGTTGGCCTGGAATTCTTATCGGTTGTAATGCGTCATTTGATTGCATATCGACCATATTTGCGGGGATGGAGGCGGGTGGCTGGTTTGGCGGGGCGCCTCTGCAGTTGCGCCGCCACCCGTGGAGCCCCGGCCGGCATAGCAGACGTGCCGCGCGTGCCGTTACACCGCGTAATGCGGCGCGCACCGCTTTTAATTGGCGCGGTGCTCCACATAGATATGAACATATAATCCACGCTCTGCTGCGCGCTATGACCAAACCCGTGCAGGCCACACCGCCATGTTGCCTGCCTCAGCGCGCTGCACTTGTTCCCTCTCCCCACGCACGATAGACTAGACCCCTGTCACCAGAAATAGCCTCTACCAGGCCCTTTCGGGCTCATAGTGGCAGATATTGGCCGTCTGGAGTGAATGGTTTGCAAGAGGGGCTAGCCTGGTACAGGTTTAGGACCCTTCAAGTCGCTCACTTACTCCTCTAGCAAATGATTAATTCTGCACGGCCAATGTAGATGATTCGCCCAGTTTGGCCAATTCCTACTATTTTTCTCAGCAATCGAAATGATCGGGTGAACACTACGCCGAAACACCATCACGCGTCCTTCATCCCATCTTCTTCAATCGTTGAAGAAAGTTTTATTCCGTCTTCACCCACCAGAAGATTTAGGCCCGAGGACGTCCCGGTTCAAAAGTGTGGAAAATGGCCGTGATGTTTTCGAGCCGCCGAAGCGAGAGCTCTCTCCTCATATTGCCACCGGCGTGAAGAGATAGTATTAGTATCTCCGCGTGTACATCTCCGCGCATATAAAAACTGCCCCATTGTAAATTCCTTTGCTGCAGCCGTAATGAGAATATGGCATATGAATGACTGATGTTTCGGCGGCGGCGGCAAAAGGAGCTGGCTGGCCCATCGCGGCACCAGTGGGCCGGGCGGCTCCCTCCGCATTGTCGCCGGGCATATTTCATTGTCGCCGTGCAGCGGATTAAAGGGAAAATGTGTCGCGCGTCGCGTTGGGAGGTGGGACCGTCGCGCGGCGCTGCTGCGGGGTGACAACTTGTCGCGTTCAGGGGTTGGGGACGCGGACAAGCCCGCTGGCTGGATGGAAATGTGCGGATTAAAAATGAATGGCTGTCGTGTGACGCAGTCACGCGTCCCGATCCCTCCAGGTGACAAGTTGTCGCGTTACGGGGTTGGCGGCAGCGTCATATGTCATTGCCAACAGCCGTGTTTACATATAATAAAGCGTGTCACAGTCACTTCCATGTGACTGTCGTGTGCCGCTGTCGTGCTCGTCGCGCGGTCCTAATCCTAAGCCCTCCGGGTGACAACTTGTCGCGTTACGGCATTGGGGACAGCGACATATTTCACTGCCAATATAATAGCCGTGTTTGCAAATCAAGTGTGTCACAGCCACTGTCATACAGTATGAATTCGTGCGGGACTGTCGTGTGCCGCCGCCGCGCCGTGTCGCGCAGCCCTAACCCTTCCGGCTGACACTTTTCGAATCACTGGATCGGCAGCAGCGACAAATTCTATTGCCAATAGCCGCGTTTACAGATTTAATGTGTCACATAGAATGCCATGTGTATTCGGGTGAGACTGTCGCGCAGCAATAACCCTTCCGGGGGACAACTTGTTCCGTTAAAGGGGTCGTGGACAGAGACATGTTTCACCACCAACAGCCGTGTTTACATAATGTGTGTCACAGCCATTGCCGTGGGACCGCCGCGCAGTCCTAACCCCTCCGCATGACAACTTGTCGCGTTGCGGGGTTGCCACCGGGGACGGGCGGGGACAGGCTAGCGGGTCCCGCACATATCGGCACCAGACATATTTCATCACTGATGTCGCGCTGGCGGCGAGGATCAGAAATTAAATGTCTCCCATCTACTGCTGTCTCGCACAGTCCCGGCCGCCGTGGGTGACAATTTGTCGCGTTGAGGGACAGGGGACCCGAACAAAGGACCCGGCGCGACACGCGAGCGAGCCGAGGCGCCCCCGCGCACCCAGTCAAGCTCGAACCGCCATCAAACTTCTCATCAATAACGCGGGCGCACTTCGCCTTTCTCCCTCGCAATTTATGGGGAATTACCGCGCATATCCCGTGTACTTCTTCAATTATTACCCTTAGCCCATAATTAATGCACCTGTCACAGCGCGACCCCCCCTGACCTGCGCTCCCCAGGCGAGACCCGTGGAATTGACATATGCCGGGATCAACTAAAGAACTGACCCCTCAGGAACAGAACAAATCAAGTTATTTCTGCTCGCCTTAAGATTCGTGAGCCACATATGAAAAAGATTGGGGGGGGGGGGCTGTTCAAATCTGCGAAGAAAAGATTTTTGAGAAGTCCGGTTGGAAGGAGGGGGGGCGGTGAGGGCTAGGGCGCGGCGCCTATGGTGATCCATCATCCGACTGCGTTAGCGCAGCCTTGCATGCATCTCATATACGATGGTCAAAATTTATTAATATTATAATAAAATAGATCCCGTACTTTCTTTTATGGCCTGCGCGTTGACAAGGTAATTAATCAATTTAGAATCAAGAAAGTAGCCTAATTTCAGATTTCGATCTAATCCGTCAGAGGCAACAGGACTCGGCCGGTAATCGCAATATCGAGTCCAACATCGCATGATGCATTTTTATAATGGAGTTTGGGCTCTTAAAAGCATAAAGAACCTGAGGTGAACAGAGATACCCCGAGAATTTCAGACACATCTGTAGGAATTCCGCCGCCATCTTTGATATCCCATCAAGTTCGCAAATCGCGGTGGCCCGAAAAAGCTTCCAGGACGTTTTCGAGGCGACGGTTGGGTCTGAACACGCCAAAAAGGCGGCGGAAAGGGACTAAAAATCGTGATTTCTGGGTCCGGAGGAATGGAGGCAGGCGGCCGTATTAGTATGCGAGGTCACTATCCCCCGTACCAGGCCTGATAATGGAGAGTGATGACTAGGAACAATTGTCGGACGGTTTAATATTTAATACTTCGGTCCAATTTGCGTTATCCCGGTTCTAGACCGGTCGAATATTCGCAACGCTCGAGATATTTTTCCGCCCGAAAATTCACACAAAGAAAAAGCAGATAGTAACTTTGACTGAAGGGATTTCGGACCGGCGTTACTGTCTTTTAAGACGTTCAGTTTCTTAAGTGCTACACAGGTATACACGCCAAGGTGTGGCATTGAGATGTCTTAAGCATAGCTAAGGGCATGTTGCAATGTCTCTGTCCACCCATTAAGAGCAAAACCGAAAACGCACTCATATATGCATAAGACAGCGGAATCAGATAAGGTTGAATCAAGACATCGCGACGTTGCCTTACGTCTCGCCATCATCCTGTTCTTTCGTTAAGTGTTACAGGTGTACCAAGGCGTTGGCGTGAGGATGTCTTAAGGGCGGGTTGTTTAAGGATGCGTTGCGAGGTTCCTGTCCGTCCATTAAGCCGGGAGACGCGGGCGACCTCTGGCTTGGCCCCTCTCCGCGCCAGGCTCATTCTCGCCCAGCGCATGCAACTGTTCATTTATGCTGATACCGGGCTAATGACGCCCGGGCAGCGCTGCGTCTAAATGGATTAATCACGTCAAAATATGAATTCGCGCCCGATCGATCGCCGCTGCATCATATTTTGTTCTAAAAACTGGCTTTTAATGAAGGCTCGCGGCGCAGCAGGGTGTTTTGTTCGGGCGCCCTGGGCAGAACTTGGACAAGTTGCGTGGGTCTGTCTGATTTTACAATATGGCAGCGTTCGTTCTTTTTCTTACACCTTCAGATTCAAAGTCATCATATTTTGTTCTATATTTTATTCACACTTAATGAAATCGTGCGGCACCGCGGGGCGTTTTGCGCGGGCGCCCGGGGCAAAATTTGGACAAGTCACGCGCGACATCATGTACAATGTAGCAGAGTTTGCTCTGGCAAGGGCCTCCACATTCCTTCATCTTGAAAGTCGCCATGTGCATATTTTGTTATAAAAACACGCTTAAAATGAAGGCGCGTGTCGCAGAAGGGCGTTCTATTCGGGCGCCCAGGGCAAAACTTGGACAAGATACGCGAGACATCAAAATGTAGTATAAGGATTCATTTTTTCCAGAGCTATACTTTCGAGTTCCTCTAAAGTCGTCTAAGATTCGGTTCTGAAGAAGTCGGTGTGCCAGCTAGGACGCGCGATGGAAACTTGTGAGCGTTGGGGACAGGTGTGTGGTCAGCGGGTTAAATACGCCTTACTTTGATGAGCCGTTCTTTTAAATTCAATTTCTTCAAGTGCAGGGTGAGTTGGGCAGCAACCTCGGTTTCCGGCTTTTTTGCATGAAGCTTCAACGTCAGCAGACTGAGTATAACTGTACTTGGGGGCGCTATAGTACGGCTACATTGAAGCGGGTTGGACGGGAGTTCTGCCTCATAGAGAGAGGTTGGAGTTAACTGTATAATGTCCAAATACCGACCGGGCCTTGCACAGAGGGCTACTCGTACTCACCATTGCGAAGGGGATGCGGTGAGCGCCAATCTCCAAGCAGATGTAGGGATTGTACAGTTTTTTCCTACTTGTTTTGGACGCCTTTTTGCAAGGCGAGTCGTCAACTGACAAGCTTGCTTCGCTGGGAAGACTAACAAAACGAGCGAGAACACTCACAGAAGAAGTCAGTAAGCATCCATTACCTTTTTAAATGTCAAGTAGACGAAGGGAATATGTCAAGATGCACAAGGTGTGAGGAACCGCTGTAGTTTGTAGTGAGATCATTAGCGTCATACAAAACGGACGAGAGGAATGAACTCCTTAGCAGCCGTGAATAAACCCCATGACGCACGGGAGTATGTCTGTAACAAGGGAGGGCAGAATTGAACAAGACCAGTCAACAACCGACAGAACTTCGCCTCTGAGCGGGAAGGAACAAGGCACTTGCTACAATCTTACAACTGCCACAAGTTTTCTGTCCATCTGGAAGACTTACCTATCAAAAGACGGATCTACGAACTACTTTCAAACTATTGCTGGAGCCTTAAGTAGTTATCTGTGTCATCATCTATGCCGTCTATCTTATGCCATACGTTATCTTCAAGACGTTGACGTCATATTGGTGCTCTACTGCCCTTGTCTTAATTTTGAAGAATGACAGAACCGATGAATTAGATCTTTTGGCATCTCGTTGCTTCTTCCTGTGGCTATTTCTAGGGTGTTGCGTCTGGGACTAAAGACACTTACGCTGTTTCCCTGTGATGATTCCCTGTGCTAAGTGAAGAGTTTCGGTTACGACTGCCAAAGAATGAAAGAGGGGAGTGATAGATCTTTTCACTCAGTGTCACCTCTTCATTTACAGCTATTTCGTATGTGCCTTACGTAATTTGCTCCTTTTGCTTCATCGTTGTAAACTCACATAGTCTAGCACTAAATGCGCTAACCCGCTTTCTCTCTCTCTCTCCCTCCCTCTCTCTCCCCCCTCTCTCTCTGTCTTTCTGGTTCATTCGCCGCCTTCGCAGACTTACGTTCATGACGTTATCTACACTCAAGACGCTAACTATGTATCCGTGTGTTACTTTCCAGTGCTAAGTGATGGATATCGGTAAAGAACAGATGAACAGATTTTTGGCATCATGTAGCCTCTCCCTTCAGCTATTTCTGGAATGTACGCAGTCTGTCACTAGATACACTAACGTTGTTAATTTCCTGTGCTAAGTGAAGAATATCGGTAAGGACTGTAAAATAATGAAAGAGGAGGGCACTAGATCTTCCTTTACAGTTGTTTCTAATGTATTTTGTCTCTCCGTGTGTCTCCCTCTCTGTCTCTGTCTCTCTCTCCCTCTCTCACTCTCACTCTCTCTTTCCCTCTCTCACTCCCTCTCTTTCCCTCTCTCCATATCTCTCTGCGTCTCTCCCTGTCTCCCTCTCTCTCACTCCCTCTAATTCCCTCCCTCTCTGTCTCTCTCTCCCTCTCTCACTCTCACTCTCTCTCGCTCTCTCTATCTCTCACTCCCTCTCTTTCCCTCTCTCCCCATCTCTCTGCCTCGCTCTCTGTCTCCCTCTGTGTCTCTCTCACTCCCTCTATCTCCCGTTCTCACTCCCTCTTTCTTTCCTTCTTTCTCTCCCTCCCTCTCTCTGTCTCCCTTTCTCTCTCTATCTCTCACTCCCTCTCTTTCCCTCTCTCCCTATCTCTCTGCCTCTCTCTCTGCGTCTCTCTGTTTCTCCCTCAGACTCCCCCTCTCTCTTTCCCTCTCCCCCTCCATCGCTCCCTGCGTAAACTGACGCAGTCTGGCACAAAGTACACTAACGCCGTTAATTTCCAGTGCTAAGTGAGGAATATCGGCGGCGACGGTTTGCGCGGATCGCGCGAGGCGCCTGTTTAATGAAGAGCACGGCTTGTTTCAAAGGTTGCGGCGGAGTCACGATGGAGCAGATCTTGACGCTAACGAAGGACTACATGATTTCTCATTATGGACAGTGGCGTGCTCTCGGGTCGCGCGCATGTCAGCCTTCCCTAACCCCTGTTCTAATGATCGGCCTGGATTCATCACGGACGGGAGGTAATGACTGCAGCGAGAGGAACAGACGAATATGGAAGACCGTAGCCTCCTCCAGGCCTTTCGACGAGAGTACGGAGATAGCCTCTACCGGGCTCCACAAGATCGTAGCCGCCTAATGCTAGGGTCACATTTCCTAACCGGGGCCCGGCCGGGCTGTTTGCGGAAACGAAAAATCAAAGTGTGTGTCAATAAATTTGCACAAGCTATGCTCTTAAATAATTTTGGGTGCGTTTTGTGTTTCTGTTGTCTTTTATATCATACTTTTCGTTCCCAGTGACTGCCCGGCCGGGCCCCGGATTGGAAATGTGACCCTAGCATTAGCAGGCTTTACCAGCTGGGCTTTTCTGTATGTTTGTTTGTTTGCTTGTTTGTATCGCATACCCGATAAGCCGCCTCACGGCGTAACACATCCATACAATCAAATCAACATGACCTAACCCTGAATACATCGTACACGGTACACGTGATGAAGTTGGTACAGATATAAGAACTAGGACAGTGCCGATGAAGACTGTAGAGCTGATGGACGTTTTCCTATCAATTGTTAGTTAAAGTTAAAATTCTCCCACACCATAAGGTGTATAGGGCGGTTCCCATCCCCGTTTCATAGCCCTGGGCCACACTGTACATGTGGTGCAATCACTGCAGCAGGGGGCTAGTCCACTGGCAGTGGAGTGTGTTTAACTTCCATACTATTTCAGAGGTATGTACCATTTTTATAAAGTCTTTGGTATGACTCAATGCGCCTCTTGTCCAGAGGTGTCCTACCCGGGGCTTGAACCCGGGCCTTCTGGTCCAAGTAATTTGAACCAGATGTGGCTAGTAACAGAAGCGCAGACCACTACACCACGGGGACTATTGCACTTTAAACGGTAATTGTTTTCATGCAGAAAAAACACAAAATAAGCGTTGTATCAGTTCCAGTTCTGTATCTCTATCTGTGTTCCTCGATTGGAAGACTGTACCACGACTGCCTCCAACGGCAGCTGCTTATATTATTATGTTGTGTAACCGTTTGAATAAAACCCAACGATATAATGAATCAAAATCCAACTGAAAACCGGAGAAAAGATGCCACGTAATGTAACTTTCGATGTGATTCTGTCCTGGAAACTTAGCTCCACGCGGAAACCCGTTTTGTTCCCGCCGTAACTGGGCGTGACGACATCACGAGGGAAGTGACGTCATTTCAGCACCAAGGACAGCGATGTCCGCACTTCGCGGTTACCCCAGACGGCGATGTCCTCTCGTGGCATTTTTGATGCCATTTCGGTCTAAGGATTGGAAAAAATGGTTTGCTAGAGTTATTCTTAATTACCGTTCTGTATTATGAAATCATTTAAAAAGATTTTTAGTGATGACAACGGCAGCAAAATGTGCTAGTCAAGACAATCATTTTTGAAGTGACCATATAGACAGCAGGCACAAACCGTCTAAAACGTCCTGTTCCAATAAGTTAGCTTTTCTCTCAACTAGCATTAACATAATCTGAGTGTTTGAAACAGGTGAACAAAAAATGTAGCACGTAGAAATGAAAACCGTTGTTAACTGACAGTATCTACATTCGCAGTGTGTCAAGTACTTGGTAAGCCTTAAAATCAAGCCGAATAGATCAAGACTTCTACTGTAAGGTGATATATTGAACCAAGGAGGTTTTGATTGAACCGGAACATCCACGGTATGTCACACTGAATTCGTTACCGTACTCCAGTGACATGTCCCCAGTCTCTCTACTCTGGGTGTCATCTCTTCCACATCTGTACATCACCCAGCGCTGACTGACAAAGCCCGGTACATGGCACGGGTTTCGCATTTGTGATCCTGTTTTTGGATGTTGGAAATCCAAGGAAAGCTTACTTTTATATTTCTTACTTTTATTTTTGACTGGGCTACCTAAACGACTTAATTGACGCATGTTCTTTTGATCGGTTATTCCAGTTATGGCACTATATATATGGATGTTACGGCTACATTACATGCAATGTACTTCTGTCCCACACGGAAAACACCAATTAAAGTCCAGGAAAACACTTTTAGAAAAATGAAAAAAGGACTACTCCGCAGTTTCTTAAACGTGCGTTTTCTAGTATCGCACGAAGAATCCGTTCCCGTCCTCCCGTGACATGTCTATAAGTATGATATCCGCTGCCACAACTCACCTGGTACGTGACTTAACGCAAAGCCAGGTGCACAACACGAATGACGCGTTCGTGATCCATTCCCGAACATTCTAAATCCGCGAAAAGCGCTTGTTACAGACATTCGAACCTCCGCGACCCAACATCTGACACCAAGCCAAGTACACAACAAAAGTGGGGCTTCCCTGATCCTTGCCTGGACGCAGTAAGCCCACCAGAAGTGAACGTTACGAAGTTGTAAACCCGCGAGAGTCACCTCCGAGGTCGGGTCTATGTGGAGGGGTTGTGGTTAGGGACTTGCTGCGCTACAGAAGGTTTTAACGACCAGGAAGAAGGGGTCAAACTGCGATGTAAGGGTTTAGAAAGATCAGAAGAGCCAGTTGTAAACCCGTCAGACCGCTCTTGTCAATTCGTGGGTAGGGTCTGTGTAGAGGGGCTGTGGTTCGAGACCTGCGCTGCACAACAACGGGTTTATAGACCCACTAGGAGGGGGTCAAACTGTGGTGTGAGGGTTTAGAGAGACCAGGAGAGCGGTTGCCAAGTTACGGAGTGGTAAACCCATGAGAAGCTGTACTCACCCCTAAGGTCGAATCCGTGTGGAGGGGTTATGGTTAGAGACCTCCTGTACTAGAGCAGTCATAGAACAAACTGGGAAGGGGTCAAACTGTGGTGTGAGGGTTTAGAAAGATCAGGAGAGCGGTTGTTACGGACTTGTAAACCCGTGAGAAGGCTGTAGTAGTCACCAATATTAGGTATTGTATGTGTGGAAGGGGTGTGGCTAGGGACTTTAGTATCGTACAGAAGGTTTCTGAGTCCACTTGGAGGAGGTCAAACTGTCGGCTTTTGAGGGTTATAAAGAGATCAGAGATGTTGCTAGGGGGGCTGCGCATGCCACGCGTAACATGGTATTACAATGAGGCAATCAGTGATGGCAGACTTCGCCCCCTTACCCACTCTCAAACCGTGCTTCAATAGTTATAAGGACATCAGGGATGTAAAGCCATTAAAAGCGCACTAGGTGCTGACGTTGTTAATGTATGTCAAAAGTGTCGTTTGTACAGTCGTCGTTAGCAATGAATGTGTGCCACTACCGACAGTCAAGCGTTCGAGAGGAAACAAGTGCTAAATTTTAGGGAAATTGTGATAGACGATAGTGTAGATGTGTTTGATAATGGCGAAAAAAAGATACTGCTGAAATAAGCAGGAATGGTCAATTTGTTCAAAAGGCCGAACTAGCCATCCTTCGAATTTACGCTTTAACCTACTTGTCTGGCCTACTCCTCTGTCAAAGCATTCAATTATTTTGCAGAAACTTAATATTTTTTCAACATCTAAAGTGGCTATAAGAGTGCATAATCTCGAAGCAGTTGTGTGGCTACGAATCATTTTATACACGCATCTTTTGAAGTTGTTTGTATTTCTTTCTCTGTCAGCATCGCCACAAAACAAGCCGGATCCTTACATCTGCTTGGATCAGGGTGCGTGTACTTTAAGCGTTAGCACGTCGTCCTCTCGGTGCGGGCAGTGTAGCCTCCACCAGGCCCTCCTGCGGGCGTAGGGATTGTAGAATTTGGCAGAAAAAGGAATAATTAGCCAGTAGAATCAGTCCACGGTACAGACCACATTTCGCCCGCAAATGAAACCCTGGCAAATATTCTCCCCGTATAGCCGGCGAAGTTAGTCTGGTAGAGACTACGGGCAGCGGTGCTAACCCGCCGGCGGGCCCGGTTAGGGACGCCATCTCCGCCGGGAGCCCCTTAATGAAGCCATCCCGCTTCATCTAGCGGGGAGAGTCGGCGATCTCACCGGGGAGACGGCTCCTAATTCCCGCCGCTTGAGAGGATTTTCCACGGTATCGTCTGCCGATCGATCGCCACTCCTCCGGGACGCTGTTAAACGATAGCCCGGAATTGAGTCGATTGAATTTTTCTTGTTGGGGGAACTTTGTCGGCGTAGCGGGCCGGCTTGTCGAGCATACCGATGCGCATCGGCGGAAGGATCGGCAGTGGGGGAGGCGAGACTCCGTACACGCTCCCATCATCGCCCGCTGAGCTTTACCAGACATCCGCTTCGAGTTGGAAAAAAAGTTTCCAAAATCGGCAGAAATGATGTTTGACGTTTGGCGTTTAATTACAAATCCATTAGGTTAGTTGATAATCTAATCTACACTTCCTGAATTCATAAAAACACATGCATATCATTACAATAAGCGCAAAACACAACACGTACATAACGTTATACTAGTATATGACTTAAACACACAGAGCAACATACTACATTTGAAGATAAATGTAAAAGTAACGATATAGTCAAAGCAAAACTGTTTACGAAGACCACCCAGGGGACTGATAAAATCTGGTCTATGTGGACATCTCTACAGACAGGTTTCTTTATGTGTGCCATTGCCATGGGAATGTGATCACTTTGGCCAGGTGATCCTTATGTAGAGGTGGTCACTTGTACAAGTTTGACTGTATATCAATGGCCAGGTGGTCTTTATGTAGAGGTGGTCACTTGCACTGGTTTGACAAGTGTATTTGGTAAGGACACGTAGCTTGCCTTGGAAAGCAATTCATTTATTCCATGGTTTGGAAATGGTAATTCTATGGCCGAACCTCTGACTAAATTTGGCAAATTATTCAACCTATTTAGCCAATTTCAACTATTAGTCCACCGAGCTGGTCTGGTGGAGAGTCAGACTAGGCAGGACTTGCAGAAATACGCGATATCGTCCCTACTGATCTCAAAATATGACAATACTTACACTGTGCGAAAGGAAAATGCATATAGAAAGGCCTAGTGAGAAGAAAATGCGGTGTACATTCCTATAACCCTATCCGATTCTAACGTTACATGTATGTAGACAGAGAAGCAATATGTTATAGAATTTATATGTTATGTGTATGATTTCAACTTGACGTATGCATAAAGATACACAACTGAATATTCCAAAAATGGGATCGAAATCCCCTTACCTGTTTTTGGTTTTGATAGGTACTACAAACTGTGAAGCTAACACTTCAGAAATTGTGGTTCCAAAAGTGTATGATTTCAAATGGACGCACATTACCAGATAGAGGACAAAAATACCAAGGAAAATTCCCTACTACCAAACGTACCATGAATAGAGGACCAAGGCTGACACCGTAAACAAAGTTTCTTTAGAAGTTATTGTTAAAATAACTATGTGAGCCTTACTCGACATTAAAGGTATACTACTGAAGTTGCTTCGTTTATTCGCTTGTTCTATTTTCATTCGAACGACCAAAAAGGACACAAAGAGCTGAATCCTGTCTCACAGATTGAGGGAAATACATGATTTCCCCTGACATTGATGTTATCTATGTTTTCATCATCCCTGCTTCGGCCTATTCCCATGTCCACTAACCCGTATTTCGGAAGATTATATCGTTTTTTTCTTAACGTTTTTCATATTCATTGAAACTTTTACTAATCAAACACATCATCCATTAATAGATATGCGTCTTAACGATGAAACCTCTAGAATTTCTAAAATTAGGTTGAAAATGTAGGTGGAATATTGATGTCAATATTATCGTGTGAGTTCTCTAACTTTCGGCGTTAATTGTTGTCAGGAAAATCAGCACAGAAAGGAGTAACAGACGTGAGACCCGTGAGACCAAAAAGTCTTGTCACTCGATGCATATTGATACTTACATTTTGTTAAGATGTGATGGACTTTGATCTATCATGCATGCCTTAATAATTCGAATTGTAACTTGCGAATTGAAGAAATGTCCTTCGATCTGTATCATGGTTTCTCACTATCCTGAGTGTCATCCTGTTCAGTTCCAGGCTCCGCCTTCACAGAGCTTCTGTAACGCCTGGAACTAAACAGGTTGACACTCAGGCTAGTTGCTCACATCGAATTTTTAGCAACTTTAAATCGAGCTGATAAAGTTACCAACCTCCGATGCGAAGTTTCCCCCTTCCCGGGCAAATCTGACTTCGAGAATAAATCAAAGATAAACAATCAGCCCGGCGAAAAAGGAATCTAAAAAGGGCGACATACATCACGGCTAAGTAATAACCAAAGTCTGGCTGTTCTATCGACCAAACAGATGATGAAGAATAAGATGATTTCTAACGCGATCGGATGACCAGTGGCGAGGAAAGAGCTGTTATTTCAAGACGCCTCCTTCTTCATTACCACACCTTAAGGACGAGAGAGAAGTTCGAAGGACTAACCGTCACCATGATAATAAGATTATTGTTGGGAACAAACAAACATTAAAAAAATCAAGCAGAAGATAAAAAATAAGACGATTTCTAACGCGATCAGATGACCAGTGGCGAGGAAAGACTGGAACCTTCTAGGCTGTTATTTCAAGACGCCTCCTTCTTCATTATCAAGTCTTCAAGGACGAGAGAGAAGTTCGAAGGAGTGGCCGTCACCATGATAATAAGTTTATTGTTGGGAACAAACAAACATTAAAAAAATCAAGCAGAAGATGAAAAATAAGACGATTTCTAACGCGATCAGATCACCAATGGCGAGGAAAGACTGGAACCTTCTAGGCTGTTATTTTAAGACGTCTCCTTCTTCCTCATCAAGAGACAGAAGTTCGAAGAAGTGATCGTCACCCAAAAAATCAACCAGAAGATAAAGAATAAGATGACTTCTAACGCGATCGGATGACCAGTGTTGAGGAAAGACTGGAACGTTCTACTCTGTTTTCTTAGGAGTTTTTTTCCTTATCAAGTCTGAACGAGGAGAGAGAAGTTTGAAGGAGTGCCCGTCACCATGGTTATAAAGATATTGTTGGGAATAAACAGACACACTGACAGACAAACAAACAAACAGAAGATAAAGAATGAGATGATTTCTAACGCGATCGGATGACCAGTGGCGAGGAAAGAGCTGTTATTTCAAGACGCCTCCTTCTTCATTACCACACCTTAAGGACGAGAGAGAAGTTCGAAGGACTAACCGTCACCATGATAATAAGTTTATTGTTGGGAACAAACAAACATTAAAAAAATCAAGCAGAATATGAAAAATAAGACGATTTCTAACGCGATCGGATCACCAATGGCGAGGAAAGACTGGAACCTTCTAGGCTGTTATTTTAAGACGTCTCCTTCTTCCTCATCAAGAGACAGAAGTTCGAAGAAGTGATCGTCACCCAAAAAATCAACCAGAAGATAAAGAATAAGATGACTTCTAACGCGATCGGATGACCAGTGTTGAAGAAAGACTGGAACGTTCTACTCTGTTTTCTTAGGAGTTTTTTTCCTTATCAAGTCTGAACGAGGAGAGAGAAGTTTGAAGGAGTGCCCGTCACCATGGTTATAAAGATATTGTTGGGAATAAACAGACACACTGACAGACAAACAAACAAACAGAAGATAAAGAATGAGATGATTTCTAACGCGATCGGATGACCAGTGGCGAGGAAAGAGCTGTTATTTCAAGACGCCTCCTTCTTCATTACCACACCTTAAGGACGAGAGAGAAGTTCGAAGGACTAACCGTCACCATGATAATAAGTTTATTGTTGGGAACAAACAAACATTAAAAAGATCAAGCAGAAGATGAAAAATAAGACGATTTCTAACGCGATCAGATCACCAATGGCGAGGAAAGACTGGAACCTTCTAGGCTGTTATTTTAAGACGTCTCCTTCTTCCTCATCAAGAGACAGAAGTTCGAAGAAGTGATCGTCACCCAAAAAATCAACCAGAAGATAAAGAATAAGATGACTTCTAACGCGATCGGATGACCAGTGTTGAAGAAAGACTGGAACGTTCTACTCTGTTTTCTTAGGAGTTTTTTTCCTTATCAAGTCTGAACGAGGAGAGAGAAGTTTGAAGGAGTGCCCGTCACCATGGTTATAAAGATATTGTTGGGAATAAACAGACACACTGACAGACAAACAAACAAACAGAAGATAAAGAATGAGATGATTTCTAACGTGAGCGGATCACCAATGGCGAGGTAAGACTGGGACCTTCCACTCTGCTATCTCAAGACGTTTCATTCTTCCTTATCTAGTCTTAGGAAGAGAGAGGTTCGAAGGAGTGGCCATCACCATGAGGATATTTTAGACATAAAGATGATGAAGAATAATCTACTAACCTAAGAAATTTGCTTCCTCCTTATCAAGTCTCGAGGAAGAGAGAGAAGTCGGAAGGAATTCTCGTCGCTCTGATAAGAAAGAGAAAATGGAAAAGACTAACGTTACTCTGTGTTAATTTAAGACATTTCATGAACACATTTTATCTGGTATCGTCATAATGGCGTCATGATCCACTCAGACAAATCATCTTCATCGTTATGTCGCCAAAAACGATTTGTTGAAGGTCACGTACTGAGGTGCAAATACAAAAGAAAAAGAACAAAGAAAGAAGTTTTTCAAAACTTAACTAGGAATCCTAGATCTTAGAAGAACTAGCATATTGTTGTTGCTATAAATTAGCAAAGGTTGAACGAAGGTAGGAAAAGAAAAGATTCAACATACTGTCTGTGTTATAAGGCTATCATTCCTGTTCTATGGAAGACAACGCATTTAAACTTCAATCTAAAATGTCAAAACTATGTGTTGTTAAACCGCGGCACCGGTTTTGTACGGTAAATGCTAGCAGAGTTAGAACAGACTGTCTGTTTTCGTGCTATTGTTCTCTTGCTTGTAATCGAACAACGCACTAACAGTACGAACCTATTGTAAGTGCAGAGACCATATGTTCCCATACCCAGCCGTCCGCCATGTTTGTTCGCCAAGGTCACCTTCGTCCCGTGACCTTGATCCCGTTATGTAGAACACGGACGGTGAACATGAAATAGGCTCAAACCAGCTGACTTAAACATGTCTTCTTGAGCTAACTGTGTTTTAGGTTTTAGGCGTTTTACTCGGTCTGAAAATGTTGCGTTTGTTTCATGCTTTTTATGTGAATTTCCTTTATTAGCAATACTAAACCGAGTGCCGCAATGTCTTTAGTTCAATCAAAACAGCATGATATAATGATATAGAATTGCTCCCTGTTTCCTCTTTGCATTCGCACTTGAAATGTAGCAATCAACTAGCAAATTAAATTAGATACAAAATATGAACATAAACATCAAGACAAAACGAAAAATGTATCGGTGATTTCTCGGTTACAGACATGATCAGGCTAAACTGACGACTACCTGCTTTTGTTTCACCGCCCATGTCAAAGACGACAGGCTATGTCATGTTCAACAGAATTAAGTACATTCCAGTGTATAGATAAATTCAAATACATGCTAGAAGGTGACAACCCTTAATGTGTTCAAATAGGTAAATATATCAAAGAATATAAAGTTAAACTTGACATGTTGAAGTATTCATATACTTGTGCTTAGGTTGATCATTTTATATACCACTGTTTGTTGTTTGTATGTATAGTTGTAGAAGACCTTACGAAAGTCGCTGTACTTTTGTCGTGTCAATAAAGATTTCTATATGTACCTCTCGAACTGAGCTCTTATGACCATCGTGATCAGTCCTTGTCTAAACTGAACAAACTGAACATTCCTAGGGCAAATACACTGAGATTCAGTAACTCACCGATACCGTATCTCACGAAACTGCTTAACCAGTATGGTTACTGAATCTCGGTGTGTTTGCCTTGGGGGTGTTCAGTACAGTAACCAGTTACTAGTAACGTTATATTTTTTCTGCACCATATTTGCGAATGATTTGCGAATGTTGCTAATTTTGTTGGAGAAACAATATTGTCTTGAGAGTGTTTTATGTACCGGATTTTATATATGAATATGATTATATGTACGCCGACAGCAGTTTAAAATTGTAAACGTACTGTACATTGGTCTTTTAATTCAGTGTATGTAAACTGCGAAAAGCCAATAAAATACATCTTACATCTTACATCTAATGGTGATTTGTTCACAAATGCCCCCCTTTTCTTTATTTTCTATAAGATACATTAACATTACATCATCGTTATCTTTCTACAACGAATAATACTGCCTAATTAGGCTTGACGGGTGCTACATCTTAAGAAAGACACTAAAGACATACATTATTGCGCCATCATCTCCTTTCAGAAGAGCTGACGATGCAATCAAAATTAATTTGAACGTTGAACATTCATTTCTCACAAATGAAAGAGATGTGCGGAGACGTTATTTGAGCATGGTGGTATTATAGGTTTGTGTATAAAGGCGAGCAAAGCACCCACTGCGGGTTATTTTGAAGTATCTTATTTCAACATATATCTTTAAATACTACTGATTTGTTCCAGTTTTTTATTTCAATTTCAGTTGTATTTTCGTACACTTAAACTATCGTTTTCACTATCACACTACGATTTTACAAGAGCCTCTTGTAAACGGCTCTTGTAAAATACTTGGTTGTGAGTAAAAGAACCTTGCTATTCAAATCTTAAAATCTTAAAATCTTTATTTGTTTGAACCATATATTCGATTTTATTATTATTTTAGAATGAATAGATAAGTCGAAGGTGAAGTTGATGAATAAAATCTGTGGTGATCAAAAATAACATCGTCTGAATTCATAGTATTAAATGAATTGAAAAGCGAAAAGGGATGTGAGATACGTGACAAGACAAACTACAATGAGAAAAGTTGTATTTCCCAAGGTGGTAAAATAAGGTTCCCATAACACGACCCTAAACACGTTTTATCTAGTAAATTTTCTTAAGAAGAGTCGTTGTTGTCTCTTCGTTTTGAATAGCTGAAAACATTTAAGTTTCTTCTCATTTTAAAAGACAAATCGATCAGAAAAACTAATAAGAACACATAAGACAGAAAGTACTTTTACATGGTCGTTTGATTTTTGGCAGACTAGATTTCTGCCTCGGCGGTGACAGGCCCACGGCTTAATCCGTGTTCAATGCTTTACTGACATTCTAAACCCTTTTTACAAATTTGTAACGTCAGCAAGTTTACATTAACACGGCGCCGTTGAAATTTGGAGGACAACTTTCCACTTTTTGTGACGTAGACGCTGTCAAACAATCAACTTGGAATAACGAAGCAAGGCATATTTTTGACGAAGTATGTAACGTTAACCTTACCCCTAACAAAAGTTAGCTACTTTGGGGTAGCTGTCAAGGCGGACTCTCTTCTATAGAAGGTATAGAAATAAACAAGCAAACAAACAAACAAAGAAGCAAGCATACAAACAGAAAGGATCAATTTAGCACGCATTCTTCCTTCGCACAATGCTTAGGAAGTCTAAAAATGTACGACACTGAGACAAGTCCACTTTCCCGCCAAAATCGTACATGTCTTCATGATTGACGGCTCCATCGGACGGTATATCAACCATAAGTAACGTCTTGTTCCACGCTTATGTTTTGCCACTGTTACGGCACATACAACACGGTGAATATATAACGTCCATTCGTGTTCAGGTATCGCTCAGTCTAGTTTTATTTTGACGTATTACTCAGGAATAAACGGACTCAGGAATAAACGGACAAGAAACTGTTTCCTGTTTGAAAGTTAGAACTGCCGTTAACTACAAGAACTTAGAAATAGTTTGAAACTTTTCATTGGAAATCGGGAAGGGGTTGAGTGAGTAACTGGCTTTATGAGCGGTACAGGTATCCATATGTGAAAATATCTACCATTTCACTCGGTCGCCTCTTGTCTTTGTCCTGAACAGACAATAGATCTTTCGAAAGTGAGAGATTAAGCTTATGTGAGTGAGTGACCGAATGAATGAATGAATATGTGAGTTCACTGTCCCATACAAAACCTCTCACTCAAAGCAAATCTAGAACCATCTCCCGTGGCATTCGGTGGCCTCTTGTCCTTGTCCACGATGAGTGATTAAGCAGATGTGAGAGCCGGTGAAGGAATGAGTAAGTGTGTGAGTGAGTGAGTGAGTGAGTGTGTGTGTGAGTGAGTGTGTGAGTGAGTGAGTAAGTGTGTGAGTGAGTGAGTCAGTGAGAGTGTGTGAGTGAGTGAGTGAGTGTGAGTGTGAGGGTGAGTGAGTGAGTGAGAGTGAGTGAGTGAGTGAGTGTGAGTGTGTGAGTGAGAATGAGTGAGTGAGTGTGAGTGAGTGAGTGAGTGTGTGTGTGTGTGAGTGTGTGAGTGAGTGAGTTAGTGTGTGAGTGAGAGAGTGTGAGTGTGAGTGTGAGTGTGAGTGTGAGTGTGTGAGTGAGTGAGTGAGAGTGAGTGAGTGAGTGTGAGTGTGAGTGTGTGAGTGAGAATGAGTGAGTGAGTGAGTGCGTGAGTGAGTGAGTGAATGAATGAATGAATGAATGAATGAATGAGCGAGCGAGAGTGAGAGTGGGTGGGTGTATGAGTGAGTGAGTAATCAAATATGAATGAATGAATGAGTCATTAAGTTCACTGTCCCGTAGCAAACCTCATATGCAAAGTCTGCACTTCTCTAAACCCAGAAACCTCTCCCCTGACCGATTCGGTCCTTTATAATCTCATGTTTTCCCCCGGAAATGCTCGCCTCTCCCTGAAACAAATTACCTGATCCTCGCACAGCAGAGAAAACCCTGCCTTTCTGTGGTCCAGATGAAACATTCCCTGCCGCTCGTGGAAAGCGCCCCGTTATCAAAGGAACAAACGCGCTGCTTTCAGCCTCCGATGAGCGATGGGTACTCACCTGTGCCGGTTTTAAGGCAGTTAAGCTCGTCCATCTTTCAAGTCCATATCTTAATGTTCCCCTGATGTAAAGATTCCGATGTCAGCCAAAGTTTTTCCGCGGAGTTCGATTAGTTTTGGAGACAGTCGATTCTGTGGTTCTTGTTCCGGTAAACCGGGCGAATTTGTAACATTGAACGGCGGAGCGGCCATAAAGACGATAAGAACAGCCTTTTCAACCTCCCCCCATAAATGTCATGCTTTAGAAATATCGCGCAGCGCCGAAATATCAAGAAAATGTTGTCGGAGATACGTGGGATCAATGCGAAGAAAGGGGCCGGACTAGAATATGGTAGAACGGAATCCATCAATTTCGCGAGGTCGCCATTTTTCTGCAGTCATGTCGGTTAAAACGCGGCTGTAACTCGGGCGCTTCTAGATGATGGTGGCTCATTAAGAGAGAAGAACTTACCCCATTCGTCTTACACCTCGCCTCCCCCCTTCTTCTTTCATATCAAATCTCTTTATACGTATTTTGCCGGTCGGCGCTTGATAAGCGGGGCGCGGAAGTATATCAGATAGAGCGCGGCTTATGTAGCGGCATTTGCGAGATGGATATTATAAGGCACAAAACTGACTGAGTCTGGCCTGATAAGAAACAATGCACAAAGCTGTGCGGCTACAATAATAACCGTGATTCACGGCATGTGGACGTAGGCAAACGTTGTGTGCTGAGCTATGCACACATTAGTTATACCCCAGGGGGGGGGGGGGGCGTAGGAAGACACAGTTCGTCCACGAGACAATTCGGAAAGTGAAAGTTGGTCTCCCTGGTTGCCATGGCACCGCAGGGGGTGACGCCCTGTTCGTTACAGGTCGTGTCTCACTCCCTCCATCTTAATTCCGCACCTGACCTCCAAGGCTCAGGTGAAACGTCTTCAAGAAAGTCGGCAAGACACTAGTCATCCGACATCTGACGTCTAGATATCCTTAACAATATCAATATACAACTATGTATCTATGCATGTTGCAGCAGAAATATGAGATATACTCTAATATAGTTCTGTCAAATGCGAAACTCAAATGTACGCGCAGTACATTCCAATGTGGTTCCCTCGATTTTGGAGAATGACGTTCAAATTCTAATTAACCATTACCAGTAAGTCAAGACATTGCGTCATAACAGGCCAGTCCTGACCCCCCCCATACAACCCCTCGCCATACCCCCTGTCCGCTCTATGTCACAACACCCCCCCCCCCCCTTCCCCAAAATAAGCATCGCATTAGACCCCAGCATCCACATAGCAATCGTGTCCACTCCGACCTATCTGCCCGTCGGTTAGCGGTAGAACACAGAAGATGGGTCCGTGCGCACTTACCTGAGAAATCTGCTCGCCTCTCTTACAGCGGTGCGCCTCGGCTGGTCATTAGCCCACCGCCTGCGACTGATCTGCATATAGAGGCCAAGCGCACAGTTAAGCGTGCTGGAATTGCGCCGCGTCAAAGTACCCGGCACTGCGTCTGATATCCATAATTTGGTTTTTCCTTTCATATGCCATGAATGCTATCAATAACCATCTGCATATTCCGCGGCCAAAAACCGTTTGGGCACCCTGCAAAGGTCTCCTCTCGGCCGAGCGCTTTGCCTCGTCAGAAACAACGTCGGACGGATGAAAAATTGCGCCCGTTTCCAATGTAATATGCCATATCACTTATGGCCAAAGCCGCCGTATCTGTCCATCTAAAAGACGTTTTGAATTTGGTTTGATAGAAAAGTTATTAAAAGCATCACAGCGGCCGGGCGGCCATCAATTTTGCCGCGGAGCGAGGATTTCTTCCGCCGTTGGAGGAGGCTTTTAATTTGGGCACAAGTTTTGATTCGGGAGAGCGGAATTCCACGGGTGGCGGGGTGCAAGTGTCGGAGGGTGATAAACTAGCCGTACTTTCGCTCCGGGCGCGCCGCTAAAGCCAGCCACGCGCCGGACTTAACTACGGACGCACTTTTCTCTCGCTAATGGTCTCTCACTCTTGTAGAACCACGGCTCCTCTGGTGGCTGAGAAAAGATGCAAAATTGGCCAAACAATTCTGTAACAGGAGTAGAAAAGGTAGAAACTTAAACTAATTTAGTAACTGAAAAAAGGGGGAAAGAAAAATTGGTATCCAACTAAGGACACACTTTTGTCTCTGCTAATGGTCTTGTAGAGACTTCATTGGTGGCCGAGAAAAGATACAAAATTGGCCGAATAGTTCTTTAACAGGAGTAGAAAAGGTAAATAAAACTAAACTGATTTAGTAACGGAAAAAAAGGGATAAGAAACATTGGTATTTAAAGACGGACGCACTCTCTTCTAATGGTCTTGTAGAGAGAAGCCTTCTTTGGTGGCTGAGAAAAGTAACAAAATTGGCCGAATACTTCTGTTAAAACAGTGGAAGTCGCATGTCTATTGGTCAAAACCTGACCAATTTAGTGACTGAAAGAAGACAACAGCTCGGTCTAATAGGAATCTAAAAAAAAGAGTAGAAATTTCATGAAAAGTGGTTTAGGCTAGAGCGTTTTGATCACAGAAATAGTGAAGAAATTGGCGAACTAGTTTCTAAAAACAGTAAAAAGAGCATAAATAATGATCAAAACCACACTATTTTAGAGATTGAAGAAAGGGAAGAAAATCCCGATCCTAACCACGGACGCACTTTTCTCAACCCTAATGGTCTTGTCTAGAAAAAGCTACTTTGGCGACTAAAGACAAGAAATTTGGCAAATTGTTCTGCAAAAGAGTACAAATCGTATGTGTTCTGGCCAACCAGATCAATTTAGGGACTAAAAAAAGAGGATAGATTGACGAAATAGTTATGTAAAAATCCTCTGGCAAATAATTTCCCCATTTGGGCAATTTCTGTCACTTTTCTGCCCCTGAATGGAGTGTAGTCGGACAGAGTGCGGTCAGGTCCCATACTCAGCCAGCACTAGCCAAAACTGTGTATCACCCACAAATGGATATTAGACATCCAGGTACTATCACTGATCTTTATCTTTATCAAAAACTGCAACAATACGATACACAGTAGAACGCCAGGCAGACAAGCTGATGTTGCGGACCGCCCAACATTACAATTACACTGAATACAACAATAATACACTAAGGCAACTCATAGCATGATACAATATAAAACAATGCAAAACAATACCACTGACGAAAGATAGCGTATGGTGTCTGAAACATCTGACCCTCTCCACATTTTATTCAGTTGCTGGAGTAACTAGTAAGGTGTGATGCAAAGGTATCTGCATTAAAAGAGCGGGAAACTGACAAGTTTGTGAATTTATCTTGAACGTATCAAGAAAGGCCCTTCCCATGGGCGTGGTCAAAAACGTCCCGAGCTGAAAAAAGCACCGTACATCTGTATTGACGGAAAGGTTGTATCCTGTGTTCATATCTGTTAATGTGAATATTGTTATGATGATGTTATGTATGGTTTGATATTGATGTGAAGCAACAATGCTTACTTGATATTTTCAGTATATGCTGATATGTAATACGAATGACTAAATACTGGAGGATGAACATTTTCTAACTCTTCACCTATTTCTACGAGGATGCATTACAATGATGATGAAATTATCATGAGATGAATTCTATTGCACAAAACTGATATCCGTCCCCTCTTGTGGCTATTTCTAAGTAAAACAAGGCTTTAACCTTTTTATTCAAATTTCCCGACGGAAAAAACAAGTTTGACCATTAGTCTGATTTCAGCTATTTCCCGAAACTAGACCGGAAAGTTTCCATCTTGCCAAATAATCAGCGGGTAGCCGAACAGAGCAAAAGGTATTTTCTCTTCATGACATATATTTTCACTAATTCTATCGGACAACCCCACACAGACGCAGATATACGGAATGACCCAAAACCCCGCAGTGTCCTCGGTAAAACCATATTAATTCCGCATATTCTACATCAACGCACAGTTCAAAGCACATCTAGACCCGGGGAAACAATATTCCCTTAATAAGTCTATCAGTCATGTTACAAGAAAGGCAGCGTAGTGTATGGTTTTTACATGCTTGTATTTTGCGATTCAAAATGAAAAGCTGTAGTTAAAAAAAAGCTTCTAGGTGGCCATATTGAATCTTCTTTTCATTAGGTCAAGGCCTGGACATGACATCACAACTGTCCATCCACAACTTTTTTTTGCCTTCGCCAACGAGGTTATGTTTTTCGTAACGATTGTATGTCTAATTGTTTTTCATGTGGGCCCGTCTACAAAAAAAAGCAAACAAATAGAATCATCAATATTCTTTGAAGGAAGAATGCGCGAAGAAAATGAATACAGCTTACAGCAGTCCTTGTCTTATTTGGCTACTCATTTCACAATGTGACACAAACGTACAAAATACTACAAAAAAGTCGTACTGAAATAAGCCGAATCTTTGCATCTGCTTGTAGACGACGTTTGGCTCGTCCCCTGGCCTTTATGACGTCCGGGAATAGTCTCCTTCCCAGGCCTTCTGGTGCGGCTGCGCTGTTTTTGCGCTGTTTTCTAATTTCTGGAGCATGGTCCATGAACTAAACTCAACTGAAACATGGCCCATGAACTAAACTGAACTGAAGCATGGTCCATGAACTGAACTGAAACATGGTCCATGAACTGAACTGAAACATGGTCCATGAACTGAACTGAAACATGGTCCATGAACTGAACTGAAGCATGGTCCATGAACTGAACTGAAACTTGGTCCATGAACTGAACTGAAACTTGGTCCATGAACTGAACTGAACTGAACTGAAACATGGTCCATGATCAGAACTGAACTTAACTGAAACATGGTCCATGAACAGAACTGAACTGAAACATGGTCCATGAACTGAACTGAAACATGGTCCATGAACTGAACTGAAGCATGGTCCATGAACTGAACTGAAACTTGGTCCATGAACTGAACTGAAACTTGGTCCATGAACTGAACTGAACTGAACTGAAACATGGTCCATGATCAGAACTGAACTTAACTGAAACATGGTCCATGAACAGAACTGAACTGAAACATGGTCCATGAACAGAACTGAACTGTAACATGGTCCATGAACTGAACTGAACTGAACTGAAACATGGTCCATGAACTGAACTGAACTGAACTGAAACATGGTCCATGAACAGAACTGAACTGAAACATGGTCCATCAACAGAACTGAACTGTAACATGGTCCATGAACTGAACTGAACTTAACTGAAACATGGTCCATGAACAGAACTGAACTGAAACATGGTCCATGAACTGAACTGAACTGAACTGAACTGAACTGAACTGAAACATGGTCCATGAACAGAACTGAACTGTAACATGGTCCATGAACTGAACTGAACTGAACCATGGTCCATGAACTGAACTTAACTGAACCATGGTCCATGAACAGAACTGAACTGAAACATGGTCCATGAACAGAACTGAACTGTAACATGGTCCATGAACTGAACTGAACTGAACCATGGTCCATGAACTGAACTTAACTGAACCATGGTCCATGAACAGAACTGAACTGAAACATGGTCCATGAACTGAACTTAACTGAACCATGGCCCATGAACTGAACTGAACTGAACTGAAACATGGTCCATGAACAGAACTGAACTGAAACATGGTCCATGAACTGAACTTAACTGAACCATGGCCCATGAACAGAACTGAACTGAACCATGGTCCATGAACAGAACTGAACTGAAACATGGTCCATGAACAGAACTGAACTGAAACATGGTCCATGAACTGAACTGAACTGAACTGAAACATGGTCCATGAACAGAACTGAACTGAAACATGGTCCATGTTCTCTGTCCTCAGAAGCGTACGGATTAAGTTCGGTCGTAGAAGAACATGCGAACAAGCCGAAAACAGCTACTCGCCAAGCAGAGGAGTGGGTCCGGCCGGTTTTTGACGCGTTTTATTCGTCGGGCTTTCTATTTTGTCCCGTTCTCGTTATGTCGCCAACCCAAACACTAGCAACAAAATAGAAAGCCCGTCAAAAACCAGCCGGACCCATTCCTCTGCTTGGAGAGTAGAAAACAGCCAGCCAGACAGTCAACAAAGTTAGTGAGTTAGTTAGTTAGTTAGTTAGTTAAAATCCTCCCACACCATTATTGATGTATAGGGCGGTGCCCATCTCCGTTTCATAGCCCTGGGCCACACTGTGGTGCAATGACTGCAGCAGGGGGCTAGTCCACTGTCAGTGAAGTGTGTTTAACTTCCATATTGTTTCAGAAGTATGTACCATTTTTATAAAGTCTTTGGTATGACTCAATGCGCCTCTTGTCCAGAGGTGTCCTACCTGGGGCTTGAACCCTAGTCCTTCTGGTCCAAGTAATTTGAACCAGATGTGGTGAGAGACACAGACCACTACACCACAGGGACACCCCACAGTCAACAAAAGCCAGAGAAAACCGAAGCCACTCAGAAGGTCAGCACAGCTAGCTATTCAGGTCTGACAAGTGTCGGGATTTGGAGTCACGCGTCCTGCCGACTTGAAACCTGCCCCATGTGAGCCATCAGATCAGGACAGGGCCCAGTTGACTTGCACGCTACCGGAAAGGGTTTTACAGCGCTTATGATGCAGTAAGCCGTGGTCCACTGTCACTGTACTTGTCGAAAAGAGTTTCTCCAGTTTACTGAACAAGTAAATACTTACTTGTACTTGTTGAGGTATAAGCTGTATGAAAAAATCGTTGCGCTTCCCTTCATTTTAATTGTTTGTTTGTATTGCATACCCGGTAAACCGCCTCATGGCGTAACACACCAGGTTTCTACTGAACAGTACAAGCTGCATATCCGGGCAGATTTATTTGATCCACTCACACCGGGAAGGACCCCTACCCCTTGTGCGGCGGGTTCTTTAATTAACGTGTAGAGGTGTGTCTGTCCTCAAATACGGCGCCTCCATTTAACGTCCCATACGAAGGACGCCCCTAACCGAAGCTAGGTACTCATTTTCACCTGAGTGAAGTGAGGAAAGTGCCTTTCCCAAGGGCACAACATCAACGGGGCATGTCAGGGGATTCAAACCCAGGACATGGCCCAAACACCCTGCCATTACTCCACCGCGAGTGGACGTCACTGCCACCCGTAATCACCCCCTAACGCTTCGGTCCCATTTCCAACCCGGGGCCCGGCCGGGCTGTTTTCAAAAACGAAAAATAAAAAAATGCGTATCAAGAAAATACACTATATATGGTTAGGAGTAATCTTTTACTAGGTCGCAAACTGTAATCCCTAGCCAGCTAACTCCTCTGGCATGTTATCTGTCTATTTGGCAAATTTCTACTATTTTTCCAGCGACCTGTGGAGCCTGGTAGAGGCTAATCTTTTACGTTTTTTGTCTTTTGTTGTCTTTTACATCATATGTTTCGTTACCACAAGCTGCCCGGCCGGGCCCCGGAGTGGAAACGGGACCGAAACACTACCGCTGCTGAGCCCCCTGATCACACCCAGCCCCGTTTAGCACCTCAGACGACCCGGGCGGCTTTCCGGGGGGACAGGAGACTTAGCGGCCGGACGCCTGGTCTCGATGGAGGGCCGCGCTAGGGTGACATTTCACCGACAAAGCGAAAGGGAGGGACGTCAGAGTGTTTGTAAGATAATCTCCTAGCAGATGGGCGGATTTGGCTTGTCTTAAAGGTCTTTCGACAGTGCTAGACTTACAAGTGTTATCTTTGAATAAATGTATGAATTTAGATCCAATATACAGTCGCAACTCATGTGGCTATTTGCGATATATAAATTCTTGTCTCTCAAATTTTCGTAAAAACGCAGAGTCATTGCACATCTGCATTTTAGCCACCGAAGAAGTATGATAGAGGTTTTTGTAGTGTAGTGTAGTGTAGTGTAGTGTAGTGTAGTGTAGTGTAGTGTAGTGTAGTGTAGTGTACGGCAGTTGGTGGCTTTAGCAGTTGAACTTATTTTTCTAGTGTAAATTGTGTACATAATAGTGTATTTTAGCCACCAAATGTCTGTTAGAGACTACTGTACTGTAGTGTACTGAGCTGTATTGCAGTTGGTGGGTACCAATAGTACAGTTTAAACTGTGTGTTTAACAGTGTACGTTACCCACCAAATGTCCTTTAGAGACTACCGTACTGTCCTGTACTATTCTGTAGTCGGCGGGTTTTACTCCACTACTGTCCCAGACAGCGCTGGAATATTTTTTACAGTGTTTCACTAAGTTGTACCGTACTGCAATCGGTGGGTAACATTTTTACAATGTAAACTAATATACACTGTACTTAAGTGTATCATTGAGCTGTACTGTATCATTGAGCTGTACTGTACTACAGTCAGCGGTTTTAGCTCCCATACAGCACCTGAACATTTTTACAGTTTGAGCTGTGTATTACAGTGTATATTAGTGTATTACTGAGCTGTACTGTCGGTGGGTTTAGCTCGCGGACAGCGGTTGAACCGTTTTTACAGTGTGAACTCTGTGTGTTACAGTGTACTTTAGTGAATAACTGAGCTGTACTCCACTACAGTCGGCGGGTTTAGCTCGCGGACAGCGGTTGAACCGTTTTTACAGTGTAAACTCTGTGTGTTACAGTGTACTTTAGTGAATAACTGAGCTGTACTGTAGTACAGTCGGTGGGTTTAGCTCGCGGACAGCGGTTGAACCGTTTTCACAGTGTAAACTCTGTGTGTTGCAGTGTACTTAAGTGTATAACTGAGCTGTACTCCGCTACAGTCGGTGGGTTTAGCTCGCGGACAGCGGTTGAACCGTTTTTACAGTGTAAACTCTGTGTGTTACAGTGTACTTTAGTGTATAACTGAGCTGTACTCCACTACAGTCGGTGGGTTTAGCTCGCGGACAGCGATTGAACCGTTTTTACAGTGTAAACTCTGTGTGTTACAGTGTACTTTAGTGTATAACTGAGCTGTACTGTAGTACAGTCGGTGGGTTTAGCTCGCGGACAGCGGTTGAACCGTTTTTACAGTGTAAACTCTGTGTGTTACAGTGTACTTTAGCGTCTCACTGAGCCGTACTCCGCTACAGTCGGTGGGTTTAGCTCGCGGACAGCACCTGAACATTTTTACAGTGTAAACTCTGTGTGTTACTGTGTACTTTAGCGTCTCACTGAGCCGTACTCCGCTACAGTCGGTGGGTTTAGCTCGCGGACAGCACCTGAACATTTTTACAGTGTAAACTCTGTGTGTTACTGTGTACTTTAGCGTCTCACTGAGCCGTACTCCGCTACAGTCGGTGGGTTTAGCTCGCGGACAGCACCTGAACATTTTTACAGTGTAAACTCTGTGTGTTACTGTGTACTTTAGCGTCTCACTGAGCCGTACTCCGCTACAGTCGGTGGGTTTAGCTCGCGGACAGCACCTGAACATTTTTACAGTGTAAACTCTGTGTGTTACTGTGTACTTTAGCGTCTCACTGAGCCGTACTCCGCTACAGTCGGTGGGTTTATGTCCCATACAGCACCTGAACATTTTGCAGTGCAACCTGTGAGTGCTACAGTGTACTTTAGCGTCTCACTGAGCCGTACTCCGCTACAGTCGGTGGGTTTAGCTCGCGGACAGCGGTCACAAGGGACGGAACACGGGGTCTGCCCTGCACGGAGTACCCGACAAAACAGCGGTTGAACCCGGGGCAGGCTTGATCACGGACGTGGCTCTTCCCTGCGTCCCTCCGAGTACAATTATTAACATCGGGGTTGCGCCTTTTCAGAGCCGCAGAAAGCCGTCCTTTCAGATGCCTTGCCCCCGTCTTGATGAGGGCAAGTCAGCACCACGGACAGACCCGCCAAACCCGCCCGCGGGAACGCGATGACCCGCTTTTAAGAAGCCAACTTTTTGTTGCGCGCTAAATTGTAGCGCGCGGAAAGTAGCAGGGGCGCATGTAAAGTGGATCTTGCGAACTTCTCCTAACGAACTCGGCTTGAGGAAACTTAAAGAACTTCCTCGGACGGACAAGGGGGTGGCCTCGGAGGCAATCTGCGCGAATGGAGAGCGCTGATGAAGATGAAAAGATGTTTTTCTTCTTCTCGATTATATTTCACACCCCAATAAAGCGACTCGTCCGTCATGTAGGCGGCTAACAGGATTGTCTTGATCTCAAGACGTCACGTGTTGCTTCTTAACGCGTTCCTTGGGGCTAAATTCGGAGCCTGCGATTGAAGTCTCTTCCTCCTTTAGTTACGGTGTCAATTTCTTATTACTGCAATTACTGTGCATCCTGTGGTGGGCATTATTATGTTTGTGTAGTGAGATTTCGCTTCATTTCCGACCTTTGGATCTTCTTTAGAGGGGAGGATATGAAATTAGTGAGAAATTAAGATATAGATGAGAACATGATGTTGTTTGAGAACAAAGTCGCGATAGAGACTTCTCATCTTTCATCTTGCGCCCCCGGTGTTATATCGGTTCATGTAGTCTTTTTTTACATAGTGTTGCATTATGCTGAATTAATCAAGGAACTGGATTAATTCTCTATAGGGTCAGGCGTTTCAGACAGCGTCCGCTATCTTTCACCAGTGACTGAGAATGGATTGGCATTGAATTGAATTGAATTGAAAGAAAAATCGGCCAAGTAGTAAAATCAAGAGAGAGGCTTTGATGAAGGTTAGGCATCCAGGTAATAAGAAACGCCAAAAATAGTAACTCAAGCAACTGGATGACATTTTGAATCAAGTGAGAGGCAATCTACATTAGGGGTCATTGACCATCCCTCAACAGGGACGGGGGCTGATACAGACTGCCGGGCACCTTTGACCCGCTGCTGACGTCACACTTCCGCTCAGGTCAAGTGACGTAGGCTTCGGGTCAAATAGACTTGAAAGGACTGGTCTAAAAAGCTTTTGAACAACAAGTCAGTCCAAAATCGACGCGCGAGATCGCCATACGGAGAATACTTTTCACGTGGCCTGATGCGGAAGTGTCTCGAAGTACTGCCGACTTGAGTTAGCCTGGGTGCCATCCTGAATCTACCGGGGGCTCCTACACTCGCTACCCTATTTTTTTAGGGCAGCCAGTGTAGGAGTCCCCGGTAGATTCAGGATGGCACCCAGGCTAGACTTGAGTGACTCCCTACATCTGTCAAAGGGGTAACACTTCTTTTATTCTTATGTTTTTCTTTCTTTTATCGTTCAAGTGAGAAAACATTACAGACATAGATTACAGACGTTTTTCTTTGTTGTTGTTCTTGTTCGGTCCTTGATGTTTCAGTAGCAGGGTATATTTGCGTGGGGAGGGGTTGCTAGCCCTTCCACTGGAGGCACCTCCTCGAACATAGACCTCCATTTTACGTCCCTTCCGAAAGACGGGTGCAGCACCAACCGAGATGTCTTGACCCCGGGACTTGAACCGAGGTGTCTCAGTTACCAACTAATTGGAACCAGTAGCTCAATTCTGAGGATGCTAGCAGTTGAGCTACAGGGACATACCTCACCCACCCCCCTTTTTTACCTTTAGGCCATGTTGATTTGATAATATGGATGACATCCTCCTGGAAACCTAAGATACATGCGAGCGTGCGAATAAAAAACGTTTAGTAACAAAAAAAGGTTGCCTTTATTATGAAATCTACGTGGTCAGGAAGGTTGAATAAATGACTAAACACACAGAGTATGATACGCCACAAATAGTTACCCACGCAACTGGATAAAATTTCGAAACAGTAAGACTGTCAGTCAGACTTGACTGTTTCGAAATTTTATCCAGTTGCTTGAGTAACTATTTTTGGCGTATCTTACTACCTGGATGTCTAACCTTCATCAACAAACAGAGTATGATATATCGAAATATAGGTTCTTTTTATGTTCTTTCAAATCTTCTTTGTATGGTGGAAAACTTTTTACAATTTTTGGAATCGGACAAAAATTGATGCGCGCGCGGATGTCATCCATATAATGAAATCAGCACGGCCTTGCGAATGTAAAACGCCATCCATGGAACCGTGTTAGTATGGCCTGGAAGGTGTCTCCTGCGAATACCGGCTTGAGTGACTTCAACGGCGCGCAGTGCTCAGGTCGCGCCCTGGGATGTCGGGGACCGCCCCGCCTGCGTCACGAAGTGGTCACGGTGTCGCGTTACGGCAAGGGCTCGTGTTGGGAAGCTGGCAGGGTATGAGTCTCAACGCTACAGAGTACAGACAGATTTGGAATATATCTTAAGATGCAACAACCCCCACATGGCAAAATAGGTAATTATATAAAAGACTGCTATGTCATCAGAAAAAAATACCGAAACTAATTATCAGCAATACTATAAAAGACAGGTGGTTGAAAACGGAAAATAATCTCGGTGGTTTTATGTTCGCGGTTTTCGCGGTGACCTTTTAACCGTCAACTTGAGACCACCTCGAATAGTTTTGTTCTGGCAACGGCTCGTGTTGCGAAGCTTGCAGGGTATGAGTCTCAATGCTACAGACAGATTGGGAATATATCTTCAGATGCAACAACCCCCCAAATCAGCTACTGCTGCCTGGGTGGTCATGTATTGCATGTTGCAATTTGAATAAAATGAAAATAAAGGCAAATAGGTAACTATATAAAAGACTGCTATGTCATCAGAAAAAATACCGAAACTAAAGATCAGCAATACTATATTAAATACTTATGCTATCCCTTACTGAATTAATAATTAGGATGTTAAGTTTTATTCTATCCTATTATTTACTATGCATATGTTTAATAGTTGTTGCTATACATTGTACCATGTACAATCAATTGTCGTGCAATAAAGTTCTTCTGTTGTTGGAAAGACAGGTGCTTCAAAAGAGGCAATGTTCTTGATGGTTTTAAGTTCGCGGTTTTCGCGGTGACCTTTTAACCGTGAACTTGAGACCACCGCGAACAGTTATGGTCTGTCCTTCCCCCGCCTACTCCCTTGTTCCAACCGTGAACTTAAAACCACCGCGAACACGCCATTTCTCCCTACCGCGAAATTAAATTAGCCTCTACCAGTCTCCGCGGGTCGCTGGAAAAATAGTAGAAATTGGCCAAATAGAGTCAATTGTATGAAGGGAGTCGGCTACGGAGAGAGGGTCCAATATGGCTGCCCTAACTGCGGATGGGAATGTTATCCTCCATGGCCAAAGTCCCCCGGCAAATGTTCTCTCTATTTCCGACGCGGTTAGTCTGGTAGAGACTAAAATTAAATCCGCGCGGGCATTTTCCCCTTTACATTACCAGTACCGGGTTGAACGTAAAAGCACTGAAAGTATCTCTTCAAGTTGTATTAGGGCTAATCAGAGAATGGTCACGATAGTCAAATGTTTTTGAATGAAAATTTATGCCCGTTAACTACTTCCAAGCGAACAACAATTAATGATAGAGAGAGTAAAAACATATGTGAGGCAGACAATAACTATCAAGCCACGTTGCAAGCATATAAAAAGGTTTTAATCTGCGTTGTTTTTATAGTAATCTATCAGCTAAGTTAAAACGTAAAACAAAACTTAAGAAAGCATTTTGGGACATACGAAAAGCACCTAAACATTACAAAGTCCAGCTAAACCTGCACTCACTATCTTATCATATCCTACAAAGTCCTTTGTAGAGTTGATAAGATAACTGGGATTGTTGTACCAGTTGCCATACGTTGCATACTATCATGTATACAACTGGTGAGTAATAAAGTTATTATCATTGATATCTGATATTGTTATTATCGCCCCCTCCCCGATGTAAAAGACCTCCTCTTGTGGCACGGAATGGCATTAGTCTTGATACACTGATGTTTGTGTACACCATTACAACCAAGATCGGAAAAGTGTATCTGATTTTTTTTCGTAATCTCGATAAACACTTCCCCAAGTAATCTGAGCATCTGACTCGCCATCAGTTGACAAGACTACATGTTCCCCAATCCAGGGTCTCTATCGGACAGTGCAGTACCGACACATCGGAATGGGGTGTAAGATAATACAGCTTCTTGCTCTTCATGTTTTTGTCATTAGTTGCCTTATCTATTTTATTTTATTCACATAAAAAAAGATTGGAATAGAAGCATCCATTGTTTATATTAATCCCTCTCCTCAACAAATAGAACTTCGTATGGAAATGATTATAAACAGCACCGAAACAATACGGAAGGATAAGAAAAAGATACATATCTGCAAATATCTCCTTTTACAGTTGATGTAACATTAAGTATGGACGATATCAAGAATCTGGCAGCTAGATAAGTATGAGAGTGTAGAGGAGACCGGGAGAAGCAAATAGCATCATGTGCAGTCGTTATGGCGGTGTTGATCTATGGCTATGGTACTAGATAAAGATTAAAAAAACATTCAAGTCTTATCAAAGGTAGGTATTGTGTAATGGTCATGAGTGGCTCATGCTGCATCCAGTCTTTTTGGACTCAAAACTAAAGGTAAGGGTAGTCCCATAGTCTTTTTGAGGCCGTAGGGGCAGTGGGTTGTTACCCACTGTGTCCAGGGCACTCTAGGCCACGGTATTGGAAGGCGGAGCCCAACCCTCTCCTTCCACTGCCTTGTACCTCCCCAACAGAAGTCAGGTACCCATTTTACACCTAAATAGGGTGAGGAAAGTTGTGCAAAGTACCTTTCCCAATGACACAACGTCTAACCAGGCACCTCCCACATTTTACGTCCCTTCCGAAAGAAGAATGCAGCTCCAACCAGGATGCCCTTCTCAATTAGCCTAAAGATCCAAAACTGATGTAGAACTGTTGGAGGCTTCTGCCTCGACAGATCAAAATAATTCGCCAGTAGCTCTACGGCCAAGATATCCGGACACGAAACTTTGTTCATTAAAACTTCGGTCCTGCACTTAGTTTCACCGCGGGCGAGACGAAGTTTCCCGTTCATTTCGGACACCTGCGAGACGCGAAGCGTGGTTTCAGGGTGGCCAAAGGGAGGATCTACTCCTTATCAGTTCCGGATGACAAATCTGGAGTCCCTGGCTACACAGGCACCGTCCGTCCTGTTCGAATACCGTTTGCAGAACCAGGAAGAATCGTCAGTGTAAATAGATCACCAGTATAAACAAGAGTATATAAAATCTAGAACCGATGTAGAATTTTTGGAGATGCCCTTAACAGTCCACAATGATCTGCAAGTAGCTCTACAACCAGGATTTCCGGACACGAAACTTTGTTCATTAAAACTTCGGTCCTGTACTTAGTTTCACCGCGGGCGAGACGAAGTTTTCCCGTTCATTTCGGACACCTGCGCGGCGGGAAGCGTGGTTTCAGGGTGACCAAAGGGAGGATCTACTCCTTATTAGTTCCGGATGACAAATCTGGAGTCCCTGGCTACACAGGCACCGTCCGTCCACAGTGGACCGCGTGGTTATTACTTCTCAGCCCTTCTGCCGACGTCTCAAGATGAAATATGACTCCGCTCTGCCTCTCGCGCAAGAAAACCCTCAAATTATTCATAGCGCTTCCTTCTCCACTGATGACGTCTTAAATATGAGAACACCTTGAGGCGGGAGCAACAGGTGAGCAAGACGCGGGGCATACCTGCCTACCTGCCGTATCAGCGGCTCGGGACTCGGGGGAGGCGTTGCACCGCGCGAAGCTCATCTAACGCCGGGAATTACCGCCCGGGGCTACGGCGGTGGGGAGGGGGCGGGGCCGCGACGCCGCTCCGATCGCAGCCGGAAAAACTCCGCCGTGACTTCTGGGGAGCGCGGAGAGAGTTAATCTCCTTCGCAGCCTCTACAAGGCGCGCTTTTGGGGGCACATAATACTCATACTATATCATATTAATCTGAAGTACAGCCAGTAGGTACCCATCTGTGTAATGAGGCCTTTTCACGTCCTCAAGGCACCTGCCTGAACGCCCATGGTACGTCCCTTCCGAAAGACGAATGCAGCTCCAACCATGTCGCACTTCCCCGGATTTGAACCGGGGGTCTCCCAGCCACCAACTATAATTAGAACCTCGAATTCAACTGTGAGGCTGCTACCGATTGAGCTACAGGGACACCCTATTTTTTGGCTCAATGTGCTTCTATCTTATGACATAACAGTTGTACTATACCAAGGACCTGATTATACTCGGTTGCTGTGGCCAACCTGTAGCGCGCGTAGTCTAGTGGTTAGCGATCTTGCCTCTGCAACTAGAAGCCCCGGGTTCGATCCCGGCTGTGTCGCTCACCCGACATGCACGCTACCGGAAAGGGTCGCAGTCCTTAGGACGGGACGTTAAGCCGTGGTCCACTGTTCGTTGTGCTTGTCGAAAAGAGCTGGGGGAATTTCCCCGGTACAATGAACCTGTAAATATCGTATATAGCGTCTGTCTTCTCTGTCACGACCAGTGGAAGATTAGCTCATCTGTTCATTTGAGCTAAACTGGTTCAAGATAACTTTCCTTTCCTTTAGCTCGGTAGCGCTTTCTAAACCCGAAGGGAAAACAATAGACGAGGTTGGTCATAAGAAAACAGTTACAATACTAGAATGGCAACATTTTCGGGAAAATGCAGAATATTCCCCTCCCATTACCTACACCTCAAATATGACATCCTTAGCATTGACTGTAAGGATATGACGAAGTTTCTGCATAAATTATGCAAAGGAGGTCGGCATTAGCATAATTTATGGCCAGGTGTGTTTGGCCTTTCCTAAAGGTACCTACATCTCAAATATGACATCCGTATCTTTTATGGTTAGGGATATGCATAAATTATCCATAATGCACTTATTAGCATAATTTATGGCCAGGTTTTCTGACCTCTCCTAAAGGTACCTGCATCTCATCCGTAGCCTTTACAGTAAGGGAAAAACAAGTTTATGCATAAATTATGCAAATGAGGTCCGCATTAGCATAATTTATGTACAGGTGTGTTCACCTCTCCTAAAGGTACCTACATGTGAAATATGCCATCTGTAGTCTTTACGGTAAGGGATATACATACATTATGCAAATGAGGTCCGCATTAGCATAATTTATGTACAGGTGTGTTCACCTCTCTTTAAGGTACCTACATCTGAAATAAGCCATCCGTAGTCTTTACGGTAAGGGATATACATACATTATGCAAATGAGGTCCTCATTAGCATAATTTATGTCCAGGTGTGTTCACCTTTCCTAAATATACCTACATCTCAAATATGACATCTGTAGCTTTTACGGTAAGGGAAATACAAGTGTCTGCATAATTTATGCAAATGAGGTCCTCATTAGCATAATTCATGGCCAGGTGTGTTTACCTTTCCTAAATGTATCTACTTCTCAAATATGGCATCTGCAGCTTTTACTGTAAACGCAATACAAGTTTTTGCATAAATTATGAAAATGAGGTCCTCATTAACATAATTTTTGTCCAGGTGTGTTCACCTTTCCTACAGATACCTACATCTCAAATATGACATCTGTAGCTTTTACGGTAAGGGAAATACAAGTTTCTGCATAAATTATGCAAATGAGGTCCTCATTAGCATAATTCATGGTCAGGTGTGTTTACCTTTCCTAAATTTATCTACATCTCAAATATGACATCTGCAGCTTTTACTGTAAACGCAATACAAGTTTTTGCATAAATTATGCAAATGAGGTCCTCATTAGCATAATTTATGTCCAGGTGTGTTCACCTTTCCTACAGATACCTACATCTCAAATATGACATCTGTAGCTTTTACGGTAAGGGAAATACAAGTTTCTGCATAAATTATGCAAATGAGGTCCTCATTAGCATAATTCATGGTCAGGTGTGTTTACCTTTCCTAAATTTATCTACATCTCAAATATGACATCTGCAGCTTTTACTGTAAACGCAATACAAGTTTTTGCATGAATTATGCAAATGAGGTCCTCATTAGCATAATTTATTGTCAGGTGTATTCACCTTTCCTATAGGTACCTACATCTCAAATATAACATCCGTACATTTCAACATAAGGTACATATAACTTGCTGCAATACCATTATTAGAGCTACCACCGCACATCTACTTGGTTTTTGGCAGAAGAAGAAGAAGAAAGAAGAAGAAGAAGAAGAAGAAGAAGAAGAAGAAGAACAGGCAAGCAAAAACAGTATATCCCCCTTCCCACTGGAAGGGGAATATAACAACTGATATGCCATCAGCAAAGAAAAGAAAAGCACACCATAACCCCTAGAAAAGCCCACCTCGCAGAGGCTGCGAAGGAGGCTATAAAAGAGCGACTCGGACTAGCCTCCTTCGCAGGCCCTCAAAACGATCTCCACCTCTACCCCCCAAATAAACCTCGGGCCGCCTAAAGGCCTGCAAAGGAGGCTAGGCTCGGACGTGTGAGCGGGGCTAGCGCTTTATTGATATTTCATCATCACGCCGACATGAGCTAACCAAGCCGGGGGACCTCAAACACATTCTATTAGCACGGAAACTTATCTGTGGCGGTAGATAACGGGATCATTAAAGTTTGCGTTTCCATCCAAGTCAGGGAAACTCACTGAGAGAGTTTTATACTCAAATCTTATAACCTTCTTCAAGGGTGACTGACCTATCACTTCAGACACGTAACCAGATAACGTGATTATCAAAGTGTGCATTTCCATCCAAGTCAGCGAAACTTACCGAGAGAGTTTTATACCTAAATCTTACAGCCTTCTTCAGAGGTATATACTGACCCATCACTTCGGACACGTCACCAGATACTGGCGTAATTATAAAAGTTTGCAATTCCATCATTGTCAGAGGAATTTTTTTCGGTGAGTTAACGTTACCTAGATTTTACAGCCTTCTTCAGAGGCGACTGACCCATCGAACTTCGAACATGTGACGTCACGGACACGTGATGCTAGTAATAGGCCAAAGGTCCATGGAGAGCTGTATTCTAACGGTATATTGTCATGATGCCGCCGTCTTTACGGATCAAGTTATTACCCGAGGTCAAAGAATGAGGATCTGGACAATGGACCGTACATGTTTGTCAGCTTCTTTCGTAGGTTTGTAGAGTAAGTCTTGTCACAATTCTACAATGTTAGGAAGATGGAAACACTAGACAAGAACTGTGTACTAAAATAGCTCTAATTGCTCTGTTTTAAAGCACTGCTTTTGAAACATAGAAACCATGATTTCATTATATTTGTATCGAAAGTACTTATATTCAGTTGTCATACGCATTTACGAAAAAATATGTGTAGTTTTGCAATTCATATGCCATTCAGACCACTTTTGCAGGTTTCATAAACTGTTTTTAAAGGTGCCCGAAATATCCACGGACGTCTCCGTACGTTTGGGAGGGAAGCTGTCACAGATGTGATTAAAAAATGAAAGAAAATGTGTACTAAAATCGTTCCATTACCGTCCTATGTTCACAAAACAGGAGATAGACTAGAAGTGTATCTCATATGTGGTGCCCTATAGAACCACAGCCGACGACAGCACTGTAAGTTTCTCATGTTCTGTTGTGTATGAAGTAAAATCTAATGAAAAGAGAGGCCGTGTAAAAAAGCATAGCCTGGTGCCCATCCTAACTTAGCCTAGCCTCCGTTGCAGTCCTTTCCACTAGCGATCTTTTAGCCATTTTTTTCTCCATTTTTTGCACAGCGGACACAGGATCACAGCGGTAACAAAATCCCGAGCAGATACGGGGTCTTAAGCAGATACGCCCTCCCCCTCCAAAAAAAATTGAATGAAAAAAATCGTTAAAAAAGCGTCAGTGGGAAGGACTGCAACGGAGGCTAAACTTAGCCCCTGTTTGCTCCTCTGATCGCTTAACTTAGCCCCCATAGCAGGCTCTCTGGGCCTTATTTTGGCTGATCATACACTTTTGCTGATGACTTCTTTTTGTACAGGGTTGTTTGTGCAGCTAGTCCGTAACCATTTCTACCGGGCCAAATGGTCACGGGCTGGCTGCACAAACGACCCAGTGCAAAAAGAAGTCATCAGAAAAAGTGCACTATACGCCCCCCAAAAGGCCCAGAGAGCCTACTCTAACTACAGAATACTAGTTGATATTCTGCACGAAGCGTACCGGAGCTGAAGACTGTAGGATGAATTCCAGGCTAAAAGAAGCAGAAGGGGGGAGGGGCAGAAAGCCTGTCACACGTAGTGACGTATGTCCACGGATGTCTCCTCACGTTCTGGGAGGCACCTATGATATATTCCCTTCCTCCGGCGTCATAAAACATGACAGAACCGTGTGACGTGAGCGTCCCCCAGCCCCCCTCTCCAGGCAGGGAGGGGCGGGACTTTGGGAGATAGAAATTTATGACGCTGGTTTCCGCCGTGTGTTCCGTACGCGTGTATCTGATCCTGGCGTAATACTAATATAAAGTTTGAATAGGGGAGTCTCGTGATTCTAGTGCAGGTACCCGATATGTCATGAGAAGGGAGACGAGGAGCGGTATGTTTGGCTGAGTCTGAAATCGGGTTCACGTTTTGCCTTTGTCCTGATATTTCATCAACATCGCATTACTTATGGAAAAACCAAAATCACAAAATTCCGTACTGCTATCTAAATGACGACTCTGTTTCAGTTCCGGAAAATAGACACAAATGTGCATGGACAGTATTTGCCATTGCACTTGTCCACACTGAGCTCATTAGAGAAAATCAACAATTTGTAACGTCTTACAAATTAGATGAAACGTTCAACAGCCCAGTCGGTGTAACGTCGAGTTGAGCACAGTTTGATTTTCTGATCGACCCCTTGCACGCCCTCACGGCTCTGTACAAGTGACCTGTCCTTCAAAGAGCGCTATCAGGTCAAATGTCTTGTACTTGGTAGACACAGACACTTACACAAACACTCACACAAACATCTGTATTCTTTCTGCTGAACACTATCCACAGAAAAAAGCGCACCTGTCCTTGGTACTGAATCCCATTCACACACAAACATATCTGCCCTTGGTGCTGAACACCATCCACACAAAACATATTTGTCTTTGGTACTGAACCCTGTCCACACACACACAAACATACCCAACCTTGGTGCTGAACACAATCCACACACAAACACACCTGTCCTTGGTGCTGAACACCGTCCACACACCCAAATACACCTGTCCTTGGTGCTGAACACTATCCACACACAAACACACCCAGCCTTGGTGCTGAACACAATCCACACACAAACACACCTGTCCTTGGTGCTGAACACCGTCCACACACCCAAATACACCTGTCCTTGGTGCTGAACACTATCCACACACAAACACACCCAGCCTTGGTGCTGAACACTATCCACACACAAACACACCCAACCTTGGTACTGAACACACTCCACACACAAACAGACCTGTCCTTGGTACTGAACACAATCCACACACAAACTCTACCACGGACCATTCTCTTATTCACGTTATTCTTGTCTTTTACACAATCATCAAGACAATAAAAAATCTTGTTTGCATCAACAGAAATTCTATGTACAAAATAAACCAAAGGCACACATCTGCTTGTAGATCACTTGAATATCACTTCCGTCCGTTCTGTTTCATAGCTAGTATTTCCCTGGGGACCACAGGGCTGTAGGACTGCCTCCAGCACCATGTACTTACAAGCGAGAGGCCGATATCATCACATAATGTATCCGCTCGCAGCGCTTCGCTACAGGCACCGGCGCTGGAGATAGCGACTCGAATCAACGTCAGTCGGTGAGACGGACAGCGGCATAGCTAAGGGTTTGACTCGCATATGGAGCACACAACACTGACCAACACCATCAACTGCTGAGTTATGTTTGCTTTAGATTGTATAGACTATGTTATAGCCAGGAAAATTTTCAATTCAAAGTTTTCAAGACGTTTCCCACATTGAGTACACTACATTGACATTATGAAAGTCTAATGCGTTTGGACTAAAACTAATCATTTCCTAAATGTTCACCTGTGCGTAGAAGTGAGGGGGAGTCGAACATTTTTCTTAGCTTAGCGTACTCCTATACGTAACCAATGAATGTATCTGTAGGATTGTGTTTGCTATTGTGTCCCATCAGTCTACACTCATCCCATTGTTGCACAAACCATGCAATAAGAAATAAAGGTTTCTCATTCAATAGATACAGTGTTATATGCACAACCGAATTGCTCGTGACCTACATGTATACAAGGACTTAGGTCTTGCTATTTCGCCAATCACTTTGACACGATGATGAAGGTTAGACATCCAGGTAATAAGATATGCCAAAAATAGTTTACTCAAGCAACTGGATAAGATTTTGAAACAGTCAGACGTTTCAGACAGCATCCACTGTCTTTCGTCAGTGACTAACGATAACAGTCACTTTGACACCCACCTACTTTTAACGACTTTCCTGCTGAAGCAAGTGAGCGACTTGACATGACCGGGGCCCTCCTCAAAGGAGCTTCCTTGGAATGTCTCTGAATCAGCAGAAAATCGTATCCCTCCTTTAGCATTTTATACGAGGAAGGGTCTCTTGGGGGTTATGATTTGGCTCGGTACAAGACTGGCCACACGAAACCGAGTACTATAGAACTGATATGCCATCAGTGCATACCATAAACACACCATAAACCCCAAAAGATCCCCCCTCGTAGAGCCTGTTTTGGAGGTTAAAGGAACTCATGTGTTGCATGGGGAAGCCCAAGGTGTGACTTAATCTTTACAACGCCTTTTCAAGCAAAGCAAACTTGTAAGATCGATTCCTCCTTTAAGTAACCCTCCTGAAGTTTCTTGAAGAAAGTTTCACGCATTACATTGCAGGCCGGGCCCGGTTTTTAAGCTGATTCCTTTTTTGTTACGCTTGGCCCTTAATTTTTACGCTGGTTTCTTAATCTTCACGCTGGGTCTTGATTTTCACGCTGGTTTCTTAATCTTTACGCTGGGCCCATAATTTCTACGCTGGCCCTTAATTTTTACTCTGGTTCCTTAATTTGTACGCTGGGCCCTTAACTTTTACGACGCATTTTCAGACATATTCCAATAGAGCAAGCAATTTGATAGGAACGACTCCTCCCTCAACAAACTGTCCTAAAGTTTCTTAAAGAAAGTTTCGCCCCTCGCATTCCAGGTCGGGTCCTTATTTTCTACACTGGTCCCTTAGTTTTTACACGTTTCGTCTTTAATTCTTACGACGCCTATTCAGACACATTTCAATAGAGTAAGCTAGAAGAAACTATCTTGAAGTTTCTTTAAGAAAGTTTCGCCCTTCGCATTGCACGCTGGGTCCTCCAGCCGCGGCGGTAAAAAAAAAAAAGTGTGTGTGCTGGGGAAAGCCCGTGTGTGACGTCAGAAGACTTCCGGGGTCGACTGCCTGTTATCTGGCGAACGATCGATGCCCGCCATTCACCAGCACTCTATTGTGGCTCTGTTTACTTTATTTGGCGCGGGCCGACTAGACTGACTGCCTTGCCGCGTTCCATACATTACCATGAATGTATTTAGGCTGCAGACCCACCGGCGAATCGTACTATCGGCGGTCGACATGGAATCGCAAGAAGGCGGCGGCGCGATGGGGGAGGGCGGCGGCGGCGGTGGGGAGGGCGCGCGCGCCGCGGACCACAACAACAAACCCGCCGGAGTTATCGAAGTGGAAAGAAAGTTCAGCTTCGGCGAGGGGAGCGAGGAGAGGCTCAGGAAAGCCGGAGCCGTCTGTAAAGAAGAGCTGTCCTTCCACGACGTTTACTACGACACGGAGGAGTTCGTGCTGACCCTGGCGGACCACTGGTTGCGGAGGAGGGAGGGGAGGTGGGAGCTGAAGTGCCCCCCTGCCGACAGGGACCGGGCTAGTCTAGTGGAACAGTATGTCGAGCTGCAGCGCGAGGCTGACATCCTGAAACAATTGGCGGCCATTTTAAACGTGGAAGCGGGCAGCGTGGAGGAGATGGTGCAGCGAGCACGCTGCGAGCCCTTCTGTAACTTCCAGACCGACAGAAAGACTTACACCTTAGAAGGAGGGTTCAAGATCGACTTGGATCAGACCGACTTCGGCTTCAGAGTCGGAGAGATCGAGCTCATCTGCCAGAAGCAAGAAGACGTCCCGGAAGCGCTGTGTAGGATAGACGCACTGGCCGAAAAACTAGGTATTTCCCCCCTTATTTCTCTCTCCTAACGTTCCTTATCCTACCTTTCCCTCAGAATAAGCAGAGTTTGCCATTCCCCAGGGTTTAGGGTAGTTGTCCCGGCGCTAGAGACCCCCGCGAGGTGAAAGCGGGAAGGATATAGCGGGATAGTAAAAGTGTCGTCTGCAGACGCCATGTTGGATGAAGCGGCACAACAAACCATCCATCACGCCAGCACGCCTGCAGACATCGCGGTGTGCGCACAGACAGATAACAACTCCAGATGTTATAACGAATGTTTCTACTTTTCCAGACGCACACTCTCTTTTCCAGAAACGCAACGTGCGAGCTGGCTGTGGAAAAACACCACACTTGCTAGGCGTGGGGTGGGAGAGGTAATTTGATACCTGTCATAAACACCCTCTTAAGTTTACTAAGGGTGGGCACTCTTAAGTAAGTAGTGTCAATGACCTTGACTGAGGACAACCAAAACAAGTTTGAAAGGCATTCCTTTCATAGATTCAATCTGTTTCTTTCAGAAGTGAGATTTCTTATGTTTTTCTTACATTTTTCTTTAGCTAAGCTTAACATTAGGTTTGTTGTGATAATTTAGGAGATAATGTTATGATGTTATGATTTTTTTGATGACAGATTCTAAAACTTTTTAAGGAGGGTGTGAAATTCTTCCGACAATGTCAAACTATACAACATACAGGCTGGTTCCCATTCTCACCCTGGATGAACATTTTGTACTGTAGTCAAAATCTATCACTTGAACATAAAATTATGATACTTACTTAGTCCATTGTCAACAGGTAACCCTTTACCCAATGTACTTTGTCCTGTGACCCAATTTTCAGTGGTTCATAGGTTTAAATCCCAGAAACCTGGAGTACTGTTTCATTGGTTCCAGGAGCTTTTTACCCTTTCCTTCTGCAGAGTCGGAGATCGCATTTCCTGTGCTATTTCTGGCACACAGTTTGTAGTCCACACAGGTGAAAAAGCACTAAATATGCCTTCCTTCTTGCAAAAAGTGTGTGTAAAACTAGATTTTTGTTTTTAAATGGACTGTTTAGCTTAGCACTAACGTAACATGACCTATTTACGTGCAGAACCTATTTACGTCCGGTTTGGCCCATGTCCAGATGTCGCGGTGTATTATGCCAAAGCCTTTTCTCATGAGCAATAAAGAACATCATAAGTATGATCCTTAGCCATCTCTTTAATTTTTGCACAGCAAAACATAATGGCCATGCGTTTATCACGTGAACGCCACGTGGCGCGCATGTGGGGGGAATTTACGGATAAACCTTTTTTTCTTTCCATCGCGTTAAGCAAGTGGCAGGACAGACAGTGATTTTATTATCATTTGTCTGCAGACTACTTTGGACAGTTACTGTGCATTTTTTTTCTGGTCTATGTTCTTCAAGCATAGCGCTAGAAGGGAAAAGACCGAGGTGGACGATAATGGGTTACCCTAGCACAATTTTCATGTACCTCAGTATAGATACATGCTCGCACGGCGTTAAATAGGCGAAGAAAAACTTACAGACCATGCATTTTCTTTTTAGAAGAGCTGATATTTCTGACCATGGGTTTAAAATTTGGCTCTGTCCGTCAGATTTAAAATAAATACGTTTTGAATAAATCGGACGTAAATTGGTCATGTTACGTTAGCAGTCCATGATTTAGGCATATACATGTAAGTTTTGAAGGGAGCACTGTGCTCCTAAGAAACAATTTCCAGGTGCACCAGCTAATTTTTGGGCGCATGTGCTCCTAAAATGGGCTTAGTCTGGAGTTGTACTAACTTGTAGCTGTGCGCCTATTCTTTGTGGGTCTCAGAAATTGTTTTTAGAACAAGGTAGGGCTGAAATACTGTGCATTTGCACTTTTTTGTACCAAAAGTTGGAGCTGTGTAATTGTAGGTGCACTGCTGCTCCTTTTGACTTGTACAGAGCTGTATTTGTGTAGGATTATGTAAGCTGTGAGTAAAGGTTCGATACAATTATAATGGAGAAAAACATGATAAACCAGTTGTTGTATTACTTCTATAAAATTTTGTATACTGCAATCAGAAGAGCTTTATCTGTCACATGTCCAACATTCTGTTACGAGCGAAAAGAAACACGATAGAAAAGTTTTACACATTCTTTCTGACTGCCCTGTGTGACACTGAAACCCACCCCATACTCTCTAGTTGTATGATATCTTTTAATGTGATAAACAATTAGGAGATATTCAAACCCACTGTCTAATATATTTTTCACTAGAATCATGATGGGCATCTTATATTTCTCCAGGTTTTACATGGGGCCTTTCAGCCAATGACGGACATTCAAACCTTACCATAACAGTTGCAACATTTGGGGCATGTCAAGGGTGTATATTTTAGATCAGTCTCTGAGACAAGCGTCTCCATAAACAGATATATAGACACCTCAACGTAAACTATCCGTAACTCTGTTTGGATGATTGGATCCAAGAGGGAGACATGGTATCTGCAAATGTGTCACTTAGTCTAAATGATACTTTCCACACACACAGACTAGGTATTGAGGCCCATTCATGCTACTTTAGGAGCTCTGTTTGTGTGTGAGTGCATATGTGTGTGTGTTTTTGTATGTGTGTGAGAGAGAGAAAGAAAGAAAGGTATAGAAAATTAATAAACAAAAATGATAAAATCACATTTCTGCTACAAGTTCAGTACAAAATATTATAAATTTTCTATTATTTTCCAATAACAAGTTAAGTGTTAGTTAAGCAATAAAGAGCTTTGTAACATACCGTATACCTTAAGCTAAAGTAAAGCAGACCTTTAAAAATCTGACAACTTGGTTTTGAGGTCTAATCACTAAGGTTAGCCCCAAATTTAAAGCCTTGTCTAGACAATGGTTCGTTTGACCTTCCCTTTGTCTACCTGTGCCCTTACTTCTGTACACACCTATGTAAACATCTATTGTTGATACTACGCTTGCCTGCCAGGTTCGGTTTATAGTTACACCCTTTCTCCAGCAAGTGCAAGATAAACACTAACCCATTGACGACAACAACTTCATTGGTAGATCTAGATTATACAAATATCTATTGTTGGGTTGATCCCTGTCTGTCCTTTCTTAAGTCGTAAGTGCAAGACAAAAACATAATGATCTACAGTTATACAGTCATGTTCATTGGTAGATTAGGTATACAAATATCTATTGTTGATTTGATCCCTGTCCGTCCTTTCTTTAGTGCAAGACAAAAGCACAATGATCTACAGTTATACAGTCAAGTTCATTGCTAGATTATGTACTCAGATATCTGTTGTTGATATGATCCCTATCATCCTTTCTTAAGTGCAAGACAAAAGCACAATGATCTACAGTTATACAGTCAAGTTCATCGGTAGATGAAGTGCACAAAGAAAAGTTCTGTTGCTAGTTAAGTCATACATTTATACACCTGCTGTACCTGTATTACCTGAAAATGAGTACCTACACTTAGCCTCATTTTGTGTTTGAGAAGAGCCACATCTTGAGCATGTTATAGAACTCACCACACTTATTTATAAGAGTCTACCTAGCGTGAGTGGATCAAAACTATTAGTCTGATCTTATATAATGCAGCTTGTACTTAACATATGAAACTGGTGTTGTGACTTGCCAATCATGCAATACAAACAAACAGACAAACTTTTGTTCTTGTTCTGTTCTGTTATGATAAGTTAAGGTTGGCTTTCTGTAGACTAAAACATGATTCAAGATTCAAGCAGTTGCATTTCCATCTTCATTTCCATTTTATCATCCCAGCCAAAGTCAACCTGGTGCTATAAGCAGTGCAGGGGTGGCCAAGGCCATGTGTTGGGTCAAGGGTCGCATACCTGGAGGTCTTAACAGTCTTGTACCACTTCTCAAGTCTCCTTGTGAACACATGTCAAGGTCATGTGGTAAGGCCGTGCAAGTCAAGGTCAGAGTGTCCACAAACAAACTGACGTCAAACGGCTCCGAAAACAAGACCTTCTTTGCAATGAACCTGAACAAAGTATTATAAATATACAGTAATAGTTACATGCTCTAAAGTGATTTAGTATATATAAACTAAGTACAGCACTTAATTGCACAACAGTTGAGGGAGGTATAACGTATGGCATTTTCTAGTTAGTGAGTTAAAATCCTCCCACACCATTATTGATGTATAGGGCGGTGCCCATCTCCGTTTCATAGCCTTGGGCCACACTGTTGTGCAATTACTGTAGTAGGGGGCTAGTCCACTGGCAGTGAAGTGTGTTTAACTTCCATACTGTTTCACAAGTATGTACCATTTTTATAAAGTCTTTGGTATGACTCAATGCGCCTCTTGTCCAGAGATGTCCTACCTGGGGCTTGAACCCAGACCTTCTGATCCAAGTAATTGGAACCAGATGTGGTGAGAGACAAAGGCGCAGGCCACTACACCACAGGGACACCCCCGGCATTTTCTATGTTGGAATAAAAACCATTCTATTTCTATGAGACTTATCTACCTTATAATTACCAAAGGCCACATTTTGTATGTAGTTTAGACAAAAATTAGACCCTGATTTGCATAATTGTCACCCGATTATGGCAAAAATCACAACGACGCGTCAACCCCTTCTTGAGTTTTCTTGTTACAAAAATTTTAACAGTTCCCGAACAAGCTGCTAGGGGGCTGAAACCTGTCTCACTTCTTCCAGTACGTAAGAGCTATCTTCCTCCCAAAAATCGTGACCATAGCTCGTCCAGAACACGAGATTTCAAAACTCAAGTTTTACTGCAGTACGAAGGAAAGCCGCCAGGGTTCCCAAAATCAAATTATTTCCAGTTGTTGTCACACCCTTCCAACACACCAAATATGAAACCAATCCATCCATCCAGCCATACTTGAGTCATCTTTTTTACCAACAGATACTCGCACAAACGCTGCCTAGAATATAACCTCCATTTCCCAGTTCTTGCTGGTTGCACAAAAGAGTTCTGTGTTGTATAGGCAGGGCTCGAAATACTGGGTGCATGTACACCTGTATGCACCTGAAATTGGATCTGTGCACCTAAATTTTGACTGTGGGTGCAAGTGACCACCTTTACCAAAAGGTCACCTGACCAATGTCATGAATGTGAACACTTTTGGTGGTCATTAAGATAATTTTTGCCATTGACACAAGCTTAAGAATCCTGTCTATAGTGACCACCTGTCCACATAGACCAGATTTTATCAGTGACCTTCTTGGGCAGACTTGACTGTCTTGAGAGCAGCCATTCTTTGGAATCATTCACAGGCCACCAAAGCTGGTTCAAATATAGCAAAGAACTCAAAGGACAGAAAGGCAAGGCATGTTTTTATTCAGTCCCATTCATTTACATCCAGAATTCTCTGGTGTTTCCCGCTCCAGGTAGTAAGTTAATCAGATGCAACTTACTGATATGCTGTGAAACTAAATTAAATGTGTCAGGATATGATTTATCTTTGCTTAGGAAACAATTACTCAATGTAGCAACACCTTTTTCTGAAGTTGAGAAAGTTTAATTCACCCTCAGGGTAATTATCTCCAGTTTTAATGAAAGAAGTTACCATACTTTGCGTTGAATCTGAAGCAGTATTTTTGCGCCAGATTTGTATCAGTTTCTCCTCTCCAAGCAGATGTTGGGTGGAAGATTGTGACATTTTGCACAAGTTAAACATGTGCCATGTATGCCAAGTTGGTGCCATCCAATTCAGAAACAAATAGAAGAATGAAGTAACAAATGCTTGTGCCAGGGTAGCACCTAACTCCCTTGCCATCATGCCCAAGAACTGGTTCCTTTAGCCAATGATCAAAATCAACCAACCAACCAACCAACCAACCAACCAGCCAGCCAGCCAGCCAGCCAGCCAGCCAGCCAACCAACCAACACACAAACACACAAGCAAGCAACCAACTGACCAAACAACAACCAGCTATCAACCTACAAAACTACCGCACAAACTGTAAAAAAATTGCTCTTTTATTATTTCAGCCAATGAGATGACTTGGCAAAGGTAATAGAATTTCATTTTTAGCCAGTAAACAGTTATAAGCACAAAGTAAGATCATGTGACATTGGCTCCAGGTTAGTTTAACTTGAGAAGGGCCATAGGACTGACTGAAAGCTTTTTGTTGAGTTATTCACTTTGTGTGTGGAAATAGCACATAAAAATCTTCATTACTGTCACACATGAACTTTCATTCAAATATAGCATAAGAACAAAGTAAGTTTGACAGTCTAGAGCGATCGCCGTACTATGGAAAACAATGCTGTCTTTACATAATTCAAGTTCCACAGGTGTACGCAATTTCCCACCCTCCTTGCACCTGGGGTTCTCGCAATCAATAAAGCTCAAGCCAAAAAGTGTTGGCCCCATAAAAACCGGAGTCCCAAAATTCTTTATTACGACCGCAAAGTCGCGGGGTCATATGGCATCGCAACCCGTCACGGCTGGCAGCTAATATGGTCTTCCCCGTCCCCCGAAACCTGTTGGTTATAATTAGGTGTCCAGATTATCTTGACTCTCTAACCCACGGCGCTCCCAGGAACAAAGTGACTGGCGTCTAATGAACTGCCGAGTCGGAAATAATAAGTCGGGATCCCGGGGTAGGTCAGGGCTATACTGCGAGCTGTGACATCTTGTGATGGGAGCGAAGTTCGGTGGCAGGGAGAGACGTGGGATTAGCTGCCAGGGGTCGCGATGCCAGTCAAATCAAGGGGCCACACATTACGCGCCGTGGAAGATGGATACGAGGGAGGGTAGGGGGCCACGGCTCGTGCGCGTGGGTAAACTGGCTGTTGAGGAAATCGGATTAGAGGCTTTGGGCGGTGGACTGTGGAGCGCAGGGCTGTCTCCCGGACCCGCCCCTCCGTCCCGGGACGGGAAGTTGCTTGTGGGGATGGACGGAGATATCACCCCGTCCGTCCAAAATATCTTAACTTCATGACATGAAATCGATGAAAATGAATTTTCATAAGCTTGAAATGACAGATTTAAGAACTGAACGAAACACATGGGCTCGCAAACAATGAGTGGGAGGGAAAAATCTAAAGCTGGGGGAAGGGAAGGGGCGGGACCTCTATCATAACGCACAGCCGAATGACAGCTCGGTCGCCCTCTTGACTCCATCTTCTTTTGGGGCAGGAAGACGTGTTTATGTTGTTATCTCCATGAAAAATGGAGATATAGTTTTGGGTGTGTCTGTCTGTTTGTGTTTCCGCACTACTCTAGTCAGCATAACTCAAGAACCTCTGGATGGATTTTGATGATATTTGGTATATGGGTGGGTGTTGGGAAGCCAAAATTCAAGGTCCCTGGTATGTGACCTTGGTACTGCAGCAGAGCTTCCGTTTTTGTATCTTTTGACCTGGACGTACTATGGTCTTGATTTTAAGGTGGCAGATAGCTTGTGATGTAGTAAAGAAGTGGTGTAGGTTTGGGCTCCCTAGCAGCTTGCTCTGGAACTGCAGTGGCATTATTGTGAAAATCTTCTAAGGGGCATACATGTAACTGAAGAAAGGAACGATGGATTTCCATGATATATTTTGCCTTTTGCAGCCTTGATAACAAATAAGTAGTTGAAACTGATGATCCAAGTGGGGCTCAAACCCTCTACCCCTGGATCCACAGACAGAATTTGATCCATATGGCAAAGCAGTGGGGTCGCTTACTGCAAGAAGTATCAAGAAGTGCCTTGGAAAAATAGGATAGTAAGATATGGTTGGACTACAACTTGATGGTTGCCAATCAGGCTATAGCCAAGTGTCCACATTTTGATGGAGATCTATGAGAAACCTGATCTAGAGTTTTACTTGATTCTGTTTACATTGCACTCAAGAACTTGTCACACCCAAACCATTCATATCTTATTTCAATTGCTGTTTAAAAACTTTAAAGCTACCTGTTTGATAGAGAGAGAGGCCCTAAGGCCACACCAATTTAATTTCTTGGTTAACGGATTTTTATTTCCCCCCAAAAAAAATTTCAGAAAAGGCCAGCCTTCTGTTTTCATGATTTTTTTTTCTAAATTTTTTTTTTTTTTTTTTGACAATAAAAATCTGTTAACCAAGAAATTAAATTGGTACATGGCCTTACTGTGTTTGATGACAACGAGTCCCATTCTACATTGGTATAAGGGAGGAACAAATCTTGTTGTAGTTTCTAGGAACTAATGCTCTATGTGGAGCTTAAGTAAGTGCATTGCCAGAAAGTGGTTCCCTCAAACCCAGATCAAGCCGACCTATCTCGTCCCAACTTGAGCCGGGCTTAGCCAGCTTTCTTAGCCATGATCTTGAACTGTTCGCTCAGAGCATCGGGGAAGACGCGGCCAATTATGTGCAGAATTGGCCGATGATCCCTGCTCAGACTGCATCACCACAGTCCCTGTCCTGTCAATCTGCTCAGACCTTGGTGGGTAAGGGGTTTGACTTTGTGGGAAAGGGGTGTGCTTTAGTGGGTAAGGGGTTTGACTTTGTGGGAAAGGGGTGTGCTTTAGTGGGTAAGGGGTTTGACTTTGTGGGTAAGGGGTTTGACTTGGTGGGTAAGGGGTGCGCCTTTGTGGGTAAGGGGTGTGCCTTTGTGGGTAAGGGGTTTGACTTGGTGGGTAAGGGGTGTGCCTTTGTGGGCAAGGGGTGTGCCTTTGTGGGTAAGGGGTTTGACTTGGTGGGTAAGGGGTGCACCTTTGTGAGTAAGGGGTGTGCCTTTGTGGGTAAGGGGTTTGACTTGGTGGGTAAGGGGTGCGCCTTTGTGGGTAAGGGGTGTGCCTTTGTGGGTAAGGGGTTTGACTTGGTGGGTAAGGGGTGCGCCTTTGTGGGTAAGGGGTGCGCCTTTGTGGGTAAGGGGTGCGCCTTTGTGGGTAGGGGGTGTGCCTTTGTGGGTAAGGGGTGTGCCTTTGTAGGTAAGGGGTGTGCCTTTGTGGGTAGGGGGTGTGCCTTTGTGGGTAAGGGGTGTGCCTTTGTAGGTAAGGGGTGTGCCTTTGTGAGTAAGCGGTGTGCCTTTGTGAGTAAGGGGTGTGCCTTTGTTGGTAAGGGGTGTGCCTTTGTAGGTAAGGGGTGTGCCTTTGTGGGTAGGGGGTGTGCCTTTGTGGGTAAGGGGTGTGCCTTTGTAGGTAAGGGGTGTGCCTTTGTGGGTAGGGGGTGTGCCTTTGTGGGTAAGGGGTGTGCCTTTGTAGGTAAGGGGTGTGCCTTTGTGAGTAAGCGGTGTGCCTTTGTGAGTAAGGGGTGTGCCTTTGTTGGTAAGGGGTGTGCCTTTGTGGGTAAAGGGTGTGCCTTTGTGGGTAAGAGGTGTGCCTTTGTGGGCAAAGGGTGTGCCTTTGTGGGTAAGGGGTGTGCCTTTGTGGGTAGGGGGTGTGCCTTTGTGGGTAAGGGGTGTGCCTTTGTGGGTAGGGGGTGTGCCTTTGTGGGTAAGGGGTGTGCCTTTGTGGGTAAGGGGTGTATCTTTGTGGGTAGGGGGTGTGCCTTTGTGGGTAAGGGGTGTGCCTTTGTGGACAAGGGGTGTGCCTTTGTGGGTAAGGGGTGTGCCTTTGTGGGTAAGGGGTGTGCCTTTGTAGGTAAGGGGTGTGCCTTTGTGGGTAGGGGGTGTGCCTTTGTGGGTACGGGGTGTGCCTTTGTGGGTAAGGGGTGTGCCTTTGTGGGTAAGGGGTGTATCTTTGTGGGTAAGGGGTGTGCCTTTGTGGGTAAGGGGTGTGCCTTTGTGGACAAGGGGTGTGCCTTTGTGGGTAAGGGGTGTGCCTTTGTGGGTAAGGGGTGTGCCTTTGTGGGTAAGGGGTGTGCCTTTGTGAGTAAGGGGTCTTGGACTTCTGAAGTAAAAATTCAGCAACAGGTCTGGGGGAAAACAGGGCTTGAAGGAAATATTGCATCTGACTACATCCATTCCCTGACACTGTGTCTACCAAGGTACAAACTCAAATTCTGTTTTCATTTTGATCTTCAGTTCAGCATAATTTTTCAAAATCCACAAACCAACAAGTCATATTGATGTGGCCCAAAGACGAGGACTGCCACAAATCACCGCCACATTTCTGCAACATCACCTGTCAGGGGAAACCACAACCGCCCTCTCACTGATGGTCTGAGTGTCGCGACGTAACGGCAGCTCGGGGACTCTTCCTGACCCTCTCTGTACCACTCGGATGTACGACAAATGGCCGGTAAAAACGGTAGCGGCTTTTTAAGTTCTTGTCACGGTCTGGTGTAGCCTGGAGGCTGTCGAAAATCTTAACACGGATCGAAAGTGATGTCTTAAGATTATTCTAAGCCCCTGTGATGTCAAACTTTGTCATCTTGAAGCCCTGGGAGGACTATGACCAGAGACAGGTTGGACTGAGTGAGGAATAGGCCGGGAAGAAACATGACAATTCGTGCATTTGTGAGTCTTTCATGAGTCGTTTTCTCACCTCATGTTAATCCTTCCAGTGTCGCAACGGAGCAAGGGAGATTAGGACGCAAGATTACAACTTAGGAAGGAACATAAATCAGTCGGACCGGGCTGAAACTTGACTGTTGATTTTGTCAAGTGATGATGGTTTTATTTGCAAGGTGGACAAGACAATAAGAGATGGCAAACTTCACCCCTTTAGCCATAGACAACTGCTTTGCAACACTTCCAGTCTCACAGACACAAATAACAGCACCAAGGCTTAATGTCAATTCTGCATTGTGTATACAATGTACAATGTTTTAGGAATTGCAGAAGTACACACACAAAGATGGACAGACAGACAGACATACCAAATATATACTTCAATTCCTTGGAGTGAATTAAAATGTAGGGAATGATATGCCTAAAGATATGCTTGACAATAGTGATGTACATGTAAAAGAAGATGTTTATGTCTTACTCATAACGACAATTGTGTATACTTGATAGTTGGAGACAACTGCCCAAGATTGTCAACTTCGATCTTAAAGACAGCAAAACCCAACTTTTGAGACATATGCATTCATCCTTTGTAACCCTCGGATCTCACACATTGGGTGTGACAACTCTCACTGTGTACCCTCCATAGTTGGAGACAACCTCTAGATCTGGGATTGTCAATTTTGATGGTTCAAGCCGATTAACAGCGAGCGTTTGAGACATCCGCATTCATCCCTTGTAAAGTGGTCATGCCCCCGGATTTCCAAGAGAACGAGAGTTTTGGGACCCTCCTGTTGGAAAACTTCAGCAAACACAGAGTGAGTGATGACCAGAGAGCCTTTCCAGCATCCGTAAGATCTTTGGTACCATCCAGGCCAATTCCTCTTATAACCTCCTTAGTGCTGTGAAATATTAGTTGTCTTAAGACTTGTCCCAAGAGGGCCGAGAAGATTTCCTAAGATTTCCCCAGCAATAAGAGGTCTCGGTCCATTAGAGCTCCTTGTCCTTTGGGAGTATTGATTGGGAAAATCTAAGAACAATTGCAAGGTGTTTGAGTCGGGCGTGGGATATACCTATTTGTCATCATTGATGGAGAAGGCTTAGCTGAGATCTGACGGTGTTTCTTAAAGGGGACTTGGATAAAACACCTGTAGGGGTTCAGGTAAATAGGGCGCCATGCAGGTAACTAGTGCCACCTGTACCAAGATTTATGAAGACCTGTGTGAAGTCTCAACAGTATCTCTTGACTCCTCCAAGCTAGGCTTCAATCAGCTAAATCGCCGGCAGGCTTTTCCAATCAGGTTCCCTCCCTGTTTCAGAAGGAGCGCGCCGAACCAATTTCGGGCCCCGTCTTAAGGTAGGAGCGTGCGTCTTTAAGACATTAGTGGTTCACCTTGTCCCTGTTCCCAAGGTCTACCTGTGATTATTGATTCACACCTGTAACAAGCCGAGGGTCCACAAGGTGAGGTTGGGTTTGTTAGGGGCCGATATCGATGCTGATAAAACGAAGCACACCTGCTTCGGCATTGATCTGCGCTACTGTCGTCCGATAAAAAGTGCCCGAGAAAGGCGTGCAGCGAAGGTAAGAAGGACGTGATGTATCGACAAGGTTGGAAACTTGGGGGAACGGTAATAGAAAAAACCCCGGGACCGAAGCAATATTTTCTGTGAGGACTTACGAAGTTGATTTTATAAATGGCGTCTGGGTGCGTGGATTGATTTTGTTGCTTACACGGAAGAGAAGAAATCCTGTTTTTATCGACAAATGACGGAAGGTGCGATTATGCCGAATTCAAGCTGCTGCAAGTGGAGTTAATGCTATTAAACTACACTAAATGAGAGAATACGTCTTCATTTTCATGAAATTCTCTAAAAATTACCACCTTCGTTGTGAGACCCTCTATCGCAAAACATGTTGCACGATGATAGAAGAGCAAATTAGGACTGTTAGACAGCTTACACGAAATTGAGACAAACCATATGTGAAATTATGTTGGCTATAGCAAAGGTGTTGGCTGTCATATTATGTTTAAAGATGAAGATAGTGAATAAATTATTAGATAGATATCAAGTCATGTCCAACATTCCCTGTTTGCTATAGCTTGTACTATAGTATATAGTGCCCGAGAAATGCATTCTAAGACATACTGGTCTAAATGTTTATGTCTGTCCAAGTTGTTTTGTGGTTCGGGTGGTTGACATGAAATCTGAAGGTTCCGAATTTGTAACAGGCCCCAACGTTGTACCCTTGGGAAAGGCACTTTACACCTATTTCCCCGCTTGACTACATGTAGCTGCGGTTAGAGTCCTCTGATTGGACATAAAGCCAGAGATCCCCTGTTTGAGGAGAACCGCAGCTCAAGCACATTAAAAAACCCACCACACTTATACCCAGCTAGTTTAGATATAGCCAACAATTGTATTTAGTACCAGTAGCCTATTGTTACAACAAAGTCAGACACAGTTTACTGACGCATGTATGTTTTTCTCTATGTTTTTACCATGTATTTGCAATTAGCCCACGGGCATGAACTTGCAATAAACTTCTATCATATAATGAAAAGGACCCATCCTGGTGTCAGTGGATCATATTACCTTACAGTTTGGTCTTTTGCAGTTTGTGACATAACTGTACAAAAATGGACCAGGTGTATTATGGCTAAAGGCAGTTTACTTGTATGATATGCAAAACTAACCAAAAAAGGAAAAAAATTCAAAGGAACTTCAAAATTAGTCTGTATAACGCAAACTCAAGCTGTCCAGTGGTTTTATGTCTGCTATTACGGCTGCTATATGATAATCCACTGTGTTCTGCGGCTCAGAGGTTGTGAAAACAGCCTCTGGCTCCATTCAGTCTTTCTTCATTTCTTTCCACTGTGCCTTCTTTCCTGCGAGCTGCCGTAGCTCTATAAGCGCGATTAAATCAGGCTACTTCAGACTCTGTTAAACTTAAAGTGAGGCCCATTCAAAGTGATTTGCACAACTATGACATATCGCGCAGAATCCACCGTTTCCGTACCACGGCCCTCGCACCAGGCGTGCCCTTGGGAAGCCCATGCCCCGACACAACGCTGTAAATCAGGAAGAAACACTCAATTATAGAGAATATTTCCTGGGCAGTCGGTAGTTATCTACCTGCACTTATGGGCAATATTTCCTCCATATCTAATTATTTCTTACGGGAGGAATTCCTTCCATCTGAAGGTCGGGTGAATTACGACAGAGGACAAAGTGTTGCGGAGGGTGCGTCCGCTATTTTCCGCTCTTAAGGTGGTTATGTTAAAGAGGAGAGAGACCGGGACGAACTGTGCAGAATGAAGGTCATGCTGATGCATGTATGTTCTAAATGGATTGATCAGAAAGTGACCATGAGCGTATTTTTACAGGATGGTATGTCTTGCAGATATATGGAAAGAAAGGCGTTAATTATGGACAACAGAAAAAGCTCCTTTTCAACTCACGAAATTGTCTGAAATGTTGCTTCTGAAACAAACGGCATCGATATCTCCATCCAAGTAGTTCACATACAGATACTTGTGTGGTGTGGAAAGACCTGAGGTATGTTCTTGGTTGTACCAAAATCCATTTTTTTTATAGGATCAAAAGTAAAACCAGCATCGATATGTCAGTCTAGTCACGGTGCAACCCAGTTGCAGCTACCCTATTGGACGCACACACCTTGTCTTGCAGATATACTGAAAGAAAGGCGTTAATTATGGACAACTTAGAACAGGAAAAGCTCCTTTTCAACTCACGAAATTGTCTGAAATGTTGCTTCTGAAACAAGCGGCGTCAATATCTCCATCCAAGTAGTTCACATACAGATACTTGGGTGATGTGGAAATACTTGTGGTATGTTCTTGGTTGTACCAAAATCTATTTTTTTTATAGGATGAAAAATAAAACCACCATCGATGCAAATGTATGTCAGTTTAGTCACGGTACAAGCCAGTTGCAGCTACCATATTGGAACACCTGTCCCATGTTTCTAGAATAGCAACTTGTTCTCTGGCGGGAGACACTTTCGCTGAGTAGCTTATCTTGTAATTTCCAGTGTCCGATACAACCCAAACTTGTCACGGCAAAGTTCTTATTCATTACCTGGGAGCGAATAAATTCCGACGCCTGCCAGCGCGTCACATCGGCCAGGGCCAATATGTGGAGGCAGATTCAGGCATCCATCTCAGACTGCCCCCACCATCATTTGTCTTTGCCAATATATGCGCTTTCTTTTCCTTGTACAAATCCCTGTTCCCCGGGGAAAGGACTTATCTCTCCAGCTATACAGTCAGGGAAGTCCAACGTCAGACCTTGGGGAAATATAACAGCCCAACGATGAATGGTCCACCGTTTGTTTCTCCAATTTCGCCGGGAAATTTATGGGAGAACTAAACGGATAATATCCGCGGAGCTGACGTGGTCATCACAATCGCGTCGAGATTCGGAATTCCGCTGTCGTTTTCCTTCCCCCGCCTATCGCAGGAAGGATGAAAGGCCGCTGCTTTTCCCTCTCTTCACTGGCAGGAAATTTTTCAAAGAGTTTCGCTTGGGATAACTTAATTTGGTTGGTGCTGACTTCGGTCATCGCAAATAATCAAATCTGATTTGGAAGGACGACATGTTTTGAAGTTTGCCCAACGGAACGAATCACAGTTGTTTGTCTTAGTAAGGATTCTCCATTGGGAAAAGGACTTTCATCTATGGAAAAAGAAAGACGTTGACGTCCTTCAAACTGCTTGTGGGCAGCGTGAATTTACTCTTTGTAAACACTTTAAGAGTTTTTTTCAGGGCAGTGGATGTTTTTTCTTTAATTTCAGATTTTTGTGAGAGGATATGAAGTAGATTACAAAATAGCGAAACTAATCCTCGACAAAAAGGCAGAAATTGTTGTTCGTTGGATAAGAAGTAGGACGTTCCTTTTCCAAAGAGAAGTCATTGAATTGAAGAATGACAAAAAAGTATTCATAGGATTGTTCAAGGATAGAATCTTTGGGATCAGTATCAATGTTCGTAAAAGGAAATGTGACAAACAAAATGACGAAAATAGCCTTTCGAAGAGAAAAACGGTTTAACAGAAACTATTTCATCAACAAACAGATGTGTTTGCTGGAGATATCTTGAGAATCGATGATGCGAAAGTCAACCAAAACATCTTGTGGGAACCGCGGAGATCAAAAGACACGATTTGGCAGCTGTAAGAACATTTCTATGTTAGTTTTAGCCGGTTATGACAGGAGCACTCACACAAAGCAGCAGCCTCGATCGATGCAGGCGAGAGGGTCACGAAAGAAAAATTAACTCGAATCAAACAAACTCACAGCCAACATTGCGCTGCCTACTCCCGTCAAGAGAAGTACAGCTCCCTTTTTAGTTCATAACGCTCATATCTAGGTCGATAAAACATGGAGGGTTTGCCGCCCTGATTACACACTCTACTGATACATGATGACACCAGAAAGAGTTGGCCAGCTTAAGTACCCAGTAATGGCATGTATATCAGTAGGAAGCTAATTTTTCATCTGCTTGCTTCAATAGCTTCTAAATTTTAGCATTCTGTCTGGGCTTTAGCGGGCGGCCTTTGCCAACTAATCTGCCTCGATAAGAAAGTGCTCAGGTATTAGGGGAAGATGTACAGTGGGCTCCGGGGCAGGTATTAAGACGTACAATGGGCGAGAGTCGAGATTTGCAATGTTGGGTCTTATCTACATCGCTCAGGTACCCATGTCCACCCAAGTTCTGCCCCTGTGCAAAGTTGTCTTGCCGGTTATCCCCTCCGCGTGATTAGGAGCGTACGAGAGTGGCCGCGGACCCACGGGGCGCGATTCCGCGCTGCGAAGCGGTTGCGCGTTGATGGGCGGCCCAATAAAGCAATGTCAAGGGCACGATCCCTTTCAGAAGATATCTCTCACCCCGGAGGGCAGAAATATCTCCCGCTTTCTGACGAATCAGTGTCTCTGCGCTTTGACTCGGACAGCGCAAAAGCCTCTGTCGCAAACCCTTATTACCGAAAATTAATGGCTGGCCGAGAACTTTGATGTCGGCGTGTCTGCCGTTGCCTCCTCCACCAGCACCGTTGTGTCCAATCACTGCGGACAGAATGGGACGCGGTTATTTTATGGCAGCCCCTGGTGCTCGGAAGGCTGCGTCTCTACTTAATTCTGCCTCATTGGACATGCATTTTTCCAGCAGGAGCTAAAGGTGACGCGGCACTGTATGTGTGTTGCCGAGCCATCACTTCTGGAATGACAATTCCGGCCCGTCCAACGTTTTTGTCCGGACCTGCCGTTCCATCGCGCGCACCCTATCTTCCCGCGCATTCACACACCCAAAGCCCCGCTACCGCTGCGATCTGGAATTAAAGAAACAAGAAAGGATCTGTCTGGACTTAATTGGCAACGGTGCTACTCACCTGCGTTGTCACCTGGGCCTGTGTTCGGCGAGCGAAGCGGCTTTCTCACGAAATATGTCTGTCCAAATGACGCTGGGCGGTGCGAGATGAAGAATTAGACTTACGCACTGTAATGTTTTCTAATATGTTTTTGGCATGGTCATCAGTATGTCATAATTCCCCCTCTGTTTGGCAGTGCCCTTTATATTGGATTATCTAGGTGTGCGGCGCGCGATCAGGTATTAGTAAAAATGGGGAAACAGGCTCGGTTAACTCCACACACTTGAGCAGAGATTGATAAGCACGCACGCCTGGAAGTGACCAAAAGTTGCAAATGACAGTCCGTGGCCGTTTAATTATGGAAGGTAATGGCCTGCTGTCCCGGCATGTGGCATGCAGGTAGGATTTGCCGCACGCCGGGTGGAAGAAATGCCACCACCGGGTTTTTGAATCAGCTCAGTGGTGAATATTGCTTTTAGCGACGATTGCGCAGTGGTTTTGGTTTCACAGATAACTTTGACATTAAGCAAGGTTCAGGAGTAAGCATATCCATTTGAGGACGTTTGAGGATCTTTTGTCGCCACTCTTGAATATTTAGGCGCCACATTTATTCGTTATGTTTTCTTCTAAAGCTGCTGTTTCTGCCAAATGACATTCTTTAGCACGAGTTAGGACGAAATCGCCCCAAATGACGGTGACCGGTTTCTCTCTTTTACGACGTAGACAAATCATAACGAAATGGAGGTAAGGGATCCGGCTGTAGTGATAGATGTTCGAGGCATGAAATCAAATCCCGCTTCTTGGCAATATACAATAAGCACTTCCCCGTCTTGCCGTAATTGCGCGGAGAGTGCGTCCGAGATCTTGGAATGTTTAATTGCCATGATGGCGGGACTCTCCCCCACTGCAAGTGGCGGCGCATTAATGAAAGTCTTAATTGTGCCGTAATGGGGGGCGATAAGAGTCGGAACACTCTGGGTAATGCTCTCCAGATTACTCCGTGTGTGTCCTCATTTTTCTCATGCCCATCTCCAGCACAATTTGCACGTCCTGGGATCGGGAAGACGCATTTAACGCCGGGCGGAATTTACGGCGCCGCGGCGTTCTTCCCACTACTTTTAACGCTGTCCCCCGTTTTGACAACCCATAATTTCTGCAGCTCTGCTCCCAGTCATTAGTGGCAAGCTGTGCCGACTTCTTTTAGTTTTCTTTAACAGACTTCTTCCCAGTTAAGGATCGTCGCAGGAGGCTCTGGAAGGGTTTCGGAGGATACTTAATTGTAGCATGTTTAGACACTCCAAGAAATGGTGCTGTAAACAATATTTGCAGCTTAAGTTCAATAAAAAAATGTTGCTGGACTGTCTGCTTCTTATGACTTTCTTAAATGTTCACACTTTTGGCATTTTTGGTCTGCTTTGTCATCAATTATTACCTTTATAAAAGGAAGGACAGTGCTCATGCAAGTTGCCATCATCATGAAATTTCATACTGTCTTCATTACTACCCTACTACTACTAATCATGGGCTCGGTATATTTCTTTGTAAGATTTATGCCTATTTGTTTGGTATGAGCCATTTTCCCCTCCCTCCATAGATTTTCAAAATGTCCATGCACCGACAAACAGACTTGTTATGGCCGTGGGCTATCTCAATATGTTGTTCTGCTGTTTAGAGTGTTCCCCTGTGCCGGGAGTGACCCACATTCTGGTCTCTATCAGGAGATCTCTATGTAAAAAGCATGTCAGGTTTTGAGTGGGAGGGATTTAGAAAAGCCCAATCAAAATGTCAGAATAATTCTTCCATAATTTGTCCTTCTCTTTGGTTTGGTCATCAAATTGAGGGAAATGATGCAATGATTTCTGTGTTAGAACAAAAAACGATTTTGTGACTGATCTGTGAGTTGTTCTATAGTGATGGAGCCTTGTAGAATGGAATCTTGTTGGTCACGTACAAGATTTTACCATAGTTAATCCAATGAAGTTACCACTTACCATTTTGAGAATGTGAGATATGAAAAAGAGATAAAGGTTTTCCATGTCAAGTCCTACATTGTAGAGGGACACAGAAACCAGAAGAAAGGTAAAAAATTGAAAATTTTTGTAAAAAGACAAAACCTGGGAATTATGACTGATTAGCAGGGATACCCAAATCCAGCTTGCACAAGTGAACATTGACAACAACAAAAAGAAAAAATTATGAAATCGTTCATGAAATCATTCAAATTTTCAGCAAAATCAGTGGTACTAGGAAACAACAATCAAGTTAGCAGTATATAGCACATTGAATTTGAAGATTAACAAGTGAATATCGACAAGAAAGGAGGCAAATCAAATTAAACCTGACGGTGTGACACGGTTCCTTTTTGTCACTTTCCACCTCAGCATAGGTGGCCGAAAATCAAATCAGCACATTAGAATTAAAAAGTGAACAATGACAGGCGTAGGGTGAAATCCTAATAAATCATGCACACCTCTCCATGGTGCCGGGTCCTGTGCATGACATTGCATGACATTTCAGTCTCTCAAGCTCGTTTCCACCGACCTCTGGCTTTCTATTTTCATCGAAAAGTGTGCGTGGCCGATACAATATGTTTCTCCCAGAAGAAAATCAATGGGAGATTTTGTTCGGCTTTCGCCACACATGCACAGCTTCCGTCCCGGTGTCGTAACCCCAGCCGCACAGAAAGGTCTGTAAAGCTATTTGTGGATTGACACAGTTCCTTTTGTCAGTCCCCATTTTTTGTCCATCAGTCCCGCGGCCCCTGGAGGATTGTTCGGACCAGCAGATCTAATGGTGCTCCATTAGTGGTTACCCCACTGACACAGTTTAACTCTGTCCCTGAAAATAATCGTCAGAGAGAGAGAGCTTTAGAGGAAGGCCCTCATGGACAAGTTGAGCTTTGATAGTTTGTAAAAAATTCCTGTTTTGGGTCAACTCTCACTTGTCTTTAGCTGACAAATTTCTGAAGAGAGAGATGCACATTGAAAATGGTTTTATGTTGTGTATAACTCCGATAGTATTTCACATTCAGATTGTATGTTTATGTCTTGACGTATTGTCTACTAATGTCTCCTTTTTTTTCATAATTTTTAATTTATTTAAAGGTTTGATTTAGGATTGAATTGATTGGGAATATAACAGAAATGAAACAAAGGTGTGTGAAATGCCCTCACTTAAAATATTTGTCAGAATTGAGGCATACATTGGTGTAAACTAGCTTTTTCCAAAAGTCATATTGCTAATAAGAGCAGTAAAAATAGAATCACGCTAAGCCTTATAGAGTGTAAATATTGCTGCAGATTATTTAGAAGCTGGACACAGTTGAGCACATTTAGACACATTTTCCTGAGTATGTGTTATGTAGTTTGTACAATGTTTGTTAATAAGGACTACAGGAAGAATACCCAAAATGTACACTGATTGTTAGGCTAATTGTGTATCCAAAGAAACTTGCATTTTTTGGGAATCACATTTCTGTGAAATGAATGGAAATTGCGGCTCCACCTGTCTCGGTAATAGATAGGCGCGGGTGGCAAGGGCGGCGAACGACGTATCAAACGACCAAATTTGGGTCGATCTCGGGCCAAAGTTGAGGCATAAAATTTCCTGCCGGAAAGTTTTGGGAGCATTATCCCCTCGCCGTGGCCGGGTGGCAGGGTGACCCAGGCAGCCATAACTTATCCCCCGTGCCCATCACAGGCCTTAAAACCACATCCAGGAGCCGGGGTGACTCCACAATCCCATCACGAGTGCCGGGACGCCGCTAATGCCGCTTCTCTTATCTACATGTGCAGGTGTGAGGCGCGGACGCCCGGACGGGTATTAGCGCGCCCAGATGGATCGCGGTCGGTCGCAGGGACACGCGCCACGGCGACCCCGGCTCTGTCCATCACGGGATCACGTCACCCAGAGCAACGGGTGTGACCGCGTCCGGGGCTCATCGCGATCGTGTCGGGGCAGGTCCCCCGCTCAGTCCGCTAAGCTCTCCGGTGTTGTTGATCCCTGCCAAGGTTTTGTGGGGGCTAAAGACGCTCTCACTGTCTTGAAATCCTGAAGTCAAAAGTTCAACAGTAAATAGAAGAGTCCCTGTAGGTTCTGAAGCAATATTTCTTACTTTTTGTTGTATTTTGGCTCAAACTCACACCTTTAAGCTCTCCGGTGATGTCGATCCATGCCAAGGTTTTGTGGGGGCTAAAGACTGTCTTGAAAGCCCGGAGTTTAAAGTTCGACAGCAAATAGAAGAGTAGATTCTGAACTAATATTTCTTACATTTTGTTGTATTTTGGCTCAAACTCACAACTTTAAGCTCTCTGGTGTTGTTGGTCCATGCCAAGGTTTTGTGGGGGATAAAGACGTTCAAGAGTAGAAGATGTACAATGTAGCAGCCATCTTTGCTGACTATCATGATTAAGCTCTCCCCATCAAACTCCAACCATTAAGTTCTAGTGTTGGTCCATGTGCCACGAATAGAAACACTCTCAGGAAAGGTGGGCCATTGGAAGAGAGAAAAGTTCAACAGGGAATGTAAGACTAAGACTCAAAGAAGTAGAAGATGTTTTCTTAATGTTTTTTTTTTTAGTTCTCTTGATCAAGTCTTGAGTTTCTCAGCTATAGGTCTCAGTTGTTGATCTCTGGCAAGGGTTTGCTGGACTCGGTTAAAAGTGTGAATAGTTCAACAGTAAACTAACAGTATGAGATTTGATGATGAAAATGATCCATTGTTAGGGAGTTGCTAAGTACAAGCTGCATCATAAAGTTCTTTCCAAAGCTCACTGTGGTGGGCCCTTACCCAGTGCAATATGTTCTTTCAAGTACTTGAAGTGTGGCTTTCTGAAACACAGGACCAACACCTTTTAACATTCCTTACAAGGGACAGCAATCCCTATTAGAACTGAACGTGTATCAGTGGGTAGAACTCTGACCACGTCAAAGTGGGGCAAGCGGTAACGCAAACCCCGCTGCTTCACCATCTGGATCAAATTCCGTGGATCCTGGGGCCCGAGTTCGATCCTAGGGTCGACTCCATCTCGGACATGTTGTAAGGGATTGCATTCGTCATTTCGGAAGGTGATGTAAAGCCGGCGGCCCCGTGTATGAGGGAGCTTCAGGCATAGGACTCAAGCATCAAACCTCTGCACGTAAAAGAACCCAACACACTTATCGAGAAGAGTAGGGGTGACCCGGTGTGCTTGGCCAAAAACGCGAGCCGTGGCGAAGCCGCATTGCCCTACCACCAGCAACTTGAAAAAAGCAGCCTGCTTCACCTCAATTGAGGATGACTGCTTTACCTTTACTAGAACTTTGACCAATACATGTAGGCCTGGATTCGAACTAAAAAAGGAATTGCAACTTGAGCACCTTTGACTATGACAGCTTTGTCAATCAGCATTAAGTCTGCACCACCTGTCAATATGATGGAAATGGCCTGTCAGTCTGTGCCTGCGATGAAGGCTGTCAATATGATAACATGATCAATAATGTCACACAGGTCAGTCATAGAGTCGTTTTGACACCTGTCACAAAGATAAGGACTTAGGGAAAGTACATTGATTAACTGAAGTAGGGTCCTTGAGGAATAGGGTATCTATAAATTAGAGCCATAGATGTTTTTATGACATCCGCCCATTACCAAAGGATGTGACACATTTCCATCAAATCTAATGGGTTCATATAAAATAGTAGCGGTATGTTGTTAGGCTTTTAACACATAACTTAAGACTGACACTGCAAATGTACAGTGACATTTTAACCCTCTCTACAGTTTTACAGTGTTTTTATCCAAATTTTAAACTTAGTACAAATCCACTTTTATATGGTAAGTACAAAATTTATGTCTTAACATGTTCTTAAGCTATTCCATGTAGATGTGATACCATCAAAATTACAGCTGTGTCTTTTATGCCAGACCTTAACTTAATGGTCTAGCCTGAATGGCATTTGTACCTGTAACTCCAATGACACTGAATAGCGACAATAAAATTACCTATATACGAAAGACTTTGTAAGTATTGCAGTACAAATGCTGTGGAAGACGAAATACACTTTATTTCAAACTGTTCATTTCATGATATTGCACGAAATGAGTTGTTTATTCGGACCACTAAAATCTATCCGAAATTCTCTAAGCTTACAGACAAAGAAAAGACCATTCTTCTTTTAACTACCAAAAACCCACAAATTATAGAAACGATGGGACATTACATCTTCCATTGTTTACGAAAGAGAAGTCAAACCCTTCACTAGTTATAGACTATTTACTTTGTATAGTACAGTCTAGTCGCTTTTATACCTATTTAGTACCCTGTTATTTTATGTATGTTGTTTGCAATTAGCCTTCAGTCAGGAATTTGCAATTAACTTATCAATTAAGCTGCACTGTTACAGGACAGTGTTACCTACCAGTAGCTACACAAGGGTTAACAGTTGTCCATAGACAGATGAAAGCTTTAGAGGGCTGAGAATACTCCAGATGTTACTTAATATATCCTGAGGTTCTTAAAGTTAAATAAGACTGTCTTGAGGATTTGGACAGTTTTCTTTAATTCTCCAAGTTAGGATGGAATGTATAATCTGGTACAAGTCTTTGTGATAACTTTTTTATATGACTTTGGCAAAGTTTAGAATTCCAACAAATAGCTTGGGAATCGAACCCCAATCCTGTGATCCAAAGGAGGCTTTGCAAGCATGATTTGGCATGGCATGGGTTTGTCAATCAGTGTTAAATAATGGCTATACAGTTAAACTTGAACAAGTGATCACCTCTTCATAAGCACCACCTGGCCACTGTGTCCTCTTTCTGGTGGTCCCTTAGATAATGTTTCCCAATGACACAAACAAGGCTAAGAATCCAGTCTGTAGTGACCACTTGCCTATATACATGTAGACCAGATTTTATTGGTCCCCTGAGTGGTCTTCTTGGGCAATTTTGACTGTACATTTTTGATATATACATTGTAGATACACATACATATGAACTGTACAACGTAGATATACTGTCAATGTTACAGCAGTGTCTTTTATGCCACACCTTAGTGTTAACAGTTTCCCTGAGAAGCATTTGTACCTGTAACTGCGATGACAGGACAATAAAGAGGCGCCGTAAAGACGGCTGTACCTGCGTGCACCTCTACTTACACCGGGGTCAACAGTCATCCACGGACAGGGAAAGGCTTTAAGGGGTTGAGAGGACCACAGAGGTTGCAGTTGTCGTGACGATCCCCAGTAAACCTGTCCACCAGGATTTGGGCAGGATGGCCTCGCGTGAAAATATGTCCCGCTCGCTCTCGTAAAGTGGTCACGACGGAATCTGCGGGCTTAGAGTGCGACTGGCGTGTCGCTGTGCATGCCTTGGCCTGGGTTGGTGAGGTTGAAGGGGTAAAGACCTTTTTTGCACCTTTCTGTCCCAACGGTTAGTACAGTTAGGTTACAAATGTAGTTAAAGTCCTCCCAAAACCTTTCATGTACAGGGGTAACACAGTTGTGTGTTAAGCCAAAGGGTGGTTATACGAGCCATACATATACAGATACAGAAGCTGGTGTGTTACGCCGAAGGGCGTTCATACCGGCTATACAGATGCGAAGCTGGTGTGTTACGCCAAAGGGCAATTATACTGGCTATACAGATACAGAAGCAGGTGTGTTACACCGAAAGGACTTGCGCGGTTATACCGACTGTGTAAAGATACAGAATTTGAAACTGGTGTGTTATGCCGAAGAGCGGTTATACCGGCTATACAGATACAGACTTATCAAAGTGTTGGCTAATGTTAACCGCATATACAGGTAACATTTCATTATGATACAGGCAATTATTGTATTAGGGAGATCTTCTGTTACCAAGCAAGAAATCTTTAGATATCTTTTTCTGTCCATGAAAAGTTTAAATTTGTTCCCTACAGTCCTAACTTACTGACTGGTTAGCTGTCTTTTACGGTTCTTTGTACTTTCTGTATTTAAAAGTATTGACAAAGACCACTCAATCTCTAAGACTGGACCAGAAAATATGGATTTACTCAGACTGATTTAAAGACTTGTCCGGAAACAAAAGCTTTGGATGAAGAATTGGTTTGGAATGAAGGCTTTGCAACTCTTTATAAAAAAAAGGAGCAATAATAGAGGCTGCAAATCTTTTTCAATTATGACTAATAGGAGCCTTCGTAGGCAAAGCAAGGGCCGGCTCTCGAGGGTCCAGTTAGGGAGGAAGGAAAAACTTTGGCCGCGTAAGGAGCTATAATTTGTGACAAATTGGACAGCACACTTACACGCAATTATAGAAACAAGGCTCCATCATGTTTTTCGGTAATGTCACTGGTGATCACAAAAAAGGAAAAGGAAGTAAAAGCAAACTCTCTCTCTCTCCCTCTCTCTCTCTCTCTCTCTCTCTCTCTCTCTCTCTCTCTCTCTCTCTCTCTCCTCCCTCCCTCTCAGTCAACTTTTTTTCCTGACATTAAAGGAAAAATCTGATAGTCGTGAACCCCTGGAAACTGGTCCCTTGGTGCATATTAAGTGCTGAAACTACTATAAAACATACTTTGAATTCACGCTTTAATAGCCCAATCTGCAAAGTGCGAATGGGCAAAAATTCTATCCTCGTACCCTCTTGACCCAATTGAAAATGATGAGAAGCAATTAGAAGCAATCTACCTCTCCAAGCTTAAGCAACGACAACGAGTCGCACCAAAACTGTCCAACAGAAGCTTACAGCCTCCCCGAGTTTATCCTGTTTGTTCCATTATCAACCACACTCGGATTCCCGTTTATAGCTTGCTGGTTTCGGATCCCGAAACATCATCCCAAAGATATGTTTCACCTCACTTTCCGGATGATAAAAAAGAGACGGAGGATTTTCGGCAAGCACTTCTCCTCGGCGAGAAGAAACGAAAATTGTCCGGTCCTCACACCCTTCCAGGAGAATCCTAATCCCGGGTTTAGATTTCCTGATGGCAGATTGTCGCACCCGTTCTGTCGATAACGCTACGTCCGACCATAAATCGCCCAAGTTAGCGGCTTAAATTTCATATTAAGAACTTCGGGACGACAAGCTTAATCCGTCCTTTCCCATAATTGGACGGAATCTGCATCGATTTTGTCTCTGGTCGGGAAATCCCCGTAAGCATCGGAGAACATTTGGCTCCCCAATTATTAGCTGGTAGAATAGGGTTGGGACTCTCTTCATGACGAATTGCTGAGAAGTGCTTAATGGCCGCTATTTGTCATGTTTCCGCCGAATATGAGTGTCGGTAGTGTAATATCCACCCGATAACTCTCGCAGGTTTTATACGCTTTTGTGGCGTTTCGGCCGGAAAGTCTGATTGAAGAAAGTTGAGTAACCCGGGCCTCATGATAGCCAAGCAAACACGCACTTGTTAGATTTGTCGATGTTTTAAAACTTTTTTTGGTAAATTTTAATCAAAACTTTCATATTTGACTTCATGAAAAAACATCTAACATCCAAAAGGGAAAACACAAAGTGGTTGTGGACTGTACAACTTATATCCTCACCACTTGTACAGCATGGAAAATAAAATGATTAGCCAGACAATCAAACATTTGATAATAAGAAATGCAAACAGAACACAATTTAAGCGTAAATCTATGTGTAATTCTGAAGCCCAAAGGAGAAAAAGAGGGACACATGCAATATAACTATATATACTGTATAACTAAAACTTTGCTTTTAGACTAAAGGCATATCAGTTCAGGACAAATAGACCCCATTTCCTACGTATCTATACTCCTAGATTCCTGTATCTGGACATTAATCCAATGCTTGATGCGTTCTTACTTAGCGATTTATGCTGCTCTTTTGGGTTATTGTTCAAGTTTGTGTCAAGCAGATAGTAACGATATTGTCTATTTTACGGCGGGGCAGTTTTCAGTGCTGGTTGACTATGACCCTGACCCTTCTCTGCAACTATAGTGTTGTTTTAATGATACATGTACACGTATCGACCACTCATTATTACTGTGAGTTATACTTTAACTTGGAGGTAGATACTCCAGCACATCGAACAAAAGGAGATTTCCAAGTAGGTGCTTCACCATAAGGAATATACATTATCTTTGTATAAAAGATGACAAAGGAAAGATACAAAGAAAAAGATGCACTTTGTAGTTTATGTAGAAAGATGTTCTTTTACAAATGTTGATGTGAAAAAGTATTTAATGTGATCTGTTGATGATTAGGTACTAGTATTTTCCAATGACATAGGGTGTTCCAAAACATTGTTTTTTTTAGCCCAGCAAGATTCAATATTGATAAATGAACTTACAGATAAAACAGAGTAGAAGTCAATAAGAAAGAAAAACAACACTCAGTGTCATGTAAGGTGCATTTTGGATGTTCTTCTAACTTCATAAATGAAATAATGAAATTCGATCATCAATGGATGCATGAGAGTAATGTTGTCTAAATGTGTAAATCTATAAATTCAGACAAGTTATGTTGAATACATTGTACATAAAAAATCATCAGTGCTCTGAAAATAATTCTTGTCTACAGTTTATGAATGAATAAATGAACAACTGAACTTGACAATACTATATGGTATAATGTATGGCAACAGCTATTAAACAACAATACTGCAAGAAAGTGCAAGGCTTTTCAATCATGCAGTTAGATCTACAAAATACAATCCATAACTGTATATATGAGTTACATAGTCGTGTAAGGATGATGTGGTCTAGCTTTTGGAATGGGTTTATGAATGAATATATGAAAACATTTATAGTGCTTAACCACTGGGTTAAGTACAGGTCACAACAAAAAAATAGTTTTCAGAGTCATGTACACAGTGTCAAGTTACTTCAAGGATTATGATCTAAGTGAATTCAACTTCTTACTTGTTTGTAATGTCATCTAATGTCATCTTGTTTATAAAGTCATCAGAAACATACATTTGTCTAGATCTATAATGGCTTTCGCTGGGAACTGTCCCTATATCTGAACCATTCCACAATCAGCGTTAATAGCGCCCACCCCACCGCCATATATACCCGCTCGCTTAAACACCCTGTTCTTTAACTACCGTACAGCCACTTGCTCCATCCCGGCCCTTTGTAGCGGTCCGCGGAGCCACGCTATAATTAACGGAGAATAGATGCCTGGGAAACCGTAGATCAATGGACGAGTGGCTGATCTGCATGCGTGAGGGGGGAAGAGTTGTCAATGGTCGCATATAAATCAAAGATAATTGTCCTAATTGGCGCTCGATGACTGATCACCCTTAACTACCCGTGCGTGTAAACCTACTATATCAAAGTAATTAGCTCCTTTGGCCCCGTACGAGCCAGCTCATTAACACGCTGCCGGAGGCGCCGTCGGCAATCCATCTGCGCCGGCCGATCTTCAAAAGGGACAGAAGTGATGTGATATAACATGATGTAACAATGCCACAAAGGCTGGCTGTGTCGTGGGACTGTCACAGTGTGGCCAGGTACAGGTGTAGAAGTCATGTGACAATGCTACAAAGTAGGCTGGTAGATGTTTATGCCGGTACCTTCCAGAGCAACAGTTCTGTAACAGTAGCAATGTAGATGTCTCGAAGTGATGTGATATAACATGATACAACGGTGCCACAAAGGCTGGCTGTGTCGTGGGACTGTCACAGGGTGGCCAGGTACAGGTGTAGCAGTCATTTGACAATGCCACAATGTTACAGAATAGACGTGTAGGCTGTAACATACACAATCATGTAGCTAATTGCTACTGAACTAGTAGCTGTCTAGAAGTGATGTGATATAACATGATGTAACGGTGCCACAAAGACTGGCTGTGTAGTGGGACTGTCACAGTGTGGCCAGGTACAGGTGTAGAAGTCACGTGACAATGCTACAAAGTAGGCTGGTAGATGTTTATGCCGGTACCTTCCAGAGCAACAGTTCTGTAACAGTAGCGATGTAGATGTCTCGAAGTGATGTGATATAACATGATGCAGCAATGCCACAAAGGCTGGCTGTGTCGTGGGATTGTCACAGTGTGGCCAGGTACAGGTGTAGCAGTCATTTGACAATGCCACAATGTTACAGAATAGACGTGTAGGCTGTAACATACACAATCATGTAGCTAATTGCTACTGAACTAGTAGCTGTCTAGAAGTGATGTGATATAACATGAGGTAACGATGCCACAAAGGCTGACTGTGTCGTGGGATTGTCACAGTGTGGCCAGGTTCATGTATAGGTGATGTGATGGAATAGATGTGTAGGCTGTAACATACACATGTAGCAATGCTGCTGAAGTAGTAGCCATGTAGATATCTAGAAATGATGTGATATAACATGACGTTGGCTGTGTCATAGGATTGTCACAATGTGGCCAGGTACAGGTGTGGAAGTCATGTATGTAACAATGTTACAAAATAGCCAGATACATGTGTAAGATGTAAATTGTAACATCATACACATGTAGCAGTGCTGCTGAACTAGTAGCCAATGTAGATGTCTACAAATGATGTGATATAACATGACAGAAAGAGTGGTTGTGTCACAGGATTGTCACAGTGTGGCTAGATACATGTAGACCTGTGTCTGATGTTGCTAGCAGTGCTATATATAGAAGTTGCCATATACATGTACTGTAGCAATCTATCTGGCACTGGCCACTCTACAGAGGAATGGGCATCACCAAATGATGTTACAATATGAATTGATGTAGCAATGCAACTTTAGAGAGGCTGGCGCTGTGTGGAAGGATTGCCATAAAGTAGCCAGATAGAACAATGCTACAGAAGTGGCCATGTAGCAATCCATCTGCCCTGCCCACTTCAATCTGCAGGGAAGAGGCATCATGAGATGATGTAATATGATGGGATGGGATGGGATGTAACTATGCCACAGATATAGGTGTGGTAATGATACAATGTAACATTACATAGATGTTACAATGATGAGTATGAGAGAATCTAATGAGGTAACAAAGTGGCAAAATAAAGTTTTAAACATCATGATGCTAACACAGTACATTGTCGTAAAATATCCAAACATGATTTGAATTAAAGCACGATGAGTTTTGCTACCATGTAACAATGTAACAAGGTGGCCAAATGAACTTGAAGCACAATGAGTATAACATCATGTGACATTGTCACACACAATGCCACAAAGCTGCCACAAATTTAAAGAGATTTGTCAAACCTAACGCAACATTACCAGGTGTGCTAATGAAATCAATTGGTTCCCCTTGGCATTACCAGTGCTCTGGGTAATTGTTACAATGTTCATGGCAGGTTTTGAGACCTTGACAAACATTATATAGAAGTGAAATGAATAAATATTACTGCTACGGAGAGTTGAAAGATGTCAAGACGATTTTGAACTTGTGGGAAGACAAAAAGGTGTCATACCAAAATACACCTGTTTTCCCCCCTTGTCCATTGTGATAAATTCAGACAGAAATGGAATACAAGAATGAAATAAAATTCTGTTTACCCCAATGTGAAGGAAGTTGCAGTTCATCCAAATGTCTTAAATGTTTGCTCATCCTGTATCCATGGACCAAACAAACAAACAAAAAAAAACAAAAAAATGCGTACAGATCTTTTTGGTGGGTGGTCATGGGCCAGGTGGATATTTTTTACCATCACCTGCATTGTTCGGGAATTTACGGTACAGTTAGGACAACTGACCAGAGATCGGGGGGCACCTGCGTTTTAAACCGGTTATTTTCCCATCATCATCGCGCCAAACTTACCGCCTGTCGACGTCAATTTCCCCGCCTGTCCGTCGCCCGGCCATGAAAGTTCAGAAAGTTAACTTTTGCCTTGGTGGCCATCCATATTTCAGGAGCTGTAATGAAGTTAGGCTGTGATTCCTCTGTCCAATATATATCCCTCTGTAAGGCCTGTATTACTGTAATGAAAGCTTATTGGTATATTTCCATTGTCATGCTGGGTTAGCCACAGTGATGGTTTCATACCTATAATTCATATCGCAATATAATGTGCAGCGCACGAAGCTGTAATTTATATTTGCTTCAAGTCTGCGAATGGAGAATACTTGGGTAATTGAAGTGCACAACGTTTCATTTCTCTGCCCCGACGGTCCCCCGTTAGGACGGCTACTCTCCGCTGGACATTAGCATTTTAATAAATACGCTTTTACCGATGTCTTCTGATTGTTCATATTTCCATCTGTGCGCGTCTTTTCCAGAAGGGGTCATTAGGCGCGGCGATGGGAAAACTTTGAAATTGGAAATTTTGGCTGCGCGGAAGACAAATATTTTTGTTGAGGAATTAATGCAGAGAGGGTGCCTCGGATGGGGTATTAACTCTATGCTGACCCCCCATGGCAAAGGTGAGGCACATTAACGTGAAATTGCAATATGGGGGGATTTATCGTCGATTATGGGATGTATTTAGGCGGAACATAAATTGCCGCAGTAAATGCGAAGATGGGTTTTGAACGTCACGTACGTGTGGTTCTCGGGACGACGCGCGGGGCCCTAGGGCGTCGCGGGGAAAGGGACACTTACCTGTGCTGCGAAGATTTACGCACATGTTTGGCCGAGGTATGCGCACGGGGCAACCTACATGTGCAAATGTAGGTGAAAAGACTGGCTGTGCAGTGCTACCTGTACTTATAGATGTCCAGCAATCTAAAAATGATTTAATCTCACGTCACGTTTTTCATCTTCTGGCAACAAAAAAAACAAAAACAAGGCAGTCAGAGATGGCAAACTTTACCCCTTTCCCATACTGTACCTGAGGCAGCCTACATGTAGGGGAAGACTTCGATTACGCAGTGCTACTTGTTTGTCCCAATACATTGCAGTTGCCCAACGTTTTAGAAATGAAACAATTTTACCTGATATTCTTGTAATAAAAACAAGCCAATCAGAGATGGCAAACTTCACCCCCTTACCCATACTGTAGAGATTGATGCACCTGTTTAGGCCAGCCTAGGTGTAGGGAAAGACTTTGGATATACAGTGGTACCTGTCACTTGCAGTTGTCCAGCATTTTAGAAATGATCACCTTACTAATGATATTTTGTCCATACTCTTGTAGCATAAATAAACAAGACAGTCAGAGATGGCAGACTTCACCCCTCCCCCCACTCGGTAACACATGTAGTGTAACACAACTTCATTTATATATTGTAGTTGTCCAGTATTTTAGAAATGATACAATTTCACAACACCCTTTTCATCTGCTTGCAATAAATAACAATGTAATCGGAGATGGCGAACTTCACCCCCTTCCCTACAATGCACCTGTTCGGCCAAGGTTGCACACAGGTTGCTCAGTTCTACTAGTGTCCTAGCTGTTGTCCAACATTTTAGAAATGATCTAATTTCAGGATATAGGAGATTCTTTGTCCACAACCAGGTAATCTCACCTGCTGAGGTTTCGGTGTCTGTCAGACACCTTCTTCAGAGCTGGAGTACTGAATCTCCTATATCCTATGTGCTACCAAGCTGATGAAATTATTTTCGGAAGTAATATAATTTCACTTCACCATTGTCATCATCTTGCACAAAAAGGTGCTCAAATATGCCCCTTTTTAGCAACACCAATTTAATTTCTTGGTTAACGGTTCTTTTTTTTAACAAATAAAAATCCGTTTAAGAACCAAGAAATTAAAATGGTGTGGCCTTATCTTGCAATAGAATGTTCTTAAATGTGCCCCTTTTAACGCGCTCCAGACACCTCCTGGAACACTAGAATCCCATCTTATGTCCCTTCCAAAAGACTAGTGCAGCCCCAACTGAGGATGGCACCGGGGTCTCCCAGTTACCAACTGATTAGAACCAGGAGCTCGACTGTGAGGCTGCTATACCAGTCGAGCCACAGGGACATCCCTAAGGCAAAATTTCCTCCCGGTCAACCTTTAGATTTATTTCTAGCACTGTTTGACAAAGTTTTTGTAATCAAAAAGTTTTGGTGAAGATTGGCAGGTGAAACTTAAGACCATCACAGGTCGAAGAAACAATTTCCGTTGTCCAAACTCCTTTGAACGGCGGGCAAATTAGCCGGCACGACCGCTGCTCCGTTAATTCCACCAGTTCTGAGATGGAATATCATTTTCTTCAGATGGAGGCGGCTGTGAATGTCAATTAAATGTGCCGGGAAATAGTTTGGGCTGTCTGAGTGGATAGTCATTGATTCCTGTCATGTCAGTTGTAACCTGGAAGTTGAAGAGCTTGCTGTTTTGTCTGATTGTTCATAGTTAATGATGTTGAGATTAGAGTTGAATATTCAAACCTCTGCTCATGTTGTCTTCTAGATGTTCAAGTCGTCTTTTCTAGTTCTGATTTGTAGAAATGCTTTTAATTTCTAAGATGCAGCTACTTATTTCCACCACCATACTTATGCATCTTTTTATGGAGCGCTTAAACTTTGGGTTATTGCTAGATAGTACAAAAACCCGCCTCTCTACGTACAATACAATCTTTGTTGACACAACAAAAGTACAGCGACTTTCATACTTACCTTGGTCTTCTGCAACTATACACGCAAACAAACAATCGGATACAAAAGAATTAACCTACGTACGAGTACACATATGGATAATTCAACATGTCACATGTAGCTACAGGTTGCCCGATGTGCAACCACATCTGCAGCATGTATGACAGGGCTGGAAATGTCTTTTTCCTGCTACACATGATTCACAGTACCTCGTATTCTGTAAGCTTGTCCACTTTGCAAAATGTGAAGGTTTTTTGTTCTGCAATCTCTAATTTTTGTCTGTATAAGTCAGTTTGAAGGTTGATGTTTTGAGCTATTTTTAAAGTCATGCAACAAGCTAGGCTCACAGAAAATTTGTAATTTCTGTTTTTTTATAAATATTGGCTGAATATTCACATCTTAGTATTGTGCACTTCTGTATTTTTTTCAAATTTCAAAAACAGTTGATTTGCTTTGGCCAGTGCCTATAACCAAGCCAGGCTGAATCCCCAGAATGTCCCCCCCCCCCCATCAGCGTCAAGAAAACTTGTCATTGACATTGATAGCTCTTTAGAATTAAAGTAAGATATGTAAATCTATGGGTATGTACATTCCTGTAAACACAGTTGTGATTCATAGATGGTTTCAAGTGCTTTATTTCATAACCTAATCAAACCAGGTAGAGTTCCCATTGTCAAGAAAGTCCCTGCCATTGCTTGTTCTTGAGAATTTAAGAAGTTCTGGTAATTTTTCGGTGATTTGCCTTTGCCAGTGGTTTTTTTCATAGTCTCACCAAGGACATTATATCCTATATAAATCTTTTATAATAAAATGTTGTTGGTCTAACCAAGCCAGGCTGAATCCCCAGAATTTCTCTCCCCCCCCATCAGTGTCAGGAAAACTTGTCATTGACAAAAGCATTAATAATTCTTGAGATTTTAAATTAGATATCTAAACTAAAGTTGTGTACATTCCTGTAGAAGCAGTTCTAATCTAAACATAATTTGTCAGTGCTTTATTTCGTAACCTAAACCAAGCCCGCCAGTTTCCCTAGAATCCCCCCCATCGGCGCTGAGAAAAGTTAAGAATTAAAAATGATTAAAGTTGAATATTCAAACTCCTGATAATGTGCACTCCTGTAGATTTAAATGTTGAAAACAGTTGATTTGCCTTTGCCAGTCCTTTTTTTCATAGCCTAACCAAGCTTCCCCAGAATTCCCCCCCCCCCTCGGTGTCAAGGCAACCTGTCGCCGTGACGACGGGAGCGGTGGGGGCCAGGCATCCGTGGCCACCCGTCGCCCCTCCTGTGGTACGTCTGGAGTCCTCTCAATGGCAGGCTGACAGACTGGCTGATTACGGGCGTCACCCGGACAAGAACGGGTTCCCGCTCCGCGGCCCCGCGCCATATGGCGCTCACTTAACTCGGGCACGGTTCAGCTCAGGGGTGCATTCCGGCGCGTTTTACCGCGGAATGAAGACGTTCTGGGTCAGAATGGGTTGGATTGGATGGTTTTGGTAACATGCCCGGGCCAGCTGTCACCTTCCGTCATACCGCACCGTGGCAACGAGCCTGCCAATCACGCCGGCTCAACAAGAGACGCGTAAACGGTGATATAGCAGGCGGGGAAGAACCCGTCCAGACGGATTTCCTGTAACTTAGAACGACGTAGAAGGAAGGGAAAGTCTCCATTATCTACCAAACTTTGGTTTGATTCAATCAGAGAGGCCCCCCTCCCAAGCCGAGGCTGTATCTACCCCAAATGCCATTATTTATATTAACTCTCACAATGCAAAAATAGGTAGATACATAAAAGATTGTTTAATATTATTACTTCATATGGGAAAATACACTGAAACTCACCATAACCAGTCTACCAGATTGTATCAAGAAATTAGAGATTTACATAATTAGCCTCCACTGTTTAATATGCAGAATTTTAACTTAATTTAAGGTTTATTTTGTAAATTCTACATTGTAGGTTGTAGTTGACAGTATCGAAGTCACTGTACTTTTTGTGGTGTAAACAAATCTTCTATAGAAATGTCTTTGGCTGTTAATCTAGATCACATTAAGGTGGTTAAAAAGGACTTTACCTTTTCAATATTTGCACTTAAGAACGTTCATTTTCAAGCTTCACCCTTAAGGATTTGAAACAGTACATTTCAATCTTATATGTGATGTCCTGAAGTCTTGTTAACTTAAGATGATACATAAGGCGTCTTAGTCTTAACTGGACATGTCTTTTAAATGGCCATTATGTATAGAGTAATAGAGGTGATTATTTTGTAGTCAAATGTATTTTAGTGAAAGAGATGACTGTAAAATGAATTAAGATCGGAGAACGTTGAATTATACATCAGCCGTGGTATGGAATGAAACCATATAAATGCATGAATTGAAATCATCTTAATTCGACATGTTGCTCTGAGACCGGAAAAAAGTATTTTTTTCTGGAATATAGCAGTTAAGGACCTTCAACAAGGGCTGAAGTCAAATCAAATCAAAAGAGTTTGTAGGAATTAATACAGGGTGAGTTTTGCGGGCTGGTTTTTGTTAATCCATATTCGATTGCGGCGGCCGAGGGGCTTTTGGGCATTAATTCATATTTGATTGATGTAGAATGAAACGTCCTTTTGGTCATCTGAAAAGACATGCATGGACAAGCTCGGAAATTGATGGGGCTATTTCGGCTCAGGCACTTTGGGAAGAAGTTCAGAAACTTAAAGCCAATTAACGAGAGCCCGGAAAGAGGGCGGCGGAATGAAGCTATTACACGGGCCGGCGGGCCAACTGGCCGGAGAGGAACGGCCAGGTGACAGGTTTACTGCGCGGGCCTGCGTTGTTTGCATTGTGGTTGGCTGTGGCCATCATGTGCGGCTAATCCCGCCACAGAAGTGTCCGGCTACTGTTGTGGGGAGGGTGCATGCTGTGGCTGGTAATGCTGGAAGAAAAGATCTGAAGGGGCACTGTGCTGAGTGGGGAAGGATTGTTCATATAAAAAGTACAAGTCCTTCGACTTGCACAGTACAGTCAAACCTGCCCAAGAAGACCACTAAGGGGTACGATAAATCTGGTCTTTGTGGACAGGTGGTCACTATAGACAGGATTCTTAATACTGTGTCAGTGGGAAAAATTATCTATGGGACTTCCAAAAAGTGTTCACATTTGCCAGGTATTTGGAGGTGGTCACTTGTAGAGGTTTGACTTTAATTTTAAAGAACTGCCTGCTGTGCCTTGTAATGTGTGGTGGTGAGAGGAGTGGTCTGAGTCGGCATGTTGGAAGAAAAGAAGAATAGGGGGATGGTTTTGAGCTGGGAAAGATTTTTCATACAAAAGTACATGTCTTAGATATTCACAAGACTATAAGATAAAAAATATGATAGCAGTCTTCTGGACTGACTTATCAAAAAAGAAGTACATTATGCCCATTCTCTCATACAGAAATTTGTATTGTAGCCCTTCAAATTCCTCTACAGCCTATTTGATCTAAAACATCATATCAAAGGTACTAGAATATGTATTGTTTTTGTTCAGAAACATGTTTGACCACGAAGAGCTTTTGTTTTGCCTTCCCAGGATCCTCTTCTACCCCGACCTTGTCTGCAAGGATGTCAAGGTCGGGAGGACATTTATAGACTAGCCTGGAAGTCTTTCCTAAAGCGCTTAGATCCCAGCTTATTTGTCTGGGGTAATATTGTCACATAATTGCTGGTCTGTGATCTGTCTTGTTATTCAGACTTGTACCAAGGAGGTTAGAGACACCTCCTTGCTTGTACCTTCGAATCCTGGTCAAATTGTTCAACATGAAGTAGAGAAAAAGTTGAAAACCCTTCACAGGCATTTAGGTAAAATGAGTTGACATCCCTTTAAACATACCTTTCGGTAAGTCATTTTCAAGGTTATGCTGTTGCCATAGTTTTGGTTATTTTGTAGTTCTGGAACAGGAATTTAGATAGCTTAATTGCTTGTTGCAATAATGGATTTCGTGTAGAATTACATACATGCACTCTTGTGTCCAGAGTTCACTAAAATAGTGTCTCTGATTGAAGATGTACTCTCAGTTTGAAAACTAAGTAATAATGTGAAAATTAGATTTGATCTTGAACGTAATTCCTTTCGTCCGGCTACTCTGTGATTAACACAAAGTTCTGTAGTTGTTTTGGGAAAAATAAAACACGGTGATTTTCTGTGCCAACTAAATAATATCTCTTGTGTACCACTCAGTATTTCAGCTTCAAGGCCAGAAAACTTAGGGGCTCAATTTTTGTCGAGTTTATTATACACGTGTGATCCTCTCAAAGACAATAATTTCGATAGCTAATGCATTTCTTGCTAATAGATTTGTCGACTTCCTGTTCCTCCATAATAAGATAGTATCTGGACTTAATTACAGCAGTTTTTTGACACATTTAAAAACGGTAATTTTGACGACAAAATTTCTTGTAGCGCGTTTACTCATCACATGTCCAATTTCAGGTAGCTTCCCACTCACACAGCCTTGATTACCGATGCACTTTTATTATTTTTCCCCGGAAAGATTATTATTGACTTTTTTGATTCATCCGTCGTCCCCAAAAACCACTTATAATCTCTGCCCCTGCATTTGCCGAGGCCATCCCTGTTCCCCGCCGTAATTGCACAAGGTCCATGAATCGCTGAGCGGGGAATCTGAGAACATATCTAATGTACTTAGGCTGCCATTAAGCCCTGGAAATGAACCTGTAATCAAATATCGCCAAATTGTCCTTCCCAGTCTCCTCGCCATGGCAACGACATCACGTCCCCGCATGTGACCGCCGCGTCGCGGCATTACTCAGGCGGTCGCGGAGATCGGAATTACGTTCCTGACATTGCCACCTGTCAATCCATCAGGCTTCTCGTTGTTAGACGTAACGCGGAGGCCTCTCAAAGTTGGTGTTACGGACGGCATCCTCCCTCTGTCCACCCCAAAGCCTTTTATTGTAAAAGTAGGGGAACATTTACTTTATTTTGCTATAGGAGGCCTTTGTCTTGTCCAGTTTTTTTATAGTTTCATGACAATTTTGACATATTTGTTTTACTGTGCAGTGTCTTGTGAAATGCTCGCAGTGACTCAATATACAAGTAGTGTTGTAAAGAAAGCAAAAGCATGTCGACTGATGATGATGATGATGACTGTTGTACCTTGTTGCCCATCTCTCAAGAGAGGAAAGTTTTTTTGGGGGAGCTTGTGTGGCCGGCCTCCTGTCTGCGGAGTCAGTCACCGCCCGGATATGTGCATAAATGGAACGTCTGACATTTCTGGACTCCTGCGAGACACAGGTTTTCACACTCTCAGTCTTATCGGCGGGTTGACCATTATGTGGAAGGCTCTATTCCAGGTGCAGGGGTGGGCGGGACTGTTTAAGGATTTTACAGTCTCCCATTGAGTCATATGGGATGGTCCATTGTCACTGTGAAAGATGAAAATATTTTCCCTTTGTATATCCTTCATATAAATTCTTTTATTCATCACAAAAAGTTCAATGATAGATTTATACGGTACAAAATTATGGAATACAATATTACTGTTTTTTAAGGGACTTACCCACATTTTAGTCACCATTGTCTGTCTAGCTATACCTTGAAATGTAGTCTCTTCTTTCTATTCTTTTAAGAAAGTTGATTTCCTTGCTGTGACATGTGACACGACAGTTAAGACCATAGCAAAGCGAACCAATTTTATGCTCTAGGAAACACTCCTATCAAAGTAATTGAACCTAAAGGTACATATTTACATATCAGACTTCGCTTTCCACCTTTGCGCAGCCCAGAAAGTCGGAAGAAGTTTTCGTGTTTTCGTGACGCATCCGTCTTTTTATTGTTGACATTTGCTAAGTTCATAACACGCAAAGAGGTCCGTGCCTCCTGGCATATTAAATCACAAATGGAAAAATCATTTCCCAGCAGAAATAACCCACCTTTTAAACATGTCCCACTCATAGGTGAGCCTGTCCCAGGTTAATCATTACAAATCCTTACCCCGGCAAGACCACAGGACGACCAGCCACCCGCTCTGATTAGGAGGGATCTATTAAAATAAAGCAAATGTCATCGGATATTAAAATCTTTAAGTGTGACATTGTAAAAATGGTGGGTAAATACCAGCGTTTGGCTGCCCCATATATCAGTAGAGGCTGAACGGAATGGATCCCTGTTTGCTTCTGGTGAGACCTTTCTGTTGGCTCCCGCATCTTCGACCGTTGATTAAAACAAATAAGATACATTTGTCAACAGTTGCATGTAGTTTAAGGTAATGGCTACCTGCTGGACTGATTTTGTGAACAACATGAAAGCCTTTTAGAAATAATTTACTTTTACATTTTTTGGGAAGAAGAAAGGCCTAGTAACCCTTTCATAGGTGACACTACATGATCCTAATATTCGTTTTGATCTTAATGTTCTGTTTGCTTAAGTTTAAGAAGTTAAAAGAAATGATCGAATGAAGCATCACAAAATTCATAGCAGATGGAGTTTTGCAATTACTGATTGGGTTGTTGTTCCTCTGACTTTGCCTTTCTGGTGAACTCTAGTTAATTTTTTCAAAGGGATTGTCATCTTATTGTACAATCAACATTGCAAGAAGCTTCATATTGACACAATAAGGCAACTGTTTTGAAGTACCATTCTTTTATGCCATCATGGTCTTGTGCAGAAATACAATGTTATGATTTTATATATTGCGAGGTGAGGAGAAGTTCAGGGAGACCTTGAGATTGTTTACTTGGTTTACTTCTTGGGTACAGATTGCCTGGCCCTTGAGGTCCCCCCTGGTCCTTAAGGTGGGAAGTAATCTGTTTTACAGTCTTAATGTCCTTCAGGATGTATTCAGGAGGTTTTCTGAGACGTTTTGCTGCAGGAGTACTGAAGTCATAGACTTTGTCACTTAGCTTTTTTTTTTTCAATGAAGGAAAAAAGATATAGAAAACAATTGGTCTATGTACAAATGTACCAACATAATTAGGATGTTTTATCAGTCTAAGATTTTCTAACTCACACACTCTTTATCAATCTATCCAATAATATTCATACTGTATTTATTAATGTATGAAGATAACATATTTTATACTTCTGTACCTATAAATTCTATTGCTCCTTTAACTTTATATAATTATATTACCGTATACTTTCTTTGCACATGAATTCAACAAGCTGTGTAAGTGAATATGCCATGACTTGAATTCATGTTGTTGTTTACTCTTCGTCTGTGCAAATGTCATGCCAACAGACTGAGTGCTAAAATGGTAATAAGAACCCAGATTGGTAGTTTGATGCCTCTTGGTTGTAAAACGATATTGCAGTAATTTTTTGCGCAGAAGGTAATGAAAGATAATACACCGTAATGTTTCCCAAAACTTCGCGTTTATAGGTTTACTGCCAAATCTAAGCACAGATTTCCGAGTTGTCAGAAATTACGAGCAATAAAGTAAGGGGACGTGATTGTGCTATAATTAGCAAGATATACATGTAATATTCAAGACGAGAAAATTGGACATCTCCGCTATTATCATGTCATTAAGATGATTGGGCTAATATAAGTTTAAGGTTTTAATGCTCCGGACGTTTTGCTGCTAAAGACGAAGATTGAAAAATTAATGTGGGCGGCATTAACTGTAGCGTGTAGGATTTGCTGGGATGATATTAATGTGTCTGGTCATCAGAACAGAAAACTGGCCGATAAATGCCCAGATGGAAAATGGTGATCAAATTGGACAAGCTCAGGATTTGGGGAACCGGGCTAAACCCAAGACTAAGAGAAAGGAGTTGGCAAAATTTTGATTGAAAGGTTATTAGAATAGGGGGAGGAATGTATAATTGTATTATTCCAGGATAGCACAAAATTTACTTAAGTCGTGGAAAGTTGTTCATTGTGGTGACAACTTGCAAAAAATTGTATCAACAGCAATCATAAATATGGTCATAATATTAATTGCAAAATTATGTCCGAAGGCTAATTGCGTATGGCTAAGGTAACCAGTTATATATATACGTGTAGCTATTGGAAAGTTCTACTTCTACTAATCTGGGGTTTCATTGTAACTTCCTCTGTGAAGACAGTAGAATATATACGTGTAGCTATTGGAAAGTTCTACTTCTACTAATCTGGGGTTTCATTGTAACTTCCTCTGTGAAGACAGTAGAATATATACGTGTAGCTATTGGAAAGTTCTACTTCTACTAATCTGGGGTTTCATTGTAACTTCCTCTGTGAAGACAGTTATATATATACGTGTAGCTATTGGAAAGTTCTACTTCTACTAATCTGGGGTTTCATTGTAACTTCCTCTGTGAAGACAGTAGAATATGTATGAAATGGTCCATTTTCTTTTGTTGTAAGAGTGAAGTGTGACTGTATTGAACAGTGGAAACTTTGGAAAGAAAGTTGCCAAAGTTTTGCGCAAGTTTGATGGAAATCGTTTAAGTTGGAAGAAAGGCATTACAGCAGGATAGAACTAAAGCACTAAAAGCACTGAAATGCAAAATGTATGACTGTTACGGTGGACAAAGATGAACATTAAAACGACAGAAATGATTAGATTGGAGCAAGTTCAACTTCTACTTTCCAGGCAATTGGGATAAGCTTATGAGAAAGTGTATCAGAGTCTTATATTGCTAGTTTATGTCTTGATGCGCAGCACACTCATTAAAGTGCGGTAGAAACACATCATGCCGGCGCAGAGCAAAATGTAGTAAAAGGATGGAAATGTGACCGTTATGGTGACAAAGAGCCCAACCTTCAAATGACAGCAATTATCGCTGGCCGGGAGGATTAGTCCATCAGAGACGGAGGTGGCCCCGCCGTAAAACGCAACATAAAACACCCTGCCGGCCGCACCCTACCCTGGCCAATTGACATAAATGAAGAAACTAGCACGGGGTGCCCAAACTACATCCGTGGGTCATGGCTTACCCTATTTTGAAATTATTGGAGTTCCATCGCCCAGGCGATTTCATATCTTATATTCCACGGGTCAGCGGACGCTGTAAGTGATCTGGTTAGGTCCTCCTTTATTGCCAACGGTTTGGGAATTTTGTTTTCGATTTATTGTTGGAGATTATTGATTTTCGTAGTGGTTGACTTTTAGGAAAATATGAATACTGACTCCGCGACGTTTCCACCTCATCAGCGGGAGATGTACACAGGGATTACGTCCCCTCGATGATCTCGGAAAGTCGCGTCGCAAATTACAACGCCGCCGTTTTGAACCCGTAATTCCGATAACCGTGTTTACCTTTCTCCGTCTTGATAAGGGAAGTGCATCATCAAATCTGAAGTTCTTGACGTCAGGATGGCTTGATGAATTTCGGGCAGAACTGCAATTAAACTTATAATAGGCAGACATCAAAGGGGTAGCCAAAGGAAAGTTTCTCTGATTAGGATCACTTGTCAAACCTCAGAACTTCTCGAAGACGAGAATACAACTTCCCCACGTGGTGATGACTAATGACGGCACTCCAACAAAAGAGATCTTAGGACGCGTCTTGGATAATTGAGGTGAACGATGATCTCGAGATGGGTCTAAGATTTAATGAGTGGGCCAGAAAGATTTACCTGAAAAAGTTCCTTAGCTGGGATGAATTATGATTGATGTGTGTGTCGGAATGATTGCAGCTGCTATAGATCATGCAAAATAAGTTAGACGGGCAATCTCCATTACCAGGGTGGGATTCTCCTGGAGAAAAATGCCTCCAAATTATTAAAGATCACAACTTTTGCAAACATGTATTTACATCTCTTTTGAGAAATGCTGATAAAAGATGATTATTAATTCCAATGTACACATTATGCACCAGTCTAGAAACTGATGTGAATGTTTTCGCAGTAACAAGTGTATTAAAACAACTAACACATAAAAGATGGCTTCAGGCTTATGTCGGATCTGTGGTGAGTTAACAGCTTAATATGGCTTCGGGCTAGGCAAAATAAATTGGCTCAATTGCAATGGATGACATAGATGGGGCGCTTAGATGGTGCTTATCAATGCATTTCTAAGCATCACTGATAGTTCATGCTATAGTTAAACTACTAAGTTAGAGAGTGGGTTGTTTTTTCATGGAATTGAAAGAAATTGGAGTCATTTCAGCGTCTGGATCTGTCTGATTCTTTTTGGTGCAAACAGAAACATCCAAATTGTTGCATTTTCTGCATTCAATAAGTGCAAAATTTTTGGACAAATACAGGGAATCTGTAGGATTTGTTGAGCTATCATTCTAACTGTATCTGATCTGTGACTTTATCAGACAATAGAATTAGTTTGGAAAATATGAAATTTAGTTACCAAAGCAGAGACTCTGAATGTAGAATTTCTAGAGTTATAAATCAAGAAAAACATCATAAAAGTAGACCAGACTGCATCAAGCCGAGAGAGCGGAGATCACCCTCTAACTGCCTCCGTGACTTAATCAGACAATAGAATTACGAGCCAACAATGATTTTTGACACCCAGATGAATCACGCCGGCCCATGTTTATTTTATACGGTGCGCATCCCGAACCTGAACCGAGCGGCGATACCTTATTAGCAGTCACACAGCCACAAGTTTAATGGCATTCCACGTAATTTACTACAGATGTGTTGAAAGTCGCTGGAGAATGACAAGGGAAGTTAGTTGGTTTAGAAATAATAGCCTTTGTGCATGCCGAAGTGAGATCTGGAGAGGACGGCTTGGGTCCCGAAAGACGTGTAATTTATGTCTGCTTTGTGATTAGTTCAGTCTTTTAGATGATGTCTCGCCCCGAACTGACAGGATTCAGAGTAACTTCTATTAAAACTATGCATCAGAAGTTTTAAAGGTGTGAGGGAAGAGGGCAGCCGTAAAGACTTAATGATGGGTGATTTGTTTCCCTGCAAACTTTTACGAATTTGCTTCTGGATTTTATAAGACTTTTGTGACACAAAGGCTGAAGCCTTTTGTTACAAGGAGATTACAATTGAAGATTAGCTGTATTTTTCACATTCAGACCGTTAGTTTTACTTCTGGAATGGGAACTCTGTACTGATACTTTACAGATAAAGCTTGCAATAAACTTACATTCAAAACTAATAATGCCTGTAGGTATTGAAAAATTGATAGATAAAAGATCATTGGACATTAATTTTGTATTTTAAGATAAGTTAGTTTGAGAAGGACATTTTTATTTTGTAAAAATTTCTGTATAAGAACATTTAATTTACGGGTTTAGCTTTTAAGAAAAATGTTTCAAATTCAGTTTTTAAAGATATTCAGTAACTATTTCATCTCTTAGGGTTTTTATCAAAAGTTCATTCTCAGAACTACGATAAGTATCTCGTCTTTTATGAGTCGCGCAAGAAAGTTGATAGCATTCCCGGGTCATTTGTGGCTTTTCGCTGTAGTGATAGTCCGCGCAATTAGAAAGGAATCCCAGACACAGGTTGTAAAGTTTGCGAATTTGCACGGAAAAGTAGATCCTCGCATCGTGTCCCAAATCTAAAGAAGAAATCAGAGGGGAGAGGGTTTTAGTTTAACTGCCTATTATCAAATCTTACTTACATCGTCTAGCTCCATGTCTAGCTCCAGGTTTTTCCTTAATGGCGCAATTAGGCGACGCCAAGTTCATTCCTCGGTGCGCGGACTATTATGATGAAGATAGTTACCATTAACAACATGGAAGGGAAACATGATGTTTTTGTTCCATTTTTTTGTTCTTCCTCTTTTCCTTCTTCTTCCGTTCCAAACAAATAAGGTCAATGACCTGGGCCAGACTGCTGTCACCATGGTTACTTATAAAGTAGCAGGCACCCTGTGGTGTTCGATTACATTATGTAGCAAGTGGCAGGACAGAGCAAGAGGGGCTGGTCACCATATGATTATGAATGTGTTTTTGTAAGAATGAACAGAGCAGTAGTTTATTAAGCTAGACCATGTGAAGGTAAACATTACCTTATGTATTTGTTTGCAAATGTTACCTTTCTAGCCATGACAACATTCTCTTTAAAGATATACAAAAATATTCAGAGAACAAACGTTTTCATATGTCCCCCTCGGAAAGGTTTTGAAGTCCAGAAATTGTATTTTTTTATCAGTGAGCTCGTGTTTTATTCAGTTTTTAATCCTGAAACGAAGATATGATATTTGGTATTTGCCTATCACATAAAAAACTGTAACAGTCGTTTAACGAATAATGTTTATACATGACAGAGTATGATGAGAAGACCACGGCGTGTTATTGTAGATAGTTACATCTTTGATTGGTCAAGCTCGACTGACCGTGATTGTGATGCTATATGATATCTAACAGGGCTTGAAAGGCCACCTGCATATTGCAGGTTAGTGCAGGTAGAATTGGAGCTGTGCAGGTACATGTACATGTATTTCTGCCGGCACCTAACCTGCACTGGTCCATGTACTGAGTATATACAAATGTACAGGTCAGTGCAGGTAAAATTGGAGTTGTGCAGGTATTTCTGATGTCTACCTGTACCTAACCTGCACTGGTCCATGTACTGGGTATATACAAATGTACAGGTTAGTGTAGGTAAAATTGGAGCTGTGCAGGTGTTTCTGATGTCTACCTGCACCTAACTTGCACTGGTCCATGTACTGGGTATATACAGGTTAGTGCAGGTAAAATTGGAGCTGTGCGGGTATTTCTGATGTCTACCTGCGCCTAACCTGCACTGGTCCATGTATTGTGTATATACAGGTTAGTGCAGGTAAAAGTCAGGTGTTTCTGATGTCTACCTGCACCTAACCTGCACTGGTCCATGTACTGAGTATATGCAGGATAGTGCAGGTAAAATTGGAGCTGTGCAGGTGTTTGTGATGTCTACCTGCACCTAACCTGCACTGGTCCATGTATTGTGTATATACAGGTTAGTGCAGGTAAAATTGCAGCTGTGCAGGTGTTTGTGATGCCTACCTGCACCTAACCTGCACTGGTCCATGTACTGGGTATATACAGGTTAGTGCAGGTAAAATTGGAGCTGTGCAGGTATTTCTGATGTCTACCTGCACCTAACCTGCACTGGTCCGTGTACTGGGTATATACAGGTTAGTGCAGGTAAAATTGGAGCTGTGCAGGTGTTTCTGATGTCTACCTGCGCCTAACCTGCACTGGTCCATGTACTGGGTATATACAGGTCAGTGTAGGTAAAATTGGAGCTGTGCAGGTATTTCTGATGTCTACCTGCACGAGTCCAGGTACTGTGTACAGAGTAGTGTTTGAATGTGTATTTTTACCTCCATGAAAAGTGGAGCTACCATTTTTGGTATGTCAGTGTTTCCAAACATTCATGGTAAGCATAACTTAAGAATCTATAGATGGATTGTGATAAGATTTGGTATGTGGGTAGGTATTTGGAAGTCAAAGGTCAAGGTCGATAATAGGCCTCCTGGCAGCCTTCCTTGTTGTTTACTGTACTTATTAATGTTATGACCTGTGAAATGTTGAAAAGTATTGAAAATGATCTGTTAGACATTTCCAGTTTGATCTGTACTTCACATCAGTGCTGGACTGCATAGAAAAAACATTTCAAGCCCTGACCAATGATAACCAGTCATCTTTAACACATGGATGCACTAATTTTTTTTCATAATGAGAAAAGTGTCATAATGTCCAGATTACAATTTTCAGCGCGCAGTTGTAAGGACAGGTTCATCTCCAAGATTTATCTGCGCTTCTTAACGGCAAAATTTGCGACGAAGTTAGTCATGCTGTAAAACCCGTGTCTTGATTGCCGTGATTGCAAAAACCTTGCGGCACGGTATGGCGGCCGTTCTGACCGCTAGTTTTTCGCTGGGCGGTCGGGCGCTTCCCCCCCAATATCAGTGCAGCGATGCGGCTACCCCGGCCTGCCGTGTTATAATACAGCGTCATAATTTTCTCTCCTTGGGTGGCTGCTGCATTGATCGACGCTGACACAGGTGTGGCCCGACTCCGCCACTTCTCCGGAAAATTGAACGGTGGGAGTGGTCGTACGGGGGTGTGAGAGGGGGTTACGGGTCAACCAGGACACTGGACTTGATTTTGTGTATGGTATCTTCTTAGTTTGAAATTGAAAATCTATCGTACATGTATTTGTTATAAACCATTCCGATACTTTGTTAGACAGATGAATGGGGGATTGGTCATCTGGGGGTGTGAAGGGGGGTTCTGGGTCACCCAAGGATGTTGCAATTGGCAGGGAACTTAGATTTGTTTTTGTGCGTCACACCTTTTCACCTCAAATCAAATGGGAGACAAAACAATAATTACGTCATTCTTTCAAGTTTGGTAGAATATATGATAGCATTTATGATATATTTGGGGGAAATCTTAGGACAATGATGACATTCCATCAACATCTGCGCTGTTTCATAGGGATGCGGTCATCTGGGGATGTGTTTGGGGGTTCTGGGTCAGCTGGATACGCTTTTGTGAAAGTGTGTTAGTGTGTGTCTATATAGCTAGCACTCTAGCTTGTCTTCCCAATGACCAGTAGGTCTAGGGGCTAGATACATTTAGATAGGTACATGTAGGTTAGTGCAGATTACTTTTGTGTAGAGTAACCAAGTTTGACCACTTGTTATTCTACACAGAGAAACAATATAAAATCTCACTTCCCTGACTTTCAAATTTGTATCATGATAGCTTTGTCTAATCATGGGTAAACTGAGTGCCCTGCTGTCAGTGCTTTGCACAAGTGCCCAATTCATATGCCATTGTCAAATATGATTTTTTTGATGTTATGTACGTTAGTTTTAAAAGCACCACATGGCCTTTCATGAATTATGAATTGTCATAACACAAATGCACACGCAGGAGTAGAGAGCATTGTATCAAACTTGCAACTCAACCTTAGTTAGAGCTCGAAAAGTTTGCTTTCAGACTAATCTTTATAAAAATCCAACCGCGCACCAAAGCCGGACAAGCGGCATTCCATCACCCTTATGTTTTGATTGTGGCAGTCATTTGTGACAGGGCGAGAGTACATTTGAAGGGGGGACTTAGCGGAACGTGGAGGTGCTCAAGGCCCGTTGATCCACCCCGGTTTTTAAGTGCGTCCGAGAAACTTCTGTTGTCCCTTTGCTCCTGTCTCCGGATGTGTAGCCTGATGGACGGCGAGTGTGGAGTATTACTCATCGACGGCCACCTTTTGTGAGCCGTAGTTCCATTAGCGGCGTCGGGGCCTGACTCCCGACCCTGTGGCGCACACCTGAACACATTACCTTTGCAGGTGGGGTGGATGATGCCCTGTACGTCCACCCCACCCCATTTCGTCCATCACTCCCAAGTTCTGACAGGGAGGGAGAGTGGGGGAGCCGGCTTCGCAATTAACATCGGGACCCGCGCGCATCTCTGTATCCATAATTTGTGACACCAGGGTGCCGTATGCGCGTCGGTGTCCGTTATTATTTATGCCTCGGCCCCGCCGCTCATTTTCCCCCGCATCTCATTCCGGTCATAAGAGATGCCGGGGAGAAGTTTTTGATTGCCGAATCCAATCTTGGGGGCAAGCCGTGGGCACACAATTGACTTGGGGTCCTGCGTGCGCATCTCCCCTTCCATAATTATTAATGCCCGGCCCATTCTCTCCCATTTTCTCATTGCCACTAATGAGGCTGTTGCTCCCGACTCTGCGTCACCCCTGACCCCTGCCCTTCCCTCCTCGTAAGACGCCTAAATGAATTGCGGACAATTCCGTGGCTTATTCCCATGCACCACTTGGCCTTGCCTCTTGATTGAAGTATTCATCATAAATGATGAGCATGTCAAACAAGAATTTGGAACGGTTAAATGGGAAAGTTTCGGCCGGGCCGTGTGAATCCCGGACCGATGCCCGCCCAACCTTAATGCATATTGGACATTGCTGATTAAAATGGAGATAAGCAAACCGCTGGAGAAGAGTCCGATACCACTGGACATGAAATAATGGCACACGCTTCTTCTAATTCTATGCCATATCGCTTATGAAAAATGGCCCTAGCTGGGGGAGACATTACATCGCCACGGTAACTGATAACAATGAAGTTTTGCCTCCCCGGGGTCAGTTACGAGCGAGGCCCGTTCACTGCCGGCATTAGTGGGGATCTTTTCCGCACTTTCTGGTGATCGCTCTGGCCTTCCGATGCCTCCGCGATGCGTGCTTATGGACATTCGGCGAATGAGAGTAACCGAAAGTTAATGCAGGAGTCATCAGCAGCGCTGTCGGAGGGGGAGATGTTACAAACAAACCCAATCGGACAGCCCGGCTCTACTCGGCCCGTGAGTTATGAGGGAGCACCGCGCGGCGGACGAACGGAGGATTTCACGTCCAAGTGCGGTCTTAGAGTCGGGATGGAAACTCGCTCGCGGCCTTGCCGTTTAGAGCGGCTATTTTTGTCTCTTCTGTCAGGAAGTTTTTGCTAATCCCATTCTGATGGTCTTTGTGTGGTGCATCGAATCTCCGTCCAGAGAATCGTGAACGGCAGAAGAAAGGATTTGACTGTTTTAAAGTTGTCTGTTGAATAAAGATATAAGAGAGGACTTTTGATAAAGCTAGCTGTGTTTACCTAATAATGGGTAAGAAATCAACAGCCCATCCCTGGCTACATGCTCTGTTACAGCCAAATACTATATTAAACTAAGTGTCTGATTTTGAAGTATTGATGAAGTATTGATGAAGTATTGATGAAGTAATGATGAAATAATGATGAAGTTATGATAGTAGGGCTGTTTCCAGCTCTTATCTTTTTCTGTCCCACAGTCTCACTCATAGTTTTGGAACCTATTTTGTTAATTTTGATTTTTTTTCATCTGTCATTTTAACTTTAAGCGTACGAAAATGCTAATTTCATTAATTTTGTGTCATGAAGTTAAGATCTGTTGGACGGACTGGGTGAAATTTTTGACCATCCCAACAAGAAAATGTCCTAGGACAGGTCTTGAAGACAGCCCTGTTTATGATAGTCACTTAATGATGAAGTAAAGACAACAGTGACATAAAATGAAGTTGCACGATGTTACTGGTAGATGTTTAATTAAATGTGAAAGTCGTCCAGTTTCAATGGTAGCAGATTGCTTTAGTACTTAGCATGAAAGTTCATCTGAGTTGGTAAAATACATAATGAGAAATAAACTCTTCTCCAACTCAAAAAATTTCTCCCACTGAAATCTTCAACTGATTCACTCGGTCTTCATCAGGTATTTTTCTCAGTTTGAGAACAGTTTATTCCTCATTAGGCCACACCAATTAAATTTCTTGGTTGACGGATTTTTTTTTCAATTTTAGCAACAAAAAAATCATGAAAACAGAAGGCTGGGGTGAAGACTTGCACCTGACCCTGTTCACTCCCTGAAATTGTGTGCACCAAAGTAAAAAACATTCCTCTGAGATTCTGTTTTCATGTTGTTTTTCCAATCCAGCATTTTTTTTGTAATTTTTTCCCCCGTTAAACAAGAAAATAAATTGGTGTGGCCTTATTCTTCAGTACTTGTTTGACTGGAAACGACAAGTTCCTCAGCTGGCCCCGGTGTGGGACAGCCCTTTATATGATGGTCACTTAAGATGTTGTGAAAGAAATGAACTCAAGACAACAATCATTGACATAGAATGAGGTTACTGGGATATGTACGAAGATTTACGCCAAAAATAGTTACTAAGGATTTGATAAAATTTTGAAACAGTCAGATGTTTCAGACAGCATCCAGTTGCTTGAGTAACTATTTTTGGCGTGTTTTACTACCTGGATGTCTAACCTTCATCATGGTAGGGAGGTTTAGTTAAACGAGAAAGTCGTCCAGTTTCAATGGTGGCTGATTGCTTTCCGTACTTGTTTGACTGGAAACAACAAGTTCCTGAGCTGCCCCCGAAGTCAGCCGAGGACTCCTCAACTCTCCATGATGAAGTGAGAGTGTACCGGGGCCAACTCATCATAACGAAGTCCTGTCTGATCAAAATTAACGAGGCGAGCGATTGTGACCAGTGCCGGCTGCGATGTCGCCGTGTCGTTGCTGGGACTAACTACTTGCCCCCCTTGTTACGGCGCCATCTATCATAACTATCAGGACTTCCAATTAATCAGGCCTCTGTTCCCCTGCAATGGTGCCCGTAGAATGCCCAATATCAACCTGATTGTCTGTATCATATAAACCCAACATGACCTAATCATGATAGAAAAATAGAGCAAAGATATGTTTAAGTCATACTTTAAGTTTGTATGTGTCATACCTTCCAGAGTGAGTACAACTTGCACACAAAAGTTTTGTTAAGGAATGTGGGATTATATCTACCATGAATGGTTCAACTTTGTTGGTAGGTTCTATCATAAAGTATAAATGTTTTGTTTCGTTTCAAGGCATCCTCATTTGAGGTGAAGCATGATGCTTTTTCAAGTAGCTAGTGGTAATGCAATGCCGCTTCACTACGGTTTGCGTTTTTGGCCAAGCACACCGTCACAATGTCATCCCTACTCTTCTCGATGAGTTTGTTGGGTTCTTTTATGTGCAGAGGTTTGACGCTTGAGGCTAATGCCCGAAGCTCCCTCATACACGGGGCTGCCGGCTTTACGTCACCATCCAAAATGACGAATGCAATCCTTTACAAATGTCCGAGCTGGAGTCGACCCCTAGGATCGAACTAAATGTTTAATGGATAGATAGATAGACAGTTCAATAGAACACAAGCAAACAGCGAGTTAGATTCAGGGCATATAAGGACCCATGTGTGAATATATCACTTTGTGTTATTGATGAAAATTCATATTCAAGCTTTATATCGAATATACCATGAAAGCCTAGCAGCATCACAATTTGCCAGGTAGTCAGGTGATGCTTTAATTGATATAAACTCTTGTGCAGCCTATATCATCATTCGTCCAACAAACTTGATGTTTGTGTATATAAACAACATTTTCAGAAATCCCAAATCTGAGAGACTGGACAAAAATTTGGCTGCCAAAACATCAAGAGATACAAAAATGGAATTTCTGCTGCAGTACCAAGGTCACATACCAAGGGGCCCAAAATCGACCTTGAATTTTGGCTTCACAACACCTGCCCACATACCAAATATCATCGTAATCCATCAAGAGGGTCTTGAGTTATGCTGACTACAGTAGTCCGGAAACACAAACAGACAAACAGACACACAGGCACACCCAAAACTATATCTCCATTTTTCATGGAGATAATGATACGCAAGTTTTCCTCCCAGCCCTAGAGATTTGTTTTCACCTTTTCCTCTTGGTAGATTTTTGCTTCAAACTGTCTGAGAACCAAGAATATAACTTGGCATGGCCTTAAGTCTCCTCATAGATGTCAATACATAATTCCAGCTGAACAATAGGTCCTCTGTGACACTGTGAAAGTGTGGTTATGAGTTTGCTGGATTGCGTTTTGATGATTAATACGCTTTAATTGATTCCCTTATTGACTCAGAGTTATCAATACACCATCTCTTGCAATAAGCGCTTGAGCAGTCTTCTTATTGCATTATCGGAAGAAAGGTTAATATTGGGTGATTTTAATCATGCTCTGATTTTATCGCTTATCATATTATCATATCAATATGACATCTGGTATGAACAAATTAAGAAAAACATTCAGATTTCTACCCTTTAAGATATAGGAGATTAAAACAATGAGTTTATATCTTGTTCCGATGTCGGGTAACAAATTTTGATAGATGACAAAGCGGTACTTTTCTTTATACTGTACTAATATCAAAGTTATGAAAAGTCAAGAGCTTTTTGTCTGAAAAATGTAGTAGCTGGCATTCAGTTGTAAAAACAAGAATGATTTCTGTTTCTAGTTTCCTCTGTTGTACGTCATAGTGCCTTGAACGTTTGTAGAATATATTTTTTCACAAAGACAAACTTATTAAAAGTCAAGATCTTATTTATCGTCTTATACTGGGTCTGAAAAACATATTAGCTTGCATGAGGTTGTAAAAAAACAGAAGTGATTTCTGTTTGTAGTTTGTAATCATAGTTCCTCGGACGTCTGCAGAATATAATTTTTGATGAAAACAGACTCTGTGGTTCAAGGGTGGACCGTTTTCCTGTTGCGAGAGGGAAAAGCGGAACATTTGTCATGTTTTCCGTTTGATTACAGAAGCGACAAGATCGGGTAATCTATACCTGCTGCCTCTGGACTTTAATTTTGGCTCAGACCTTGCCTCAGCCGGAGTGTGGCATGCGCTGCCGGTGTCATATTGATTGCGATAGTCCGGTTCTCCGGGGAAATAAAAAACTTGCGATATGGAACAAATTATGTCATTCTTAATGGGCAGTTTGATGGTCAGAACCCGATCGCCGGGACCAAAGGTGACGCAGGGGGAAGTGGAGTGTTGCCGAACTCTGGCCGTGGCGGAAACGCGCACACGGGCCATCAAACCCCGTAAAATTAAAGTTTCCATCCCCAGCTTTATTGGACAAAGTTTGACGACTTTTTCGGCCAATGGGGCGGAAGTCGCCGCATTCCCGTGTGAGTCACGATTAACGCCGGGATGTCATGTTTTGATCGAGTAATCGGTGGTGCACTGCGGTAACTTTGTCAAGATTACTTCTTTTTTGATGCATGTCCACTACCGAAGCAATGCATTTTTATGGTTGCAAGCTCTTCTGATAGACGAAAGGTTACTGTAACAACTTGAAGGTTAACTGTATTAAAATTCTGAAATTTTGCAAAAAGCTGTCATGTCATGTTTTGATTGACTGATACACACGGTGCACGGTGGTAGCTTCGTAGAAATTCTGTTTGTCAGATGCTCAGTGTGCATGGCCAAAACGAAGCAGTGCATTTTAATGATGTTTAGATTCCTAATAATAAACAAAAGGTTCTTGCTCTGACATGTTGCAGAAAACCCCATCATTAACGCTGGGGTGTCATATTTGATTAATCTTTGGTGGACTGTAAACTTTGTGTAGTACTTATTTTAGATACTTAAATGCATGTCCAACCCCAAAGCAATGTCTTCTGCATTTTCATAATGGTTACAATCTACAAGCCCTTCTGATAGACAAATGGTTATAGTTTTGTCTTTTGCTCTCGTTATGAATGTTGCTCAGCATTTTTATGCCATGATTGTACAGTGTACCAGAAAGAGCATGTGTTCTGTTTTGATAAATTTGTGTGTCACAATTGAATTTGACACGATTTTTGCACCCAGCATTTCTGCTGCAACTTCTTCTTGTGTTTATTTTGACATAAAATGAAGTTATTTTGGACTGACATAAGTATGAAAGCACTAATAAGCTTTTTTTTAGCATGAAAGTGTTGGTAGAATTCATTATTAACAAGACTAAACTTATCGTCCAACACTGTAAGAGAAATTGGGACTTAACCCAAATTTTCGGTTGACTCCATCAACCCTGTTCACGGAATGACCCGGCTACTGCAACGTGTTGGACAAAAAGTTTACATTGTAGTCTTGTTGATAAGCTTTTTTGTTTGTTTTTTCCTTATTTGCTAACCTTTTTCTTATGCCGAAGCTCTGTTTTTTTTTTTCTGTACCCAAGTTTTTTGTTTGTTTTGTTTTTTGGCAGAGTTTGGAAACCTGGAGGCTGCCCTGTCTATCCCTGTTCTCCCCCCTGATTGGCTGCAGGATGAACTGGAGGCAGCCAATCACTGATCAGTTTGGGAAGAGTAAGTAGCTGTACCTTAGCCTGAACTCAATCAAGCTCCTGTAACAGCTTGCCGCCCTGTAACCGCATAGCCGCCGGGAGGGGACAGAAATGCCCGGACAGCTGGAGTTTGCATTATACAGACTAGCTGTACCTGTGCCGAAAGGGTCCATCGTGCTTCGCTGCTTCCTGTCCCATCTGTCTGTTCTTAGTTTGTCTGTTGCTAGTTTTTCATCTCTTGAAAAACGACGTCATTCTCTTCACCTGAAAGTTCATCTGTGTCAACTTTGTAGAAGTCATTCTGATTCAAAGTTTAACTGTAAATTGGGTAAGTTTTTGTCAAAAAAGTCCTAGGGAGCACACCCTAGCCAAAAAAGCCAGTGGGAATGACACCTGTAGGTATATGTAACTAGGGAGCACACCCTAGGTCAAAGAAGTCATTCTGATTCAAAGTTTAACTGTTAATTGGTTAAGTCCAATTTTTGTGTTGGCAGTTACAACTGTTAAACTTTGATTCAGAATGACATCATTTTCTTTCCATGTGTTCCATGTCTGGGGACCATCTCAGCACTCTATGTTCTCAAGATAACAACATCAGTTTGTACATAAACATGCTTCTTGTCTTACTGCTTCATGAGTAGTGTGGTTCATCTGTTTGTCAGGTCTTGCATTTTACTGATGCCATCAATTTTCTTAGTTAGGGACCATGTGAAAACTCTGAACAAGAAGTTTTGTTAGACCTTGACTCTGTCTTAATGCCATGAATAGTCATCCAAGTTAAAAGAACATATTATTTAGATGGCTGGCCTTTGATCCAATAGATCAAATTCTCCATCCATCATTATAAGCGGTTGAAACGCACGAGGTAGTAGTACAGTCTCCTGGCTCTCGGGAATTGAACCGGGGCCGTCATAGCACAAACCCAACGCACTAACCACAAGGCTAAAAGGTCCGGACCAGGTAGTCTGGTCAGTAACTTGCGCTTGAACCACACTGTTACACAATCAATCTTTTTTGAATTTGTCTTTAGTAAAAGAAAAACACAGCAAAAAAACCCCCAAATACTGGCTTGTTATCTAGGAAACAAGTTGTTGACTTTATTTGGCCCAGATGAGAGCAACAAAAGACGATAGAGAGGGAGATGTCTATCTGCTTGATCTGATACAGAAAAGATCTTGTTTTACCTCTAGTCCAGTTGAATGTACATAATGACGCTACTGTGATCAATGGTATCACAGCCTTCAGGACAATCAGCCAATGATGGATAACGATAATGTTCCTAAATGTTGCTCATGCTGTCATTATACCTATCTGTTTCCGTCCATGATTGGCCGATTGCAGGGCCATAACTCCCGATAAAACGCCCTCTGTGAAAGGAGTGTTCCGCAAACCCCATGTGGAGCATTTGTTTGGAACAACAAAGGCTACGATCGAGGACCTCTTGACAGGCCAATGGGAAATATTAACGTAGCAATAAGCTTTGTTTTGAGTTTATTCCGATCCACAAATTAAAGCTGCTCTCTTGCGGTCATCTCTCACCTAAACAAAACGAAAGGGACAAGAATGCAATGCTAGATAACTCAGGACTCGTGAGTTTGATTGTAATGATCTATTTTACTGCAGGTTGAGATTGAATGTCTCATTTTGTGAACGATACAGTTTTGAACACTAAAAAAAAGGTTTTATGCTGTTCCTAGAGTTTTGATATTTTCTATGTGAACATTTTCTTTTGTGTATTTGTATTTTGATTGGATATCATAGTACATTGTAGGTTTGTAACTTTGGTAAATGAGTTAGGTAACTGTTGCAAATGGGTTGTTGTAGGGCTCAGCCCAACTGACTATCCACACTTATATGTCTATGGAATAAGCTAGAAAAGGCAGTTCAAGAGCAAAAACCTCATCGAAAGAAATAGTTTAATATTCCCTTGCAATTTGTCATCTTGGGAACTGTTTCCTTGTCCAAGACTTCATATGGTCCTGTGTTGGTCACGGTCTCCAGTTTTAAATTTTTTTTCCATCCCACTCATTGTTTGGGAGCCCATGTTGTTAATTTTCTTAGTTCAAATTTAATCTGCCATTTTAGGCATACAAAAATACATCTCCATTAATTTCAATTTTCATGTCATGAAGTTCAGATTTTTTGGACAGACAGCATGAAATTTATTTCCGTCCCAACAAGCAATTGTCTGTCCTGGGATGTAAGGATGGGTCCAGGAGACCGCCCTGCTTGGAGGCCAGCTCAGTAGAGCAGAGTGAAGTGAAGAAGCTCCCTCTAGCCTGTCCACTACAACTGGGAAGTGAATAAAATAATGTAGGGGGACATACAGGGCACCATGTGGCCACGTCACAATGCATCCGTCAGCAAGCGCGATGTGTCCTGTGGGAAAACCAAAGGGCACATGAACTAGATATGGGTCATGCTTGTTGTTTCACATTTGCACTCCGCATTTGCATTTGATATTGCTCCGTTGCATAATGAAGGCTGTGTTTATATGGTGGTCTGGATAGTGATAGTCCATTGTTGCAATCGCTCCATGTACATGCATGTCAATTACAGCTTCATTTTGCAAATGGACAAAGGCTTGTCGTGTGACAGCCGGACAAGTTTTGAACCCCATATTCGCATTTATGTAATATTACTCTGTCCCTTAATTAAGGCTTTACGTTGTGAGTGGAGTTGCAAAAGATCAATCTAAAGGTGCCACTATAATAGCTGTGTGAAGTAAAGCTTTTTTTTGCACATGGTCAAAGACAAGTGTAGATATATATATTGTGTAAATATTTGCATTTTATTATACTTCTTCCAGTGGTTGAAAGTGGGATGGGACGGCAAGTGGGGGATCCATTGATGCACATACAACTGTTTTTGTAAAGTCTTAATCTCTGCTTTGCCATTTGGTATTACTTTGTGGAATAATTATGGAATTATAAGTGGGATTGTTTACTTTCTGGTTTGCCTGGTGTTGCCACTGTAGTAGTTAGTAGACAGGTCAAACAAAGCTATTTTTTCCATGGTCAAAGGGTATATGTATATGTCTTCAATTGTTTTTTGACATTTGATATCACTTCTATGATTAAGGCTATGTTCAATAGGCAATGGGTGCTGTTTGAGTTTGAGTTTATTAGGATCCACGATTAGCTTAACAGCTACTCTTCCTGTGGTCCATTCAAAAACATGACTGGACAAGACTACATGACACACATGAATACCACAGAATTTACATATGTACATAAATGATCAAAGAAGCATAAGGCTGTGTATATACAATTATCCAAAGTTGACAATGTTTAACTACTTTACACTTTCAAACCATTCCAGGTGTTGGACATTCTATACAAAAAGCACTTTTTCTGAGCATTTGTTCTGGGCTTTGGTAAGAGGATGGTTTGTGATTTAGATAACCGTGTTTGATAACCATGTGACTGCATTGTGATCTGTTTATACAGAGAAACTGGCTGTTTGTTTTCCGTGATTTTACGGAAAGTCATAATGCTTTTCTGTTGGATCCTGTCTTAACGGACAACCACCCTAGTATCTAATTCTGGTGCTGTTATAGCTGGGGACAGACTTGTTTTTGCATGTCATGTTGAAAGGGTGATTAAGCCTGAACTCGCAATTTGCATTTGACATTACGTTGCACTATAATCACAGAAGTGTTAAAGTCTAAGAGGGGTTTTGAGTTGCAAAGCCCTGGGTTCAGCCACTATTACGGTAATAGTTTTGCCAATTAAGACTTCATTCTGCAAATGGACACCGGGGCATGTCCTGTTACTGGTGCCAAGTCCAAACTCATTTGCATGTGATATTACCTCGTCCCGTAATTGAGGCCGTAAGCTGTGAAGTAAGTGGTCTGTCCGGTGCCGCTGACGTGATAGTGACGTCCCATGCTTTATGCTTATAGATAAAGTTGTATTGCAAGTTCATGACCGAGGGCTAATTATAGCTAGGTACTTTGTAGAAATATGGAGAAAAACATACATGTACATGTGATAGTGAACTGTGACGGACACTGTGTTGTTACAATAGACTACTTGATACTAGTGTTGGCTATATCTAGACAAGCTGGGTTTTTGGAGGCAGTGGAAGACGAAAAGCCCCACTTTTTCTAGAATTTGTGGCCCCTGCGATTTTAAGAGGAAAGTGGGTTTTCGTTGTGAAAGTTGGGGTATTTCTTGATGATCACTTTAAATAACTTCTTTCGTTATGGTTAACTGAACAATTGGAAATAATATTTGCATGTGACATTACTTTGCATGTGACATTACTTTGCATGTGACATTACTTTGCATGTGACATTACTTTGTGTCACAATCTGCATTTGCAAAATGGAGAAAAGCAATATGAGATTCAGAAGCGACATAATTGATGTGTCTCTGTAATAGCGTCCAAGTCCTGAACCCCATATTTGAAAGTTTGACATGACCTCACGCTCCAATCAATCTTTATCAGCATTTGCATTTGGTATTACTTTGTCCCAGAATAGAGGCCATTAAGCATCAACATTTCTGACCAGGTCTATATTCTTATAGTGAAGTCTAGAAGCGAGTATTTGCATTTGACATCACTTTGTAGTATAATCTGCATTTTCATTTGAAATTACTTAGTTCCATATTATATAGGCCACAAGTAGTGACATACATGTACATATAAGTGGTCTGTCCATTGCTGTAACAGTGATATTAATCGTGCAGACCTGAACCGCATATTTGCATTTGACATCACTTCGTAGCAATCTGTATTTGCATTTGATATTACTTCGTCCCAGAATAGAGGCCATTATAAGAACCGACATACAACCTCTAAGTGGTGTGTCCAGTGCTTTATATGACAGTAATAGTGCGGACCTGACCCCCACATTTGCATGTGACGTTAGTTGGTCCCATAATTGCGGTTGCCGTAAGTGGGGCCGAGAGTGGTCGGTCCGCAGTAATAACTGTCTCAAGCAAAGCTTCATTCGGCGCACTGCACGCCGCCTTGCGTGAACTGGGCCACCGCTCAAATGGATTTCTAATTACACACTGTTACAAACCCCCCCAGTTGGATCTGCCCTTTGGCAAACATAATGAACTTTTCAAGAAGAAAAAATTCAATTCCGTCGTCCGCTCGCAGTTAAAAAAAAGAACTACACACATAATTAACCCCACCCTTCTCTCGGGTCGGTGCACCCTCGCACGGGTGGCGGGAGGACCACTAATATCCGGCTCAACTCCAAGTCTTCGGGGAGAAAAACTACAGCAAAAGTTTAATTTTTCCTGGAGTTCTGACACTGGGTGATGGATGGTGTAGATTTGGTACATCTCTTACCGAGGTATCTGGTGGATAGGTCAGGTTTTATGGCTTTCTCCCCCTCCCCAACGTGAGGCTGCATCCCGGCGGGAATTGGCGCTCTACGGCGCTATCTTCCCTTCAGTCGTGGACTGACAGTGGGGTCGCGACCCCAGCATTGTTGTCAAATACAATATTTCCCTGGCCCCCGCGCTTAGCTGAAGTAATTACTCGCCGTGAATAATGCGGCAGAATTACGACGGCGAACCGTGTCGCCTGGTCTCCGTGCCGAAGTCGCCCTGCCTGATCCCATAGCGATAACGCGGGAACCCGGAGATGAACGCCGCATGGACCGCGCGACCCTCCCCGAGAGTTTGCGGTCGCAGCGGGCAATACGGGGCGTTAGCGACGTGGCACGGCGAGGGTTCCCAGCCAGATGGTGGCACGCAGGGTCAATTGACTGCAGCTCTGCTCCGAGTTCTCGCATTGTCGCTTTGTTAAGGACCTCCCTGTGTTGACTGAGTCGGCTCCATTGTCCCCTCGTCAATAGACGGGCTTCTACTTTTAAATGCAGGGCATGAGAGACAATGACATCAGGGCAGGACATGCATGGAAGCATATTCTTTTCTGGCATTCAAATGTTTTCTTTTCTCTAAAAGTCTAAGAATAATTTGATGAGCATCACGGCCAAGAATATTTTTCTGGACTAAATGGTATGAACAATGTATGGAATCATAGAATTTCGTGATTATTGTGCGTTTGAGGACATGCAAGGAAGCATCTTCTTTCCTGGCATCCAAATGTTTTATTTTTTCTAAGAATGATTTGATGAGGTTAAGGTCCAAACAAAAAAATGAAAATCACAGTCAACAATATTTTTCTAGACTAAATGGTATTATCAATGTATGGAATCATAGAATATCATTTTTGGTACATTCAATTCTTTCGTAGTTAAAAGTGACGAATTTAATAACCTTGGTTCCTAGGTCATGATTTAAGAAATGAATTATTTTCTATTCTCATTTGTTGAATATCAGATCGTCTGCTGCAGGGTAATAATGACCAAGGCCACTAAATGAACCGAAAGTCACAGAAAAGGTCCAGTATTGGTGACAAGGACAGATAGAAGTACACAATATTACTTATGGCCTATCTTGGAAACTATTTTTCATTTTCTCATTTTCAAGGCTTGGTTTCAGTCCTAACCCCCAGGGGGAGGGATGGAGTGCTGCTGTCCTCCCAAATTTAGTTTGGAAAGAAAAGATACGAGTTCTGGACAGCATAGTGATGAGAAAAGGTGTAAAATTGAGGCAAGGAGGGAAGGAAGGTCGCGTGGTCATGAAGCTGGTTTGAAGAAATATGTGATAGGACAGGGCCTCAAGGGAAGATGTCTCCGGGGGTTTCGTTGAATCTCATAAGTTTTTTGGGCAGTTTTCTTCAGCGCCTTTATAGGTTGGGCCGTGCCAATTGAATTTGTTGGTTCCAGCAATTTTGAAGAAAGAAAGATCATACTAAAATGCTATCAACCATTGATGAAATAGGGGGGAGACTGTACTTTAGTTAGCGTGATCTCTGTACTATTTATCATGTTCTTAGGGTCTGACTCAGGAGGGGGCCTGTTCTAGAATTTCCTTGGGGTTATGTTGGCCCTAGAGCCAAGGAGTTGGCTTGTGTAGGCCCTGGAAACAGTCTGGCACCCAGGCTATACTTTGGTCAGCAAATCATCAGGGAGTGTTTCTCCCCATAGATGTAAGTTTTCTTCCTAACCCTCTGTTTTCTTCTTGACCTTGGCTGAATTTTTGCTAAGAAATGCCAGAGAGCAGAGGAAAAAATATTATGGAAATCCATTGTACCTTTGTTCAGTTATTCTCCTCAGAAGATTTTCACAAAAACGCCCCTGCAGTTCCATAGGAAGCTGATAGGGGGCCCAAACCTACACCACTTCTTTATTACATCACAAGCTATCTGCCACCCAAAAATCAAGACAGCACAGCACATCCAGGTCAAAAGATACAAAAAACAAAGTTCTGCTGCAGTACCAAGGTCACATACCAGGGGGCCCAAACTCGACCGTGAATTTCGGCTTCACAACACCCACCTTGATACCAAATATCATTGCAATCCATCAGGAGGCTCTTGAGTTATGCTGACTGGAGTGGTGCGGAAAAACAAACAGACAGGCGAACAGACAGACACAGCCAAAACAATATCTCCATTTTTCATGGAGATAATAAATTGGTGCGTCCTTAGCGTCATTATTGTTTTTCTCTTGACTCGGTCCGAAGCACCTGGATGATGTATGCGAATTGTGTGGGGCAATCCCAATGACTTTTTCGTCCAATTTGGCCCCTAAGATAAATCAAGCACGGAATCTGACAAGTCAATAGGAAGCCAGAAGTCTGTAGGTGATATCCAGTGACCGCCAGATTTTTCAAATGTTATCCTGATAAACCATTTATCTTCTGCTAATGGTTAGGACTGTTTCCTACAAAACTGCAAACTTTTGATGGCGGTCTTGATATTTTCCCAGTTTGATTTGATTGAATTTACAATATTATATATATATATATATATATATGTACAATTTATGATTTGACATACATTGTCAGTCTTCTATGATACAGAAAATGTTAATTTTTATCATATCTAGTGCCTGGTTGGCTCTGTTTTCTTACTTAAGCAGGAAATTTGATCTTAGTGAAGGGTATGTGTACTTTTGTCACTTTCGCTCCCTTAGCCAGACAGATTTGAATTCGTGGATGATATCATTTGAAACATCCATGTTTTGACTCCATCTTTGTTCAATATTAGAGGGACCTGGTAAGCAAATGAGGCCTTTTTATTGTTTCAATAAAGATAAAACAAACCTTATGTTCAAGAATTGAACAGTAAGCTAACAAGATGAGTCAACTACTTAAAACAAAGAAAAGAAAGTTGTAAAGATTTCCATATTCATCTGTGACAACCATGGCAAGAACATTCTTCCATATTATTAGCTATCTTCTTCAAATTTCCTGTTTTCAGTTTGTGATTTAACTAAAATCAATGGGAGCATAGATGTCATCCACAAAACCAACTTACACTGGAAGTGTGGCCTTGATGACGCTTATTAAAAGTTCCTGAATTTCCTTCTCAATTTGTTACCAAGTGTATTACCAGGTTGTAAAAGCGTTCTCAGCCATTTTTACCAAATGATTTCAAGCAAGGAGTAACATTTCTTGTTTTTAATTTGTGAGGATCAAAATCAATGAGATTGCAGATGTTAGGTATAGATTTAACATCATGTGGTCTAAATTGCTGTTCCCAAATTTTCCTTCATAATTTGTGACAACTTGTTGTAAAAGTACTGCTAAAAGTATTGTCAGGCATCGTTACCATTGTCTTCAAGGACTAACATTTCTTTTTTTTTAATTTGTGAGGATCAAAATGGATGTTATCAGAAAGACAACTTAGCTTGGCCTTGGTTCTCCAAAATTTTCCTTCTTAATTTGTGACAACCACTTTGTTAAAGTCTTCTTAGGCACATTGTTTTCGAGGTGTAAGCTTTCTTTTTCATTCATGAAAACTAAAATCAATAGGAGCACAGATGTCATCCCCCAAAGTGTGGCCCTAGTGGCTGGGTTGTAAAAACGTTGTCATCAAGTTTACCAAATGTTTTCAAGGAGTATAATTTTTTAGATTTCAATTTGTGAAAACTAAAATCAATGCGAGTGCAGATCTAGATGTCATCCCCAAACCAACTCAGTGTGTCCCTAAATTTTTCTCCTCAATTTATGATGACTTTTTACAGGTAATTATTATCCCATTGTTTCAAGAAGTAGCATTTCTTATTTCAATTTGTGAAAACTAAAACCAGATGAAGCCATAAAACCAACTTAGTGTGGTCTTGGTGTTCCTAAATCTTTCTCCTCAATTTGTGATGACTTAATTTATTGTTACCAGGTTGTTATTAAACATCGTTAGCCAACTTTACCCAACATTATTTTAATTTGATTTGATTTGTGAAAAGTAAAATCAATGGGAGCGCAGATCTAGATCCACAAAACCAACTCAGTGTAGCCCTGATGACCCTTCTCCACAGGAAAGGTGAACCCGCAGCGCAAACAAAGGTGACACCGGCAGACATTTGGTTTTAATGAACCGGCGGAATTAAGGGTGGCCTCTCCGGATGAATGTGGTGGCATCAAATAAATGAACCTGGAGAGAAGTCCGTGATGAGTTCAACGACTCTTTCATTCTTCCGCCGTCGCGTTTATCGCCGTCCGCAGACGGGCGATTGTCCGCGGTTTAATGAGTGACGTTCGGTGTCAGGTTGCTGCGAAAAATTAAACCTCTGGGCGGCCGGATTAAGCGAGAGGTTCGTCAGCCGACTGAAGAAAGGGCGAGATAGCGAATCGGCAGGTGGCTCGCAGCGTCAGATAACTGTGATGCAGACGGGCCTTGATGAACGATTAATAGAGAAGATATTGGACAAGGGTTTAAAAGTGAAGATTATCAGAGTTTGGTGGGCAGAGGGAACAAAGCAGATTAGATACCGACCCAGATCAGTGGGATGCTTAGCAGAAAGGGCGACCTGTGTCTAATGAAAACAGGAGGAGAGGAGACAGGGAGGAGAGAACGCAAACTTAGGACGACGTCTCTCCTGGAGGCAAGCAGTCGCTTAATTAAAGGAGGGGTTATCGCAAAAGTTCAGTTTTGTTGGTCAAGATGTTTCTTGTTACCTCAATGGAGGTATTGTAGTGGGCCCGTCTGTGTGTTTTGCTTGCTTGGTTGTGTTTCTGGGTATTTGTGGTCAGCCTAACTTACGAACGGCTGGATGGATTGTGATGATTGGTATGTGGGTAGGTCTGGACCATGAGAAGATGAAGGTCAAGTTTGGGCCCCCTGGTGTGTGACATTGGTACTGCAGCAGAACGGTTTTTGTATCTTTTCTGCTGGACATGCTGTAGTTTTGTTTTTAATTGCAGTGAGGATTTGTGGGGTGTCATGAATTTCTCAGAAGTGCTGATTGACTGTAATCATTTTTTTCAAGATTTAATTTTGTTGATAGAAACATGGCCATACTGTTGCCACCCTTGCAGCGCCTGGTGATTTCTCGATGTTAAGACAATGCTATTTAGTTTAAATGGGCACTTAATGCCTTCACTTGATCAAGAAAAGGGGCATCTCATATGTTCTTTTTCATAGCTACAGGAAATCACATTGTTACAGCTGTGTCAACTCTCTTGTATGCTTTAAAAGGAGAACCTCAAACGCTGCTTTTTATTTAATTTCCCTTCTTGAGAATTCTCAGACTTGAACTAGATTAAGGTCTGGGAAACCTTCACTTTGATTGGACCAGACTGATCACATGATCTGAACAGACATGTTAGATATGAGAGGCAGTTTACTAATGAGGTTATTTACATCTCCGTTGTCATGGATACGTGGAAGGGTAAATCAAATGAACAAGTAGATAGATGATTTATAACTTGTGCAGTGTTCTGTTTATGAAAGCAGCACCGAAGTACAAACAGTTGATATTACCCAGAGAAAGGTAACAGACAGTCACCGAAACGTCCGGTAGGTACATGTATTACTGTAAATGCAGAAATGTTCGCAGTGGTTTTATGTTTTTATACTTTTTGCCCAACTATGACGGTAGCACTGCTATTTTTTCAAATGCAAACTTGACTGCCGCGAACTCTCCATTTTCTCCCTACCGCGAAATTAAAACCATGCAAACTTAAATGCATTTTTTTGGTTTTGTAAAAAAAAACTTAGAGATTTACCAACCTGCAGCACAGAATTATGTTTTTTCGGAGAATACTGGTAGCGAAAAGGATACCCTTTTTCTAGGAATTTATATTTTGGACACTATGTGAAAAATATGATCCTAGCCTAACCCACAAAAATGTGTATCTTGCAATATGCTAATTAACCAACTTGATTACCATCTAGCCTATTCACCAACCAACTAACAAACAGACAAACAGACAGACAAACAAACAAACAAACCAAACAATCAACAGTGCCACCCAAGGTAACCACCTGTAAGTTCGCATGTAATTATAACACCATACAGGAATCAGTATAAACAAGTTACCACGAAATACCCCTACTTTTACACATTCACGGATGAACAAAAAGCTACCTTTCTCTTGAGATCACAGAACCCACAGATACTAGAAAAAGTGGGACTTTTCGTCTTCCACTGCCTCCAAAAAAGAAGTCAAACCCAGCTAGTTTAGATATAGCCAACAATTGTATTTAGTACCAGTAGCCTATTGTTACAACAAAGTCAGACACAGTTTACTGACGCATGTATCTTTTTCCCTATGTTTTTCCCATGTATTTGCTTCTATAATTATAACTTCCTGGAATAATCAGTCAGTGTGCCATCTGTTTTTCCCTTGAAACAGGAGACATGATACCCTTTCTTCCAAGAACAAAATGATACCTCTGACATCCTGTGAGGGGCCTAATGAATTCTTAGTAAATCAGCGTGCTCGTTTCCCCGGAACATCGTTATCATGATGTAGATTACGCCGGAGGACTTTAATCAGGAGTCATCACACCTGCCATCATCGGCAGTATTTAGGCCTGATATCGCAGAAGGAACTAATTCTCCCGCAACCAATCAGCCGCTTTGAAGACAGCGACCATTAGAGGTGATCAGTCGCTACATAAAAACCTAATTACGCCCAATGAGCCAAAATGATCATCCCCCGAGCAACTGTATGTTGGGCAAAGTCATCCAGACGTAACGACGGTAGAATTTGTTGCCTAAGAAATTAAGTTGAGACTGGATGGATGACAATGATGGTCACCTGGGCTTTGGGAACTTCAAGTTATTTTTTTCATCCCAAGGGATTGAAGTGTTGTTTGTGTATGTGCGTGTGTGTGTTTGTGCGTGTGTGTGTGTGTGTGTGTGTGTGTGTGTGTGTGTGTGTGTGTGTGTGCGTGTGTATGTGTGTGTGTGAGTGTGAGTGTGTGTCTACATTTGTATTTGTGTGTGCTTGTGTCAAGTTGTGTGTATGTCTGTGTGTGAGTGCATGTGTGTGTCTACATTTGTGTGTGTGTGTGTATGTGTTTGTGTGTGTATGTATATGTGTGTGTGCACGCGTGCGTGCATGTGCATTTGTGTGTGTCTGTGTGTGTTTGCATACGTGTGTGTTACAGTAGATCTTTGTGCATGTGTCTGTGTGTGTTTCTGCATTCCCAATGTACACAATACAGCATTTCCATTCATCTGCAATGCTGCTAATTTTTGTCAGTGTGACTGTTGTAATCTTCACTATTTTTGTCCCTGTCACAAATAGTAATACTATCATTATGAGCTTGAATAAATGGCATAATGTTTGCATAATGAAAGTCTCTCAGGTCTTCTATTGCAAATTACTGGCAAATTACGATCTACTATCCACAAGCCATGATTAACAAATCATGCGATGGATTGCATTTGGATAATCACAGCAAATAGCATCCTCTCCAAGGTGATGAGTGTATGAAAGTGGGATCCTTTTAGGCTTTTATTAGCACTTTTACAAAGACATTCTTTATGAGAATTTGTCTTGCAGAGGTTTGTTAACTCCCTTGGAAATGATTCTTGCATATTGAAGATGATGAGCAAATGAAAGGGGAGATCCTTTTATAGTATTCAACACTTAGAGAAAGACTTTCTCATGAGAAGCTTGAATAGGTATACAATATACTGTATTAACTCTTTTGGAAAGGATTCTTGTATTGAAAATGATGGACGTGTTTGCTTTGTTTCTCTTTTGACAAGGTTCTTTTTGGAGCAATTGTTTTGCACTGGTATGTAGAAATCCCTGGAAATGACTTGAAAAAGATGCATCCTTCTTCCGTTTGACAAAGCATGTCAGGCACGCATGAAAAGATCAGCAGCGTTTGACATAATAGCTCTGAAAGAAGCGGTGCTACAGGAACTTTAATCTATTCTAATGAATGCAGATGAGGCGGAATAAAACAGTGGCGGGTTGAGCGATCGGTCTTGTCGGATCGAGGAGTCAATTGTTAGGGTACAATGAAGGCAGCAGCATAGAGACGTCAGTGGCAGCCGAGATGGATAAAGACAGATGAGGGGTGGGGAGGGAGGGGGGCGATCATTCAGGACTCAAAAAGGGGAACACACATGTAAATGCGTTAGGCCAAACTATCTTGATTATATGGATGACATCTGTGTGCACGTCACTTTTTGTCCGTTTCCAAAAAAAGTTTGCTACCATACTGTAAATCGTACAAATGCAAAATGTAAGCTGCAAGAGGAGCAAATAGGTGCCATGAATTGAAGGAAAAAAAACACATAAAAAGCATAAACAGATACTAATGAGTCAAAGAAGAAAATAAAGAACTTAATGTTTGGTATACCATGTTCAGTGTTTTCAGTCTATTTCTTCAACCTTCCTAACGTAATGAGGCAATTTCTTTTGCCCAACTTTTTTTGCACGCTTGCATCAGTTTGGGTGCCCAGTGGATGGCATCCATATAGTCAAATTAGTGTGGCCTAGGGGTGGATACTGGTTCGCTGGACCTGATTCGGACCTTTATAACATTCAAGAACCGAGTCCAAAAAAAAACTGAATAAAGTACATTATATATTTTTCTATTTTGTTTCATAAAAAGTGTTTTGAGTCTCCCCTCTGACAAAAAAGGCATCTAAAATAAGAACAACATTCAAATACCAAACACTGGTTTATCTTGAAAGTTTTCTCACCAAGAAACTTTTATAGTCGTGCGTGATCAGTTTTGATTGTCTATGCTTAATATTGGTCTGATAAAACAAAACATCAATTGGACAGGATCAGGTTCAGGTTCAGGTCCGGACCTGAACCTAAATCTCTGGACCTAAACTTGGACTTGGACCTTATTAAGCCGAACCGGTATCCATCCCTAGTGTGGCCTCAACAACAATTCTAGACTTCATGGTGGTAAAAACATTGACAGCTTGCTTTACTATTTTGAAGGGTAAGACATGTCAGGCTTTTATTATGAATTGCAATTAACATTATAAACAACATCCCACATGACTGCATTTGAAACTCATTTTGCAGCTAAGGGCAGAACCGTTTGTTTCTGTTTTTCTATTGATTTTAATGAGTAAAGTTTCTAATAGCTTGAAATATTAATTGCAGGTGACAGAAAAAAATGATTTTGAGTCCCGATAGCAACAACTTCTACTATATGTCCGTTACATTTGGTATTTGGGTAGATTTCAGGAATTATGATAGCTCTGTGCCCCTGTGACCTGGTTTAGTAGGACCCCTGTCCTATAATGTATGATGAGCCTTGGGTTAGTTCTAGAAGCATATAAATCTGATGACAGTCTTGACCATTGTGTTGCTACATATTGATCATAGCACGACATCAATGGATCTTGGCATTTTTATCCTCTGTAACTTACAGTACAAGACGTCTTCTGGATAGTGATGTCCTTCAACTTCAAAAAACTTAGTTAACTTTGTTTTACTTCATTTCTCATCTTAATTAGATATATCTAACAAACATTGGAAAAAGAGCACACTATGCTCCTGAATCAATGAAATGATAACAGTAGCAACAGAAATAACTAATGATTACAGAGACAACATATAGATCCAGTTGGGACGGAATAACAAAACAGACTGAAACAACATCATAACATAACACTCAAGGCTGGCATACCAATATGAATAAACTAAGCAAATGTTCAAAGCTGCTAACTTTATTGTGTACTCAAATCTGTACTTTGTTAATATCTTCTTCGTCCTTGTTGAGACATAAGGCCAGTTGACTTAAATTTGTTTTACACAATGATTAGAATTGAAGTACACAGAAACGCAACATTTAAGCTGTATTTTCAATCATTTGAACAGTTTTTCTGAACATTTTGAGTTGTATTATTCATGCTGTGCTGTATTCTCCTAGTCTAGTCGTACACAATGATTAAGTACACAATGTGCTCTGTAACTTGTATACTAGATTTATAGAAATGTCTTAGCTCTGCTAGATGACAGAGGAAAAGGAGGAAAGATTTTCTTGTCTTAAAGTAACCTAAAACTAAAATAGTATTTTGGGTAAGCATTGTGAGGAATTGATGTTCAATGTTTATTCATTCATCGATGTACGAGCTGAAGCACAGTCCCATACTTCTGCAGTGTGTCACAGTGTATTTTATGTGCCAGAGGATAAAAGCAGATTAAGATTTGACTTGTACCTTTCTTCAGCCCACAGGGCAAACATCTACGCATTTCCAATAACTTCTTTTTATGGTTAATTCAATATAAGTCAGAAAATACTTGTAGATTTAACAGCCAGAGTTCCACACCTGTTTCTGAGGATTTGGAGATGAAACATTTGTATAACACGTCTACCAGACATATAATTTTCCACAGGTAAATATCCCTATGTCCCTCATATTTGGCAGGTAAATTCTAACAGTGAGATCTTACGGATTATGAGGTGTAAAGTTGAATATAACACGCTTTATTTTCCACGTATAGATGTCCACAATACCCCCAGGGAACAATTATCCCAGCAGAACAATTATCCGTGCGGGGATCAAAGAGTTTAGATGTAAGAATCCGGCTTAATGCGCAGACAGGATGAGGAAGGAGTCTCCTTTTGTTCGGGGACAATTATACGCCGTCTTTTGTGACATCCGTAATTGGGCTTCCTCACGGTCGGGTCCCAAGACTCTCCTACGCGACAGTCCCGCGTACGGGGCTCGAAATCCGTTTGGGGGGAATTGGTGCACCCTAGGCCACACCAATTCATCTCCTTGCTTCTCGGATGTTTCAAAGTGAAAATAAACATCAAGCAGACATCATTAAAGTAGAGGGCAGGGAGGAAAACTTAATCATGACTGTATTAACTCCATGAAACTGAGTGCACCAAGGCATATACCTGGTCCTCAGGGTTTCTAATTCCTCGTTCAACTTGTTTACAGTTACCTCTTATTTCATCTTGTACAGTGCTAGTTGCTTGTACATGTATAATATTAGTTGTTTTGATTTAGATTTTGAATAGTACTAGTTGTTTAAATTTAAGTAAGATTTTGTTAAATGTACGCCTAAAGTACGCAATTCAGCATCCTCTGCTGAGGATGCTGCCATGTATTTTAGTGATGAATGAATGAACAACTCAATAAACTTACTTATTAAAGTTATTATTATTTTGTTGTCATAATTATTTTCCAGTTCAGCATATTCTTTTTAAATCCGAGAAACAAAAGATTCAATTGGTGTGGCCTAACCTCAAAATTTAGGTTTTCAGAAAATATTTTTTACACAGGGCTAGAAATTTATTCTTGGGAATAGGTGCACTGGTTCACCCAGCCTAAATGTTGAATAGGTGCACAGAAAAAATGTTAGGTATAAAGTAAAATACTATAGCTACTCGACAGTTGGTTTGTAGGTTGGTTTGCTTAGAATAAAGTAACTGAAACGTCCAGGGCTTGAAATTGATTTTGGGGAATAGGTAACTAACCTCAAAATTTTGGTGCATAGAAAATTTTTTCAGGTGCACAACTTAGAATAAAGCAGAATGCCGGCTTTTTATAAACTGTACTGCCAGTCTTGTCAGAGCTCAAATCTGAAATTCTATGGTAACAGGTAACTTTTTAAACATTGTCAAGTAGACATACCACAAAGGTTTCAACTTACTATTTTTCATGAAACTTGAAAGTCGATGATATACTTGTCCTACACAAATATCTACTTGCACCCAGTCGAACATTAGTGCACATCTCCAATTTTGTGTGAATGAGCACCCTGTATTTCCAGCCCCGTACGTATAATAGATTTTTGTACGCGGGAATTATTACCACAAGGGAGGGGATGATATGGATAGAGAGGACGGGTTCGGAGCCCGGGGGGACGTGGGTAGATGGCACAGGACCGGAGTGAAAAATGACTCCTCGGTGTAAGAAATAGAGACGAAGATGTTAAAGACGGCTGGGGGCGTGGCCCCTTGTCTGAGAGAGTCCCTGGAATGTCTTGGAACAGTTCGGGTTTGCTTGGATACGTTCCAGGTTTAGCAGTGATGTTTTACTTCTGATGTGGTTTCAGTAAGGTTGGTTTGTGAATAAGATAACTTTGAATGATTTCTCTACATCTGTCAAAGAAGTTATCTAAATTTATTTTCAGTGCTATGGGTTTGTCAATTTGTGTATGAAATAACGATGATGATGATGAATGAAATAACTTGGAACATACATACGTTTATTTTTAGTTTTATTACTTATTTTTGTTTAATTTACCTTACTTATTTATTGTATAAGTTTTGTTTCTGTATTTGTTTTTAATGTTCGGACTCCAGAAAGAATAGTGTATGAAAAACCACTAATGGAGATCCTGATAAAACAAACAAACAAACATGTATGTTCGGGTTTGCTTGGATACTGTCCAGGTTTAAGAATGATGGTTTTCAGTTCTGATGTGTTTTCAGTACGGTTGGTTTGTGAATAAGATAGCTTTGAAAAGACGCTCGGGGCTGCTGGGATGTTTTTAAGAATGATTTGTACATCTGTCAAATAAGAAGTTATGTTTTCAGTGATATGGGGTTTCTTGATTGGTTGGTTTGTGCATAAGATAACTTAGAACATATGCTTGGGTTTGCTTGGATACAGATATTTTGGACTGTCAAAGATGTGTTTTTAGTTCTGCTTGGTTTGTTTGTTTGTTTGCTTTGTTGCTTGCTTGCTTGCTTGGTGAATAAAATAACTTTTTATGATTTTTGGTTTGTAGGAAGAGTTCAATTGTACATTGTATATCACTGACTTAATACTTGACTTTATATCAATGGCCATGTAGGTGGTCCTTATGTAGAGGTGGTCACTAGAACAGGTTTGACTATATCAATGGCCAGGTGGTCCTTATGTAGAGGTGGTCACTTGTACAGGTTTGACTGTATATCAATGGCCAGGTGGTCCTTATGTAGAGGTGGTCACTTGTACAGGTTTGACTGTATATCAATGGCCAGGTGGTCCTTATATACTATGTAGAGGTGGTCACTTGTACAGGTTTGACTGTATTCCTAAGCACTCCCCATACAATTGTAGGCATTTGAAATAAACCTACAAGCCGCGACAGAGACGATATTAACTCTGTCATAATGTTTCACAGGTGGTTTATCCCATTTCTTGGGACTAAGTGGAGAAAATGCGCAATTTTGTCTGAATTCATATCCATAATACCCGCTAATATCGAGATCATTTTCAACGTTAGATTGTAATTTGTACATGTGGGCACCCGGGTGAATATTAAGGTGTTGCAGGACAGAACATTAGGATTTGATTAAAAGTTGCTTTATGACAGGCATAATACCTGTAGAATTTCTCCAATTCCCCTGCACCGCATATAGTTTATAGGTTTGAAATATGGTTATTTCATTCAAGTGTTTATGACATATCTAGTAATTGTCCATAAAAGATGATTAGAAATAAGTGTAATTTCCTGAAAAATGTGTTAATTTTTTTTACATATTTGAAGGGCAATGTCTTCTTTCAAGGTCACTGCATTTGAAGGTCAGATTTTTGCCTTCAAGGTCATTGAACTTTATCTGATGGGTGTTGTCTCCTTCCGAGCATGTTGTAAGTAAGGAGGGCAGGTCTAGCTGCACGGGAAGCTTAGTAACAAAAAACTGGAGTCAACAGTAACCTGAGACGAGTTTATGAAACCTAATCCCGTCCTTGTTGCCTTTGAACCTGTATCAATAACCAAAACAAGCGCTGCCACAATGGGTAAACCCGGTGTACACAGCAGATTAGACCCAGCTTAGCAAAATGAACACTTCCGCGGGACGGGTGTAACGTTGAGAAGGCTCCCTGAATCAAGTCCTTAGTGGGCAGATTAAGATTGAGGCTCGTTAAGACACAGTTAATTACCACTACCGGATCTAGGAGCCGCACCCTCATGGTGAAATCAGGGCCAGGGATTAGAGACAAAAGAACATAGGGAAGGGGGAAGGTTGGACAATGGCTTTGGGGACAATGTAAGGATTAAAGGCAGAGAAAATACACATTAGAGGGGATGGGGAAAGTGTTAGGCTTTGTCTCAGCCGCAAAAGGACGAATTGGGGTAACTAGCCGGAACGGCAAACAAACTTAAGCCCTGTCGCAGAATTTCACGCCCGCATGCACAGCCAAAGCCGTCCTGCGAATTTCGTTATGAGGAAGTAAGTGGAGTGGGCATGCCATATTTAAGAAGGAATTTCAAGACAATTTGTTGCTATATGAAAGGCCGTGTGGGTCCGTGTTGTTAATAATGTGCTCATGAAGGTGCAGCGTCAGACTAATGGTATCAAATCAGCCTTTATTGGAAAATGTGTACGGAAGGCTCGAGCCGCTAACTTTCCTGACAGGTTTTTGGAGGTCAGGCGTAAGCTTCGTCAAAGTCGGAGATCGCGTTATTGTTCTGCGATAATGAACCCTTCAAAGTGGCTGAGATAACGCCTAAGTCTGGAGGCACGCGGGGCATGTCCGGACGTTGCGGCCGGCATTGTTACGGGTTATTTTGTATCGCAAAGACGCATTAGGGGGAGAAAACAAAGCATTAGGCAGGTGTGGCTGTGAGGATGGAACAAAGGGAACAGAGTTGAGGTGTAAATGGTATAGACAAGCCGTGGTCCGGGTGAGGGATTAGCACTGCCGTGCACAAATTAACCCAACACAGAAGAAAAATGGACAGACAATGTGGCCGACCGGAAAGGTTTTAATCATAGGAGGGTGAGCGCCGCGAAAAAGTATGGAATCGATGCCCGCGGATTAGCGCGGCGGAAGGCGGGAAAAGACAAGTCCGATTAGCCGGGCGCGGCGTTTTGGAGGTGGGTGCCTTAAGTGGATCGCAGGGGTGGGATGGAGGCTGGCAATGATGAAACGGTTTAATATGGGGGGAAGAATTATGTGAACTTAGCGCGGATTATCGTGACACGGCCGCGCTGTGACGGTTGGTTGTCTGCGCATCCGAGGGGTGCGAGCCCCTGCATCAGAATTGGCAATGATGGAGCGTGAGGGTGTGTGGGGGAATTAATGGATTAACTGGCAGCGCTCGCAACTTGGGAAAGCTTGACCCCTCCACCTCTCCAGCCGGCCACGCAGGGGCCAGCCCAGGTCGGGAGGGGAGAGATTTCTTGTGGGAAGTTAACTTTCAAACTAAACCTTAAAAACTATTTGCTATCCGACCCCTCCAACTTTTGAAATCAATTTGTCTTTAGTCTAATTTCCATTTTGTATTATTTCTTGAAATGTAATTATTGATCTGTTGTATACTTATTGATGTATTTATGTATTATTGTGTTCCATTATTTGCTTCTATTGACAAGTATAGTACAAATTGGTTATATCTATGGTTTTCTTTATAATCGTTTTTAGTATTATTATTGTATATTATTATATATCAACATTATGATACAAGAACATTGCCATCCAATGCAACATATCATTTTTTCTTCTGCCCAAAGTATGAAAAAGGCGTCATGTTGTACACTTCAGTACGTTTGAAGAAGGAGTCACTTGAGTACGTCTCCCAGACTAGGGGGGTCAAAACTGGCGCAGAAGGGCATTATGGACAAGCGAATTTTCCACAGATTGGTCGATCAGTTCTGGCGCAAGTAGATTTCACAAGAAGAGCCTGCCATGTCAAACGTTGTTCAAACCTCGCTCCCGAGGGACATGACATCGCATCAGGAGGTCATGCTTCTCTTGCCCTGCTGCGGTCCTAAACAGGATCGCTCCACGACGGTTGGTCTCTTAACAGGATATCACCGCCAGGTGTTATAAATGGATTTCTGTGATTTCTTGGGAATTTCTGTGGTTACAGATGAAATGTCGACTTTCGCGATAAGACGTGAGACCAAGGAGTGTCTATTTTTGCTTGGTCACAGATCAGTACTTTTCAAAGTTGTCGGCTTGACTGATCTCCAAGCAGATGTAGGGTCCTGCTTGTTTTACACGTTTTGGCAGCATTTTGCAGCGGCGCCAAATTGCTCGGCTAGTGGACATGAGATTAAGAGGTCAAGGGTTCGATTCCTGGTATTCTTGACTAGACGTAGTGTCCTTGGGAAAGTACTTAACCCATACGGCTTTGTTACCCTTCCACACACAGACAGACATACTGTACACACACAGCCAGAACAGTGCTTCAGTCTCTTGGAATGAAGTAATGACTCGAGATATTTCTGTTGCACAGTGAGCTTGAAAGTCGTTCACTTCATAAGACACAAGGTAAAAGTTGGTCTCCAACGTCGTAAAAACTTTACTCGTCTCAAAGTTTCCCAGGTCTGAATTAGCAAGTCCTAACTTGACCTCGATTGTTTCTCCATGAATATCGAAAAGTCGGTTAAGACGGTGGAGCCAATTTAGCCCCGGAAACACTTGTTATCTCGGTCCTCGGCCTGGGACCTGCGCAATTTACGGCACCCTCTGTCCGCCGTGAGCTCGCAGCGGTAAAACGTTGTCACTTCCTCCCCGTGATAAAGTCCGAAATTAGCCGTCACCTTGCGGGGCACTCTGGGCTGATGGCCGGTCATGAATATGGGAAAGCGTCGGGTCGAAATGGGCACACTTTGCGACAGGAAGGGCCCGCATTTGTCTTATTGGTCCAGCCACTGATGGGCTTACAGGGCTCGAAATGCAGTCAAACCATTTCCCAACTTGTAGCTAAAACTTCAATTAAAGGGGCATATTGTAGAATCTGGTGGGCAAAAACTACAAATAGTAAGAATTTGAAAGATCTACACTAAGATTCACATTTGTAACTTATTTGTTACTTATTTCCAACATAGAAGTCTATTCCCGTCATTTTGTCACATTTCCACCATTAATAAACGACGAAAAACGCAAAACGTGTGAAATCTGGTTCATTAACATATTAACTTGCGTCCCGCAAGTTAATATGCAGATAAGCCAGCGTAGAACGCTAAGAAATAATCAAATCGACTGTTACGGTCGGAGATCGTGCGTCATAGGAAAATCACCACAAGTGATCAAACTTCAGAACGTACGTCGCACGTTCGATCGCGTGTTTGGCGATGGTTCGACAAAATGGCGGACAAGTCAAGTGGTGGTGGGGATTGCGTAAACAATTTTTTCTAAGACGTCCGCACGATACTACAAAGTCGCATCCATACGTGATGAATATTGCTCTGCAGTGTAATAAGGTAGATTCAACTAATGATGTAGAAAAATAATCAAAAACAAAGAATTTTGTTTTATGCTCATGTCACAATATGCCCCTTTAACCTCAGCAAGTTTGCAAGGAATAAAGAAAAATATCCTGTTTTCCTGCAGCTCCAAAGGAAGTTGCAAGGGGGTCCAAAATATAATCATTAGGTTTCTATGAGTTTGAGGTGAGGACCCTACCAGTAGTAAAGTATCCATAGTTTCATACGTCATGCCGTTCATCCACAAAAGAAACCACAAACAAAACTACACATGCCAACAAATCATGAAGATAAGTCTTTCATACCCTATTTTTGCTTTCAGTAAACCTCTTAATTTTTTATCCGCAAATGATGCTGAAACCTTTCAGCCAATTTTTTCAGCTAAAGATTCAAGCAGAAGAGTTTACTAAGTAATCTGCAAGTTTGCAAGCAGCGAAAGAAGTTAGACCATTTAATCAATACCCTATCAAATACCACAAGTATCCAACCATAGCTTCATGAGTTATGCTGTTCACTCATAAACAAAACCACAAAGTCACAAACAAAACCACACGCGCCAACAAAAAACTTTAATCCTCCTGTTCTAATGCTAGCCAAGTATTTCGTGCCCTGTCCGTGCGTGAGGGACGCGCGGTGAGGAAGTCCTGTCTTAACGAGCTGTGATGGGTACAGATGCGAGCGGGCAGATAAGTTGTAGTCAGGCTGGAACTGTGAGCAGAGCCACGGCTAATACCCGCTCAAATGACCATGCCCGATCCACCTCAATAATTGATTTGGGGAAGGGAAAGGTCGTGGCAGGAGTGGACGTATCCTTCAAGCCGGATTGACAGAGAGTTCGTGTTAGCAGAGGACAGAATAGAGCGGGTGATAGTAGAGCTGTCTCCAGGACCCGTCCGTCCGTCCCAGGACGGACATTTGCTTGTTGGGACGGAAGAAACTGTCACCCCTTCCGTCCAAAAAATCCGAACTTTATGACATGACATTGGTGAAAATGTATTCTCCTAGTAGGCTTAAAATGACAGATTTGACAATGAAAATTAAATTAACAACATATGGGCTCCAAAAAATGAGAGGAGCAGAAAAAAATGTAAAGCTGGGTAATAGATAACGTTAAAGATGTATAAGACATAAGAAAGATGACACCGAATCACAATTAATGACAGAGATGACACAAAAACATGCAAATAAAACATTCTTCAAGCTGGATTGACAGAGAGTTTGTGTTAGCAGAGGACAGGATAGAGACGATGATAGGAAACGATAAACTAAAATGCATAAAACATGAGAAAGTTGACACTGAATCACAATCAATCACAGAGATGACCAAAAAAATATGGAAATAAAACATCCTTCAAGCTGGAATGACAGAGAGTTTGTGTTAGCAGAGGACAGGGTAAGAGGGGTGATAGATAATGTTAGAAATGTACAAAACATGAAAAAGACGACCCCGAAAATGTCATACATCTGTTCTTCAACCCGGGTTGATGGAGACTTCTTGTTGCACTAGGATAGACTAAAAAGGAGTATAGGCTGTGTAAAAATGTGGAGAAAAGATGACAGCTAAAATGCAAATAAAACAGTTATCCTTCAAGTCGGGTTGACAGAGGGTGTGTATCAGTACAGGACAGGCTAAACAATATTATTATGCATTGTGCAAAAATTTACAAAAGCTGTGCAAAATTTCACAATGGACACCAAAAATGCAAAACACATTTTGTATCCTTCAAGCTACATTGCTAAACAGTAATGATGCTAGTAGAGGACAGGCCAGAAAAAATGAGATGTTGTGCAAAAATTGACAAATTTTTAAAGAAAGATGACTCCAAACTTGATCTTTTATGCTTTAAAGAAGTTTGACAGACGAAAGCAAAACAAAAAATACCATACAACAAAATTATAATGATGCACAGTTATGATAAAACTGAAAAATTCTAATTGCATGAAAGCTCATCTGTGTTGGTATGTAGTTACTTACAATGTATATTGTGTTGGAACAAAGTTTTATCTCTTAACTTTGTCTGATTACACTTCTTTGTAAAATGTTAGGAAAGCTAATCTATAGTCTTCTGTCGTGTTAACAAAGGAAGTAACTTGTAACTTTCAATTTAAAAATCTAATTTGATGCAGTTCCTTCTGAGGAAAGGGCAATTGATTTTCAGGCTTTTTCATTGGCTGTTCCAAAAATTACAAGTCACCATTTTCCCACTTCGTTAGTAAAGTAATGCTAATTAGAAAAGAAACAACATACTATGCAGTCATAACAAAGTTTCTAAATGCCATCAGAGGCTAATAGTCTTTTAAGTTTGTTGTTATATAACAAAGGTAATGTAATTGTAAGCGCTAATTAGAAAAATATAACCACATAATATGCAATCAAAGCAAAGTTTGGATGTTTCATCTATGGTTGATATGTATTAATACATTATCATAAGTTTGTTATTATATAACAAAGGTTTATTATAATATCACAAAGGTTAGGTTATTATAAAGGGCTAATCAGCCATATCAAACAATCAGTACATATTTATACAATATCATCTCTGAACTTTCATGAAGTAAAAGAAGTGATGATAATGAGAAAGTTTGATATCTTTTGCATCATTATTGCTTTCGCATTATTACATAATTATATAGTTCTTTTAGTCAGCGTTGACTTATGAATTATGTGTGAATTATGTCTAACTGATCATGTTCAAAGTTAACATCATACTCTTTAGTATTTGTACTTGGTCACTTTGGTATATTCATCCGTAGAAAAACATATTTTTTTCTCAAGTCTAGATTACACGTATTGTGTCCAGCACTTTGTTGTCTGTTATCAAATCTATCTACGTGTATCCGATTGTGTTTTTTCAATTATCCATCAATTCAATCTAAATCATGATGTATAAATATGACGTTCACACTTCCTGATTTAGGGGCTTCGTGTAATTTTTTATTCTACACTATGTAATTAAGAAATTAGCCATGTTTTTTATTCTTATTCTAGATATTTGTCACCATTTCCATAACATCAATTCTCAGAATGAAAATTGATAGCTGTCATCGGGTACCCGCACTTACCAATAACGTACACTTCTGGCTTGCTTCTCTTGTTATACGTATTCCAGTCGAAGAAAGGAACTTTCTGCAGTTTTTTTAGCTTTATGAAAATGTATTTTAGTTGTTATATGATTGTATCGCACACACATATATCCCAACGTCATGATTTGATGCGTTTTGATTCGAAAGATCATTTTAGAAGAAGCTATAATTATGATTGACCAAATTTCTCGGCAATCAGACCCAAAATGGAAAAAGCGTCATTAACGACAGGTGATCACCACAAAACACAATTTATTATGCGAGAGAAAAATTTCAGGTATTCATCATTTCCCGATGGCAATTATGAGAAGTACATGCAATCATCATTATTGGAGTCATGCGGAGTTCAAATTTCTTGTTTTGCATATCGCTTACATGTTGTACAAATGCCAGGCCACAGATGTCAAGTAGATTCAATATAATTGACTGAGATCTTCACGCAGCAAAACATTATCATACATAGAACATATTAGTACTTGTCAGACATAAATGTATATTTGGTCATCCAGCAGAAAGATCCAGTTTTGTGAGGTAGACATCTGATTTTGCCGCATCTTTGACCAGAAATTACATCCATTTATTATATATATATCAAAATGATGCAGGGTTTTATTACATGCGTGTTGGTCGATGTGAGTTGTTTTCATTCTGGGTAAGAAAATTGGACAGAAAGTTTGTTTCTTTGAAGATTAAGCAAGTCATCATTGCTAGGATTGCTTCGATGCTATAATATATACAGTGTATTTGACGTTCATATATAACCTATAATGAATTCCATTTAAGCTGAACATGTCCAATATTTCTTTGACTGTAGTCTTTTACGAGCCCATACTTGTAGAGTCATGATGTTTGTAACAGCAACATCGATGAGACATTGCTACAATTGTTTACCGAAAAAGAATTTTCAAGATGTAAAATTAATGGACACCATCCTAGCTACACACACAAAGGTTTAAAGCTTTTTTAATAGGAGAAACTGATACAAATCTACTGAAGTCGCTACAAAGTTGCAACATTGTAAACCCAAAATTGCTACATGCGTGTTGGAGCTTAGTGGCCAACCGCACCTGGAATGGGACCTCTGATAAAACCACACGTTCAAATAAGATCTTGACACTTTATTATGATTGCCGGATCAGAGATGACAAAGTTGTCATGATTGAGGCCCCAAAACAGAAAACTTGCCTTATTGTGAATAAACTGGTGGGATTCGGGAGTTTAACCCGTCGCCATGGAGATGACTGAAGGGCGGGATCTCCTCCAATCAGAAGAGGTAGATTCCCATCATCCGCAGACTCCAGGTCCAGTTAGAAAGTTCATCATCAGGGCAGAGGTCAGATCGTGGGAGGGGGGAAATGGGCCCTTGGTGGGATGGAATGCCAGAAATATGCAATTTCAAATTAACTGGAGATCCCCTCTTTGATTGAGTCATTTTGCGGTGTGCCGGGGTAATGGTTTCTCCGGACACGCTGGACATTAGCCTACAATAGCCGTCCCATTCCTCCTTATACAACCATACAGCAGCTTCCTGAAACTTTAATAAGGTCGATATTGGTCATCAAAAAGACGCACTCAAACACCTCTTGTAGAGGTGACCGTCAGTCACAATTGTTGTAGTTTCTGTGCATACAATCCAAGGTGATTTTGTAATGTTAATTTCAGAGCAATTATCTTTGTTAAAGATGCAATGGTAAACAAGCCTGGACATCAGTGTGCTATTATAATGGCTACCCCATTCATTCCTCCTGATAGAAGTAAAAAGCAGCTTCCTTAAAGTTTAATAGTAACGATTCTGCAAGGACAAAAAGGTGTAGAGGTGACCATCATTTTAATTAGTTACTATGCCAATCGTTCAGCTTGATTTTGTTATTTTGGAGCAATGATCTTGTTTTTACGACTTGTATAATGCATTGATGATTCTGGTCCAATGCAGTTATAAACACCTCTTAAGCTTGTTGTAGATGTTACAATCATCATATACAATTGCTGTAGTTTCTGTGCATACATGTAGATTCCAACTTCATTCTATAATTTTCAAAGCAAAGATCTTTGTTCAAGATTTTGAAGTAAACCAGTATGGACATTAGTTTGCCATAGCAGTGACATTCATTGGTATAAAACAGTAGCTCAGCATCCTGAAAATGTAATGATGACGATTCTGGACTGACAAAAAAAGGTGTGCTTGAACAGCTACTTGTAGAGTTGTGCACAATGGTTTCTGTGGACATATTCCAAGTTGGTTTTGTTAATTCAAAGCAATTGTCTTTTTTCAAGATTCTAACCAAGCTTGGACATAAGATGTGATATCAATCCTAGATTGACAAAAGAAAGGTGTGCTTTTTAGGATGGCCAGCATTTAACGTAAATGTTAAAATCAGTTTTCATCCAATTTGTGTAGAATGTGTGACAAAGTTCACATTATCTTTTAGAAATCTGTGTATAATATGTTCATGTTTAAGGAATCTCCAGACCTGGTGCCCATGGTGCTTCAAAAGTCACAAAGCGAGGACGTCCATGTAGAAAGTGATATAATCTGTCCCAAACCGACAGAAAATCCAGCAATTTGGGGTGTCATTAACCACGACCAATGTGCCTACAAATGTGAATCACTGAGTGTGAATGGAAATGAAAACAGATATTATCAAAGCAGTTGAATATTACAAATTTTATTGTTATGTTTTCCTGTGGTTACATCATTGGATGGTCGTATTTAGGTACGTAGAATAAAGTTGTGATGATGAGGGAGGGACCGTAAAAAAGTTGTTATGATGTACGTAGAAGGGTACCAACAAATCTTGCCATCATTGAGTGGTACAATTTAAACATTACTACTGGACAAAATACGAAAAATATCGAACGTTTCGGGCGTCCATCCAACTGCCCTTTTTCAACGAAAAGAATAAAGTTTACCTACGGATGCGTCAAGAATGTTCCTCAGTTCTGAATAAACAAAAGGTAACGACTAAGGCATTCTAAAATATGTTCTAAATAAGAAAAATAAATAAAAAATAGAAAAAATCATTGCTTTATACTCCAGGGATGATTACAGAGTAACCGTATCTGTTCCAAACAAGCAGAAAAAGGCGGTCATTTATGATGTAAACATTGCTGAATAGAAGGAAATATAAGGGAATCATTATACGCATATACAGCAGATCAACATTTTTTCCCTTGAATATCATTGGATGATTGCATTTAGGAACTAATGTTGCAATTATGGTTCAAGTGTATAAAAGGCCATAAAAGAATTAATAGTACCTGGTAGTTTCTATCATGCTCGAAAAGACACATAGGGATATTTACCAAAGACTGTTACAATCTAGAGAAAGACTACCCATTTGCCCATCTTGGCAACAACTATAATAGTATGCTGATTAAACGTGAAAAACGTGGAAAAAAACCCATTGGTAATTAATTAAAGAATTTAGGGCAAATAATGGAAAATGCAAATAGAAATTGGATTTTTTCAAATTTTACTCATTTTTGAAATATGATTCTGTGCATTGGATGGTTGTTTTTAGGTACATGTAATTTAGTGATGTTGAACAGCACCGTAAAATATTGGCTAGTATGATACTTGGCTAGTATGATAGTACTATGCTTGTAGAATCACAAACCTCAGATGGTAACAAAATACTCTAACATTACAATATCTGCATAAAACTGACAGAAAAACTGTATATTCGTTCAATTATATATGCTCATAAAAGTATATAGGGCAATCACCAAAATGTAAATGGAAATTAGATACTTTTTCAATTAGAATTCGTCAAAGTTCTCTCATTTTGTCCCCGTGGTTAGTGTATTGGATGGTCGTATTTAGGTACATGTAATCTGCCGATGATGAGCACCAGCCCATAAAAAAGTTGCTATTAGAGAGGTGGCCTGTAACGGTACCCCGGGGCACGCGCACTTGTCATTTCGCCAACGACACCGAATTAATTTTGGTGGCGTAATATCAGTGGGATTTGTCACAGGGTGTCCATGAGCTCCTAATGCGGGAATTATCGGGGAAATCTGGGCGCCGTAACGGCCCTCTCGAGGGTCACGCGCCAGGTGAGGTACGGGATAAAACTGGAGCCAAACAGACGGGCGGATGAATACAGGGTAGTATGTGTAAGGGTAGGGGGGGTCCTGTCAGTGAGGGGGGAGGCTACAGGGGGGTAGGACTCTTGCATTGCACATGTGTAAAGTTTACTGCTCTTTGCGGGGTTCGTATGACACATAAATGGCCAGATAAGATGGGAGCCAAACAGACTGGCGGATGAATACAGGGTGGTATGTGTAAGGGGAGGGGGGTCCTGTCGGTGAGGGGGGAGGCTACAGGGGGACAGGTTGACACACAGGGTCAGCATGCAGGCAGTGACTCCATGCAGACTGAGTTTTGACATGTTTTGAGCCCCTTCTAGATCTCCTCTTTACAAGTGTGTCGAAAGGTTCCAGTATAGGAAAGAGATTTCAAGCTAGAACCTTAAAGTTTACGTTCTACATGTAAGTCAACAACCCTAAACAAAAGACCTTAACCCGAGTGTACCTTTGGGTTTGGGACAGGGTGACAGTGACACACATGGTCAACAGGCAGTGCATGACTTGATGAAGACTGAGTTCAATTACTACAAACCTTTCCACGTAATTTTCACCATTTCTCATTAATGACATTTCGTTTCACCCAACGATAAGGTTGTTAAAAAAGTCGGCCAGGATTTCCTGCCACTTTGACAGGCGACTGATAAATCCCGTTATCATCCACGGTTAGGCCACACTGACTTCATTATATGGCTTACATTCGCTTGCGCATCAATTTTTGGACGTTTAAAAAAAAAGTTTGCTGCCATGCTATAAATCATACAAAGAAGCTGCAAAATGAGCAAATGTATTCCCTAAATTGCAAAAAAAATTGGAAAATGGATAGTAATGAGTGAAATTCTTCGGAGTAAAAGAAGAAGATATGAAAGACCAAACATGAAAAATTAGAAATTGGAAAACCATGTGTTCAGTCATCAATTTTATTCAACCTTTCTGACCACTTAGACTTCATTACGAAGGTAACTTTTCTTTCTGCCAACTCTTTTTATAGAATATATTGAAACAAAAGGCCAGCAAATTCCATCCAAACTTCTCTATGTTTACAGAACAAAAGAAAACTACTCTGCTGTTAACATCACAAAACCCACACATTACAGAAAAAGTGGGAGCAGTCGTCTTCCACGTAGAAGTCAAACCCAAATAAGATAGAATTTAGTGTTAGTATTTGAACTAGAATAGTCACATGCTGTATTGTTACCAATTGTCTGTCCGTCCTTCCATGTTTCATGTACTTGCAATTAGCCTACGGGCAAGAACTTGCAATAAACTTATTTTTTTTAATGCTCGCATCAGTTTTGGGGTGGCCAGAGGATGTCGTCCATATAATCACGTCAGTACGGCCTTACCTGCGTGCCCACCTCCCCATCCGTCATCAAGATGTTTACACCGCTTTTCACGAGAAAGAATCCCCGGCCAGATTCATCAACATACATCAATTCTCCGTAATTTCTCCCCCCGAAAATCGACCCCCGCCACCTCCCCATATATTGACTGTAAAAGGAATTAGAAATGAAATATTTTTCATCAAGTCCGTGTCCAGTTAATCAGTGCCCGGCCCGCGCACACACCACATCAGGGAGCTGCTCTAGTTCTGCTAACGCAGGGAGACTGACATATTGTATCCAGATCACTGTGGACAGGGCTGTCGATAAGCCGGATTGGCCTGTAACGTATCTGTTGGGGGGAACAAGGAACATTTAGGAGATCATTTGTCCTGTTAGTTTACAGCACTGGTGGCATGTTGGACAGGTCGCTACTAGTACTTTCCCGTTTCAAACTGTATAGTGTGTAATTCTTTACCACAATTGCAAAAGATATGTAGGAGATATACCTGTTATTTAGAGAGTATTTTCATAGCGCACCACAGGTGATAAAAATGGTAAAGATATGTAGAAAGAGATACATAACTTGTTATTTAGAAAACAATGCAGAAAACGGTTATAGAATAATTTAAGAGCTCTTTTGTTGCGTTAGTTCACTGTGTTGGTGGCATGTTGGACAGGTGTCTACTTTCCTACGTAGAAATGGTGAAGATAATGTACAAAGAGATGCCTGTTATTTAGAAAACAATAATTTAAGAGCTCATTTGTAGCGTTAGATCACAGTGTTTTAGGCATGTTGGACATGTCTCTGGATTCATGTTTCACAAGATGATGATAAAAATGGTGAAGATATGTACAAAGAGATACCCGTTATTCAGAAAAAAATGTAGAAAACCAATTCAAAAAGTCAATTAAGAGCTCATATATAAGCTGTGTTAGTTCACAGTGTTGATGGCATGCTACTGACAATTGTGCAATTCATTTATTCTTTATTTCGAGTATATAAAAAAAAACATGGAAATATTATACATTCTAAAGAGTTAGAAGCTTAACATAAACACCATATAGGACATGCAAACATAAATATGGGTAAACTAAATGCACAATTATCAATATGTATTTATTCAAGAGGGAGGCATTTATTTTTGATGTGAAATACAATGTAGAAAAACATCACAAAAACATCAGAGTTTGGAAGCTTATTTATTGACAACCTCACAACCCTCACACATGCTTTATCTTATAGCCATTTAAACAATGTATACATATAATTTAGTCATGATCTATTTGTTTGCCTGCTCCATGTTGTCTTCAAGCATAAGAAGATAGCTTGCCATCCTCCTTAGGGCACTGCTGTAACTCATCACTCAAGGTCACTAGAGTGTCTTAGAACAAAGAACAATATCAGCAAGTCAATGTTAGCCATTGTCATCTTATTCAAACAAGGAATCATCTTAGTCAATGTTTATCCTAATATGTTAAGAATTGGATGCAGAATTTTAGTTAAGATATAATCGCTCTGTGTCGTTGTTTTGCCACAATGTCTTCTTCTTAGACACCCTTAATCACTGTTATATCTCACTGCTCAGGATCAGTACATGTCTAAGAACAAGGAACAACATCAGCAAGCTAACGTTAGCTTTGTTCTGATTTTAGGCAATTATCTCAGTCTTCGTTTAAAACAGTGCTCAGACAGGAGTGACTTCAAATTTTTCAATGCAGAATTTTATTAAGAAGCCAGCACCCTGTGTCGTTGTTTTGCCACTGTGGCAGTGTCTTCAAATATGCTGAAGACGACTTCCCAGTCTTCTTACGACACCCTTAAACACCACTATAACTCACAGATAAGGGTCAGTACATGTCTCAAAACAAAGAACAACATCAGCAAGCCAACATTAGCTTTGTTCTGATTTTAGGCAATTATCTCAGTCTTCGTTTAAATCAGTGATCAGACAGGAGCGACTGCCAACAGTTAAGAATTCAATGCAGAATTTTATCAAGAAACCAGCACCCTGTGTTGTTGTTTTGCCACTGTGACAGTGTCTTCAAATATGATCAAGAGGATTTCTTCTAAGACACCCTTAATCACTGGTATAACCCACTGCTCAGGGTCAATACATGTCTCACAACAAAGAACAACTTCAGCAAACCAACATTAGCTTTGTCCTTCTAAACAATCAATTTCATGTATCTCAGTGTTTGTTTAATCTAGTGCTCAGACAGGAGTGAATGCAGACAAATTCAATGCAAAATTTCATAAAGAAACCATCACCCTGTGTTGTTGTTTTGGCGCAGTGTCTCCAAATATGATTAAGACGACCTCCCAGTCTTCTTACGACAGGCTTAATCACCGCTATAACTCACAGATGTAACAAGGGTCAGTACAAGTCTAAGAACAAAGAACAACATCAGCAGGCGTGCTTCTATCTCTGTTGTACATGAAAGTCGATAATCCTCCTTCCCTAAAGGCCTAACACCTCAGGGGTTACTTTATTTTGTCGCTTAAGAGAGTCTGCGGTGACCATAAACAAAGTGGCTGGGGTTGTATCTTAGGCCACAGTAGAAGCAGGGTATGGTGCCGATTTGTTGTTGTTTATTCAATTTTTCAATTTCAAACTTTATTGCGCAACAAATGTAATAGGTAGGGTGGGTACAATGTATGGCAAGTTCTTAAGCAGTACTAAATATCAAGACATATATGCCTTTGCCTTTAACAATGCTAATGATTTCAACATAACTTAGACTAAACACTACACTATTCAATGTTTATTTTAGACAGTTATTCTGATCTAGCACTAGTAGCAGTAAATTATAACTAACATACTCTTGTTTTGGGTTTGTCAGCAGGGCTAGTATATAATATGGTCTCAATTGTATTCTGGCTTTGTATCGAAAGTAAAAGAGGTTTAATGTTCTAAAATTGAAAAGAAGCAAAAGCCTATGTTATGCTTTGCAATTATTGTATTTTACAGCTTCTGACTATGTCTTTGCACAGTATTTCTTCTCTAACTAACTAAGGCTTGAATAAAACACTTGGTTGGGTACTTTGTTATGCAGTGACTTACCAACCTGATGAAACTACAGCACCCACAGTCTAATGGCATTTTAGTGTTTTTTTTCACATATTGTCACATCTCCCTGACAAATCTTGTCCGGTTCTTTTTAGACTTCTATCCACTTTCATCCAATAAATATACTTCCAAGTCAGTTCTTATGAATTTTCAAAGTCGAAGATAATCGTTCCACACACCTGTGCCCCTCGCAAATTCCAGGTGCGCGACGCTACGACAATCGCGAAGCCACCGTCACGCCGGTTCGCTCTCGGTGAAAAGAAAGCCTCTTTGATTAATTCCGCGGAACTTTATTATTTCGGCACCTTCCTTACGGCGGGATAAACGCCTGTCCCCGATGTCCAGGGGCAAAGTTTCATCTAACGGGCCTCGTTCGGTCTTTATCATCCACCTACAGACGAGGAATCACCCCCGCTCTCCGCTAACAAACACTCTCCTTCATATCACAGATTCGGTGTAGTGTTTCTCATTGGTTGTGGACTGTAGATTGTCTTTATTTAGTTAGTTTAACGGTACTGTGGGGAGGGGGGATTTGTTTTAAGGGTCCCAGGTCGTGGTGGGAAACCGCAGCGAAGAATACATCCTTGCTGTTAATGATTTTTTATTCATATTACAGGCTTGATGTAGTGTTTGTCTCATTGGTTGTGGACGGTAGATTGTGTTAGTTTGACTAGTTTTATGGGTAAGCTATGAAGAGGATTTGTTTTAAGGGTCCCAGGTTACAGTAACAAACCCTTGCGAACAGCACATCTTTGTTGTGAGCAAACAACTTTACTTGATAATCATATGACAGACCAGGCAAAGTGATTTTTCATGAGCTAACAACTTTAGATTGAATGTGTTGATTAGATTAATTTGATGAGTAAGCTACGGAGGGGGGATTTGTTTAAAGGGCCCCAGGATGGAGTATGAAACCACAGCGAACAACTGTTACACATTCTTGCTGTCAATGAAAACAATGACTTCTGTCACACTAGTAGTACAGACCTGATGTACGGTGTTTTCTCATTGGCTATTGACTGCAGATTGTTTTATTTCATTAGAGTCCCAGGTTGTATTGTGAAGCAGCAATGAGCAACATATATTGTACATGCATCTGGAGACTACAACGTATACTGTAAATAGGATATAGGAGATTCGTTTTACATAACCAGTTAATCTCACCTGCTAACGTTTCCGGTCATGATGACATGGTTTATGTCCAGCTTTTGAATACAGGTCTCTTGGGACATAAGTTATTAGTAGCATAAACAGCACAGACATGTAGTGTGTTTCACTCCAAGGTTCAGCCATCAGACTCTATTTTCTTGGTAACATTTCAATTTATCGTTATTTCTAAAATCCGACAACCAACCAATAAGATTGGTGTGGCCTTATGCGAGTAAGACAAACACATGTGCCTAGAGGGGGGTGTCCGTTATTGGGCCAAGGTGAGCCCACACCTGGCTGTACCTGCCATCCTCCAGGGCAGCGATATTGATACTTTCACTGCCATGTGTGTGGATACTGGGTCACTCTCCACTGTGGGTCAACAGCTGTTTGTGTATTTACAACTTGGGTACTGATAATGTGGATGGTCATGGGTCTTCTCTGTAGATCTACAAATGTCTACATTGTCGTTAATACAGGTGGATACTGGGTTAGTCTCCACTGTGGGTCGACAGGTGTCTGTATTTACAACTTGGGTATTGATATGTGTGGATGGTTATGGTCACTCTCCTGTGTGGATTTACACAGATCTCCATTTTTCCTATATCTGTTATACCTGTACATGTGGATCTCACTGTGGTTCAACACTATGTATGATAATGTATATTTATGACTTATGATATATGCAGGGTCACTCCTCTCTGTGGACCTGCAAATGTGGATCCAAGTGTGTGGTCGAAGCTGGTGTGTTACGCCGAATGGCGGTTATACCGGCTATATAGATACAGATACAGAAATGTCTACAATGGTATGATGCTGTCCATCATACCATTTTGTGGGTATACAGGTGTTTGTGTGTTGGTTAGTCTCCACTGTGGGTGGACAGGTGTTTGTGTGTGGGTTAGTCTCCACTGTGGGTGGACAGGTGTTTGTGTGTGGGTTAGTCTCCACTGTGGGTGGGCAGGGGTTTGTGTGTGGGTTAGTCTAGATCTCCACTGTGGGTGGACAGGTGTTTGTGTGTGGGTTAGTCTCTGCTGTGGGTGGACAGGTGTTTGTGTGTGGGTTAGTCTCCACTGTGGGTGGACAGGTGTTTGTGTGTGGGTTAGTCTCCATTGTGGGTGGACAGGTGTTTGCGTGTGGGTTAGTCTCCACTGTGGGTGGACAGGTGTTTGTGTGTGGGTTAGTCTCTGCTGTGGGTGGACAGGTGTTTGTGTGTGGGTTAGTCTCCACTGTGGGTGGGCAGGGGTTTGTGTGTGGGTTAGTCTAGATCTCCACTGTGGGTGGGCAGGGGTTTGTGTGTGGGTTAGTCTCCATTGTGGGTGGACAGGTGTTTGCGTGTGGGTTAGTCTCCACTGTGGGTGGACAGGTGTTTGTGTGTGGGTTAGTCTCCACTGTGGGTGGACAGGTGTTTGTGTGTGGGTTAGTCTCTGCTGTGGGTGGACAGGTGTTTGTGTGTGGGTTAGTCTCCACTGTGGGTGGACAGGTGTTTGTGTGTGGGTTAGTCTCCATTGTGGGTGGACAGGTGTTTGCGTGTGGGTTAGTCTCCACTGTGGGTGGACAGGTGTTTGTGTGTGGGTTAGTCTCCATTGTGGGTGGACAGGTGTTTGCGTGTGGGTTAGTCTCCACTGTGGGTGGACAGGTGTTTGTGTGTGGGTTAGTCTCCACTGTGGGTGGGCAGGGGTTTGTGTGTGGGTCTGTGATGTTATGTGTGGTTACATGGACTCTTCTATTTTTAGATCCAAGGAGAGGAAGTCAAGAAAATTTTGACTCCTGTCCATCCCTTGATTTTATTTGCCATTTTCCATGTCCTTGACCTCCGTCCCTCTCAGGTTTCGGAATGCTACCTTTGTAACTTGCTTCAAGATTCAATCCTCACTTCAAAAACCAAAGAAAGGGACAAGATATCCAACTTTTTTATATATACCTCTGTTATTACATTTGAATGGAGACCCCATTGATTTTTTGAGAAAATCTTACATATTGCTCTTCATATTAGTCATCTTATACTAAGTTATAGTTCATATAGATAGTCATTTTATCTTGTCTTCCATTTTTGGCAGCACAAAATCCTTCAATTGTCTTCAACCTGTATTTAGTAGGATATAGAGAAGTTGTAAGTGCCCTTGTAAGTGTTATGATGCTTATTGCCAAAGTTCTGTACAAGTCGAGTTTGTCATAAAGGTCTTGTGTCTTACAGATCCCCCCCTGTTATTAAGCCTGCGCTGTGTTTTACATGTGACAGGGCGGGAATTATATTTCCATTTCTGCGCGGTCCTGACATTACCTCGGTTATGGAACCATGGCAAATCCGCACATCATGTTCCATTCGCCGTAATTTGATGTCAAATGAAAGCGCACAGTCGAAATCAGTGGGGAGGCAAATTGAAGAAAAACACATCAGACCCGGAGTTATGGGAAGACGCGTCGGGAACCTCCGCCGAAGATTACAGTTTCCCCGCGATATCGCCGCGTCGCTTTTTTTTTGCGGCGGCCACAAATCCTCGCATCAAAAGTATGTCCTCAATAATTTGATGTCAAACGAAGATTCGGGCGTGAATTAGCGAGCTTGTTCGTCTGTGAGCTGTCCGCGAGGGGCCAAGATTCAGGGTCAGGCGTTTAGACAGACAAGAGTATGCAATTTGGGCAAGCGAGCGTGGCCGGCGAAGTAGAACCAATTTAGGGATGATTTTGATGGGTTTTCTTTGCAAAGTGGCCGCGCAAAATGAGGCGATACAAGAGGTCAAGATGATCAGGGGGTTACGCAAGCCGCCGGGTCAGAGCGGCGCTGCCCTCTGCTCGACCGAGTCTTTGGGAAAGGTCGTTTATTAGCGGCAAAAACGCTCCCCCTCAATTCCCAGCCCGGCTCGTATGGGCCCTCCGTTGTACTTTATGTGACAATTAGCGCTCTCCGCTACTTTGCGCGGAGTGGGAAGCGTCCATGCTAATTCCTTCACGCCCAACTCTAATCCATTTGTTATGCTCTCATTCTGAGGAGGAATTTGCATGTTGTTTTAAAGCCGGGGCCATCTGTGGATGCGTCTTTGTGGGTAGCCTTTTGTTCGACTTCTTTTGTCTCACTTGGGTTGCCATGACGACTCGTTGGAGAGGACTTTGCATGTCTGGGAATGTAGAACAATTATCTCTTTTTTTGGTCGTCTGTCTCCCAGAATCAGAGAAGAGCCGCTTTTCCCTCTATGACCTTCTCCCTGATGCCTACAGACAAGCCAATTCTATTTTCAAAGACACCATGATAAAAAGTACAATTAAATGCCTTCTTTATGAGAATTGTTTGGGGCAGAAAAGTTTAAGAACAAATTTTCTCCTGTGGACGTCTGAGTCTCCAGCATCACAGGAGAGCCACTTTGTTTTCCTGTTTGTAGTTTAACCTTCTCCCTGCTGCCTGACTCTGTAACTGTTACAAACCTGGTGCCGAAGGGTTAACTCAGCAGTGAAGTGAAGGTTAATGTTGCTTGTTTAACATAGCCTGAGTGATGTCGTAGTAAGTATCAGGGCTCCCATACTCTCATGGTGCACCCCGACCAATCAAACCACGTGAAAGGCATTGAAACTCAGATTCCTACCAGCCATTTCCCGACAAATCGCCTTCTAACTTGCGTTAACGACTACATCTGACCAAACAAACTTGCCAGTGAGATGGTGGAAGGTTTCAGCTTCCAAAAGATGTTTTCAGATTGACAATTTTGGCACTTTGGAAGTGATTGAATCCGCCCGCAATTTAACGTTAAAAAAAAGTTTCTACTACTTTTCTCTAAACGTTAAATCGCGGGCGGATTCAATCACTTCCAAAGTGCCAAAATTGTCAATCTGAAAACATCTTTTGGAAGCTGAAACCTTCCACCATCTCACTGGCGAGTTTGTTTGGTCAGATGTAGTCGTTAACGCAAGTTAGAAAGCGATTTGTCGGGTCATGGCTGATAGGAGTTTCAATGCGGTTCACGTGGTTTGATTGGTCGGGGTGTGGTGTGGGGAGAGTTTGTACATGTATGGGAGCCACAGTAAACTAACTAGTTTGACACTCAGACATGTTTAACAGGTCAAGATCCAAAACGGAAATGTACTAATGACATCCTAGTTATTCTGAATGGAGTTTAAACTGTAGATGCCAACACAATAAATTGGACGTACCCAAATTTTTGACTGATCAGCTACACTCCTTGACAAAGACTGTAGCTGATCAGTTGAAAATTTGGGTAAGTCCAATTCATTGTGTTGGCATTTACATTTTAAACTCCATTCAGAATGACTTCTACCAACACGATGAACTTTCAAGTAGACATCGTAGTTAGTTTAGAAGAGCTCCCATACTCCCAAGCCCATGATGAGGGGAGTTCCATTAATGCTTCGGTCACATTTCTAAAGCGGGTTCCCGGCGGGGCAGCATTTGGGAACAAAAAATATGATACGAAAGACAACAAAAGACTCCATCAATGTAAAAAGATTACTTCTAATCATACATTATGTATTTCCTTGATATGTATTCTTTATTTTTCGTTTTTGCAAACAGCCCGACAGTGCCCCGGATTGGAAATGGGACCAAAGCATAAACTTATGACATGTTTAACAGGTTGTCAAGATCCAAAACAGAAATGTACTGATGTTATTACAGCCTCTCGTAGTAGCAGTTGGCGTCCCAACATGTCAAGTTACAATGTATTTTGTGTGCTGTCAGTTAAGTTTAGGGAAAATTATTGAGCAAGCTTGTCTTAACTGGTCCCTTTGTTGTTGTATTTGTTGGCCTTAGTAACACAAACGGCAGCCAATTTTATTTGTGATACAGTCAAACCTGAACAAGTGACCATTTCTACATAAGGAACACCTGGCCATTGTGACCACTTTTGGTGGCCAATTAGATAATTTTTCCCATTGATGCAAGCATTAAGAATCCTGTCTATAGTGACCACCTGTCCACATAGACCAGATTTTACTGGCCCCCTGAGTGGTCTTCTTGGGCAGGTTCGACTGTAGTACAAAACAATACTTATTGTTTTTGGCAGAAAAGTTACAAATTCAGAACTTAATCACTCACCAGGTCAATGTCTCACACACTTTTAACAGGTGTTTGAATGTATATTTACACTTCTGTTTTTGTTTTTCTGTTTACTCCAGGTTTCCAGAGCAAGACAAAGATACCCGGGAAGATGAGCGCTTTCTTAAAGACATTCCGCGAGAAGCATTACGACGTCTTGGTGAAGGGGGGCCTCCTTACGCCGATCACATGACCACACTCAACCAATTAGATCCGTATCTCCGCATCCTTCCGAGAACTGTCAACCTTGTCAACCGAAGAGGGCAGCGCAACTGTCAACTCAGAGATTGGAGCTGTCAATCACCGGATTGTTGCCTAGCAACAGAGGATGAAGAAAATTACTTGGTGTCATGGAATGACATCTCTGCAGATGATATAGTTTTTTTGTTCCGATGGATTTACCGAAGTTTTGCAGTGGAGGGACACGAGCATGTAGATTTGAAAGGATAACTTTTGCAAAGATATGGAAAATCTTCTAACTTGTTTCAAGACTGAAGGTAGCTAAGATCAGTCTTGGCCAAACCAAAGTATTTCCTTGGTTTTTGGTATTCTATGTAGATTTCCATCAAATGGATAAGGGTTGGAAAATGTGGTAAATCGCTGCAGAAAAAGAAAGTTTCGGTTGTTTTTTTCTGATTCAAGATACAGCTCAGAAATAGGCTTCACAATTTCAGTTTGGGCTGCTTTAACTCATTTCCATGGTTCAATCAATCAATCAATCTTTATTCTGAAATCAACATTGCAGGTATGTCTGACGACACACCTGAATTACATTAGATTTCTTACAGAAGTATGTCAAAAAATTTCAGTGGACCAGATTTAAAAAAACACATCACAATATTCATATCTATGCGCTTATATACATTAAAAAGGTTACTTTGGACAATCAAGGACAGACAAATATAGCCTTAAACTAGGTTTTGAAGGTCTCTCAGAGTCCTCATAACGAACGAGTCACTGTGCCTTTTGGTCTTACTGAGTGGTAGTTTGTACATGTGTTGGGTTTCCCAGTTCCTCAGATCTTCCAGTTCTGCTAGCAGAAGTGTGTTAACAGGTATCAGGTCTTGGTGTGAAGTCACACAACTTGATTGATTAAATTCTGGGAGAAAAGTCGACGTTTAGAAGAAAGGAACAGAAATCTCCTTTGAAAAAAAAGAAAGAAATATCATTGCGGTATTCAGACAAAAAATTGTTGGAATGCTCTGAGTTCTCACCAAAGCCAGTGCCTTATATATGGACAGTGTGAATGATTGTGCCTGCAGTACCGCTATGATTGCTAGAGGGCTCTGCCTTACGGGCGGTTGTGTGTGTGCTCAAGCATGTCACCACGTAGTGTCTTCCGTCTATTGTGCCAATCAGAAACCTCCTTGATTTTTTTATTTTGCAAATTGTACATGATCTCTGTCTTCCAAATGTTAATGTACAATACTGGCATCTTCCTCCAGCAGAAAATTTGGCATTGCAGCTTCTTTCTAATGTTTGCTGAAGTAAAGATTTTAGTTAAACATATGATAAAAAGACGGTCGACAGGAAAGAGGCTTACAAATAAACACACTTCTTTTCAAGTCAAAACTGCCCAAGAAGACCACTCAGGGGACCAATACAGTCTCTTCTATGTGGACAGGTGGTCACTAAACAGGATTCTTGTGTCCATGGAAAAAAATTATCTAAGGGACACCAAAAAGTGGTCACATTGGCCAGGTGGTCCCTATGTAGTGGTGGTCATTTGTACAGTTTTGACTGTGTTTATAGATAATTGGCATCTAAGTTTTTAGTGCTTTTGCTCCCAGATATTTTGGCTACCAGCTGGTGAGAATAGCTTCCTGGGTTGCCTAATCCTGAATAGACTGCACAAAGCCTCCAATAATTACACTTAAAAACAGGGTTTGCCGCTGTCATTAAGGCAATTTAAGAGCATTAACTATTAATACTTCCCAGCACAGGTAAATATGCTGGCCATTATTCTGACAACCCAACGCTGCAATTACAGCAGAAATCCGATTGTGCCAAATTGTGCAATTAAAAAGAAAGGGAACCCCACTTATACCTGCAATTATGCATGTTTTTCTTCCTGTTTTGTGGATTCTGCTTGGGTTTTGATGGACCGGGGTAACTCACAAGGGAAACGTTACAGGGGTCCTTTGACATGTCCAAACAAAAGAGCTTCGACAAAAAAAAGAGGAGGTAAACATTGCGCCCCGCCGACTTATTGTTTCTAAACACTCTTTATGCTGTTGCCATGGCAACGGCTGGGGGTTGTCCAGGGACGCGGCAGAATTGTCTTATGTGACCGCAAAACGGTCGTAATTGAATTTTCCTCTTCATTTGTAAACAAAGCCCAGTTCATGAATATGGGCACAGTCTGAGGTTTGAATGGTGAGCGAGTGGAAAAAGAAAACAATATGCCAGAGCCCAAACAATTGGTTAACGATTGAAAGCTCTTGAGATGGGGTGCACACAAAAAGTGCCAGCTAAAAGCCATGAAAGATAATCACAAAATGTTACTTTTAAATTGATAGCAAGGACATTCTAGATATGCCTCTTAAGTAAGCGATAAAGGCTTTATTAAGGGCTGTGCATAAAAAAAGGCTTAATTTTGTTTCGTGTATTATAAGAGAATAAGACAATCCAGTGAATAATCCGAGTTTGATGGTAACTTCATGAAAGGAGAATATACATGTATACTAGTCTAGGTTTTAAGACCATACTTACGTGAATTTGATTTTTTGCTTCTGGCATTTAAAGAATAATCCCAAATAGGAAAGTCCAACACGGCAGTCAACAGTTAGAAAGGGAAGATGTTCTATCAGATAAAATTTCCCACCAGCTTCCTCTCTTTTTATCCTTGACATCTTTCTAATGTTTTTCTGAAACTGTCAGAGTCGAGAAAATGAATAATTGTATGTCCTAAAGAATGGTCCTGACGTTGGTTGATGAATCAGATGTTTGAACTTTGAACTTTGAACTTTATTGAATCACCACCTTGCAGGCATTTAGCCTGAATTGTGTTGGTGTTTACAAACTTCGTTATCAACAATATTTAAAAATGTTATCCAATTCTGAAAACATACTTAAAATTCATATATAACAATTTTGCTTAAAATTACAAATTACAGACATTAACTATACAATAATTGCACGATGAGTTAGGCAGACGTCATACGAAAGTTGATGCATATGGGATATAGTGCGTTAATTGTGTTAAATGTTAGCTCCTCTGTACAGAAACAGAAAAGGACCTGTCAAAAGGGAGGTCAGAAGGTCACGGAAAGCCATTCCAAGATCTAGATGATAGCTTGATGGTTCAAAGAAGACTTTCTTACTGATAGAAACTTTTTTGTTTCTTGTTATAATCATTGGTGAACAAAGACAATCCAGTAAATGACGTTGTTTGCAAGAAGAGAACAGATATTACAATCATGTTATTTTGTCAAAATGAACGGTTGCTTACTCACTGACTTACATGCGAAGGTCCATGCCTTTACTATTGGTATTTTGGGGATTATGATTTTTCAACTGTATTTGTTTTGGCTTTGATGAATTTCAGACCCGCAAAACAGATGAAGTAAAATGACTGTAATTAATGTGTGTGAAAGTTACCCTATCATAAATCTAAACCAATTCAGTGAAATGGACAAGCGAAATCTCTTCCTAGGCTTTACACAATCCTCGCATGTCATAAGAAAATAGTGAGTTATGGAGAAACAATGGAAATAGATTGGCTTGTCTTTCTTTAGGATTTGTGTTAAGAACTGGTAGAGTGGGAATTAAGGTCAGAGCTATATGCTCATAGTTTTGTGATTTGAAAATTAGCTTTATTTTTGTCAGATTGATGATTTGAGCAGTAGGTAGTTATATTTGATTTCAACTTCATTGCTTGTACATTCTGATGATTTTGTAACTTGAGGATCACCATATAGATAGCTGATTGATAAAACTGTAATTTGGAAACGGAATTTTTTTAATGATAAGTTTTATCACATTTTGTGTTCCTTGCCACAGCATGTGAAAAAAACACACACACTTTTACCATTGGTGTTTCCTTGGCTTAAAGCCACACCAATTTATTATCTTAGTCCTTGGGCATTTTTAGCAAAAATTCAGCAAATGGTCATGAGAACAGAGGGCTCACCAGGGAGAAAAACTTGACTCTGACTTTATTCACTCCCTAAAACTGTGTACAGACGTTTGCTTCAGTTTACAAGTTCATTATCATTTTTTAAAACCCAAGGACCTTTAAATCATCTACATCTACATAGGGGTTGCCTCCAAATAACCCCTTCAGGGGCAAAGTAGGGGGGGGGGAGGTGAGGTCCCGGGCTAAGGCAGGCAGGCCTCCAGCCTGGCACGGAACGACTCAACGGTGGGAGCCGACGCAACCGTGCCAAGCAGGGTATTCCATTGTGGGATGGTACGGGGAAAGAAAGAGTGTTTATACGTGTCGGTTCTTGCATGGATGGTGTAAAACTTGATCAAATCAAGTCTGTGCGGCCTTGATGTATGTTGTTTGACAAAATCCCCAAAAGACAAATTAGCTTGTTGGTGAACACAGGATTTGGGAAGGGAGAAAACTGCTGACAGAAAAATTAGCTCTGACACCAGAAGACTGATAAAGGGCAGTCTGAACCTTATATGAACCCGTAGTATGGTTTTCCCTGTCATTGTGTTTTAGGGGATGGAGTATTATTTGTCACTTTGAATTTGGGGATTCGTTCGCCAAATTTGAAGGCTACCATGTTGGAAGCCTGATATCTTGACTTGTTACTTGATTCACAGTGAAAATTCATGTTATCTGCAAGCTTTCCTTCACATTAGCATCTCTCCTACCGTACCACATCTAGTTACTCAGATATTTGACTTGAGAAGTTCATTAGAAATTCTAGTAACATCCTAACATTTTACTCATATGAAGTCAGGTAGAAATGCAGGAAAGAAGTTTTGGACGATGTAACTGATTTCTAAATGGTGGAACAATCTTGTGTCTTAATCAATTATTATTAAAGCATGTATATCGGATAGCTATTTAGATTTGATGTGTTTTATACCATAGACTACTAACAGAGTGCTTGCCATTGATAGTGCTTTTTCTGCTTTTGTTGCTTAGTGTTATATCAGCAGACTGCAGATAAGGTGCACGATTTTGATGCAGTGTTACAAATTGTCACTTCAAGTATGACATTAATCCAATTGTGTTTTGCTGTATTTTTTAGATACTAAAAAGTGTTGCATGTGTTTTGTGCCAACTAATCCTGCTGTTGCGCTGCATGTGGAAAATTACTTTACATCCAGGATTGTTTTGGAATATTTTGATAATAGATACACTGTACTACATGTACAAGTGTTGCAAAACAACTGTTTTTTTTTGTGCCAACTACTAGTAAACAATGTTGTTGCCTTGCTTGTGAAAAATGTGTAGACTACTTCCATGCTGTGTTAAGTATGATGTTACATCTGGAGTGTTTTGGAATCTTTAGCTACTACATTGTAAGTGTTGCATGTGTTTTGTGCCAACTAATCAATGCCTTTTGCTTGTGGAAGTTGCTGTATCTGCTTTGGTGCTATCATAAATCTATGAAGTTAGCAGAGATGCCTCTATGATACAGAGATATAAAGTACGATAATCTAGTAAGATCTATAGATAATCTAGATGTTGATAAGTCCTAACATAGCAAGTGCTTTTAAATGCTACTGGAAGATATGATAGTGAAAGAACAGTCACTGTGAAACCATGCTTCCACTAGCTTTTCTACGCAAGATTGTATTTCTGTTATGAAAAAGTCACTTGTGTGCATTTTAATATACGGTGTTCTTCCTTTAGAAATTCTAAAGTAGTAAAATGTGTTTTATACATCCATTTGCATTTTTTATAATCCACACAGATTGTATGTTGTTAATTTCTGTAGCAAAAGATTGTTGTGCCCATTTTGTGTTTGATTTGTTTTGCTTTGTGTTGCCTGTAATCTTGACAATCATGAAAAGACCTGTTTGATACAGAAACATGAATTATGATACTCCAGATGGCTAAACTTACTATTGACTTGATTGAGAAAGATGATACATTTGTACGACATGTAATACATAGTAACATGCATATGTTTTTACTTATTTTGACAAAATGATCTGATGAGCTGAAGAATGCTTCCACTATAGCTATCTTTATATAGAAATATATGATTGTATAGATTTTCTAAGCTAAGATTGTATGCTAATGTTTACTTCTGTAATAAAAGAGTTGCTTGCACCCATTTTATGCGTGATTCATTTCTGTCAATTGTGTGCACCAATTTGTGTTGAATGTTCTGTTAATTGTGACAATCATAAACAAGACTGTTTTTTTCAATGAGAAGTTTATTGCAAGTTCATGCCCGTGGGCTAATTGCAAATACATGGTAAAAACAAAGAGAAAAACATACAAGTGTCGGTGAACTGTGTCTGACTTTGTTGTAACAATAGGCTACTGGTACTAAATACAATTGTTGGCTATATCTAAACTAGCTGGGTTTGACTTCTTTTTCGGAAACAGTGGAAGACGAAAAGTCCCACTTTTTCTAGAATTTGTGGGTTCTGTGATTTCAAGAGAAAGGTAGTTTTTTGTTCATCCGTGAGTGTGTAAAAGTAGGGGCACTTCGTGGTAACTTGTTTAAATAATTCGGTTCTTTCGTCACTGTTAAATAGACACTTGGAAATAAAATGTGTTTCGTGTGCAATGTGTTTCATTTTCAATGCAGACATAGAATATGATACTCTATGTCTACTACAATACATGAACAGGTATAATTGTAGATCACCTGAATACAATAAACATTAGAGATGCATTGTAATCTAGTAAAAGTAACATTTGAGTGACTCGTTTCTCCGTCAACTGTGCTCCAATTTCTGCTGAATGTTGCTGATGACTGTGCTCTGATAAAAATTAATTATACATTCGTTTAGTAATTTTCTGACAAAATACTGATGAAAGGTAGTAGGTTTTTGGGGCTTTGAAGCGTTCCTTTCGCCCATTTTGTGTGTGTGTGACTCGTTTCTCCCTGAACTGTGCTCCAATTTGTGTTGAATGTTGCTGATGACTGTGCTCTTATATATGGTACTGATAAAAAGTAACATTCGTTTAGTAATTTTCTGACAAAATACTGAAGAAAGGTAGTAGGTTTTGGGGAATTTGAAGAGTTCCTTTCGCCCATTTTGTCTGTGTGTGACTCGTTTCTCCCTGAACTGTGCTCCAATTTGCGTTGAATGTTGCTGATGACTGCTCTGGCTGACAATCATGGCGGAGCCATCAGCCAAATCTCCGCAATATCTGTAACGCCGATTGTCATTCGGCATCCCGGTCGGGATCAGACCGGGGATTATCGGCGGCGATGGAAGGGTACGCGGCCACATTAATCTGAGACTCGCTCTGGTGTACGACCACAAACTGCCATGCAGGGGACATCGTCGTGTGTTATGAAAACTGGACTGGTTTACACAATTTACAAAATGTAAATTTGAAACTTGTAACAGTTAGTACTTGTCTACCACCGTACAGTAACTCTGGGACATTAATCTGAGACTCGCGCTGGTGTGCAACCACAAAGTGCCATGCAGGGGACAATGCTGTGTATCAATATGAAAACTGGACTGGTTCACACAATGTACAAAATGTAAATGTGAAACTTGTAACAGTTACTTGTATACCACCGTACAGTAACTCTGGGACATTAATCTGAGACTCGCGCTGGCGTGTGACCACAAACTGCCATGCAGGGGACAATACTGTGTATCAATATGAAAACTGGACTGGTTATGGTATAACCATACATGCAGTTACATTAATCTGAGACTCGCAGTCACACTGGTGTGCAACCACACACCGCCGTGCACGGGACAATGTATCAATCTGAAACTGGACTGGTCTACACAATTTACAAAATGTACAGTAACACTGGGACATTAATCTGAGACTCTCGCTGGTGTGCAACCACAAACTGCCATGCAGGGGACAATGCTGTGTATCAATATGAAAACTGGACTGGTTTACACAGTTTACAAAATGTAAATTTGAAACTTGTAACAGTTACTTGTCTACCACCGTACAGTAACTCTGGGACATTAATCTGAGACTCGCGCTGGTGTGCAACCACAAACTGCCATGCAGGGGACAATGCTGTGGATCAATATGAAAACTGGACTGGTTATGGTATAACCATACATGCAGTTACATTAATCTGAGACTCACAGTCACACTGGTGTGCAACCACAAACTGCCGTGCACGTGACAATGTATCAATCTGAAACTGGACTGGTCTACACAATTTACAAAATGTAAATTTGAAACTTGTAACAGTTACTTGTCTACCACCGTACAGTAACTCTGGGACATTAATCAGAGACTCGCTCTGGTGTGCGACCACAAACTGCCATGCAGAGGACATCGTCGTGTGTTAAAGGCAACCAAAGCAATGTTAGGGACCAAAAAATGGAAATAAAATTATGCTGAAATCTTTATGGTATTGACATTTATTAAGTCACTGTTTAGCTCAGTTGTGTAATAACGTCATACTTTAAGCATTTTAAAACATGAGTGCGAAAACATGCCATACGATGATTCCCTTAGGTTCGAAAGCGTGCAAAAACCCCGGCGACGATTTTCAGTGAATTATCACATTACAAGGAAGTTATACTAGTAATTTTGCATCATGGACGTTGCTATACATTGTGATAGTGTTGTTTGAAGTAATCATGTATAGAAATGACTGAATTGACTTTCAAAATCCGATTTTCGGGCTCTTATATTGCTTGGGTTGCCTTTGATATGGAAACTGGACTGGTTTTCATCATATTAGACTGCCGTATAACCATACAGTTCCATTCGTCTGAGACTCACACTGGTGTGCAGCCACAAACTGTACCAGGGGGCTGCATTATGTATTAATGCTGGGCTGGTTTGCACAAGGTAACAGTTTGTTATATATGATAAAACCTGGTTTTCCAGTCCTTTCCTTAGTCACTGACGAAAGACAGTGGATGCTGTCTGAAATCAATGTCTAACCTTCATCGACGTAACAGTTTGTATTCATTGAAAATGAGACAATTCATTACACTGGGTCAGCCAAGGCAACTCTCACCGGTAACGACGGACCCACAAAAGTACAGATGAACGTATAACGTAAATATGACCTACAATGAATGGAATTAAAAGACGTAACATTACTCAAGCAACGCGATAAAGATGTGAAACAGACGTTTGAGACAGCATTCACTGTCTTTCATCAGTGACTTAATAACTAGAGTTACTGGGTTTTAAATCAAACCTCATAATTGATATGTTAATGAGATTAAGACAATTTTAGAAGCTTTTAATGGAGTAGCCGTGGACTGGTTTTCACCATTTCAGACTTGTAACTGGTGTATAAGGACCATACAGTTACATTCATGTGAGACTTGCACTGGTGTGGGACCACAGACTGTCTTTATAGAGGGGCAGAGAGTTATAATCATCTTTATTGCACTTAGAACAGACATACAATACACAAGTTGAATGGTTGAAATATACTCCTAGGCCAACCCCTTGTCTGGGTTAAGACACCCAGGGGGCGCAAGGTAAAAAGTAAGGAGTTACAAGAATATTCTTCAATCAGTGACTTAAAGGGCAGCAAGACATGCACCTCCAAATTTTCGACGTCTACTGTACATCTTGATCACAGAGTACAGTAGACATCGAAAATTTAAGTTGCTGATTGAAGAATATTCTAGTAACTTGTAATCACACATGACTGATGAATCTCTTCAACGAAAAACTTAGGAGAAGTGTACAATAGTGTGCGTCAGGCTAGACTGTTCAGTGGTCCGAAAACTTCAAGCTTTTCCAAGTAAAATGTGAGACTAATGGTGACATAACCTGTGGTGTGCTGAGATGGAAACCAGTCTTTGGGTCAAACTTTGCAACTTTTTCAGATGTACAGATTTCGTGATCCTCTCCAGGTGTGTAGCTGGATGAGAATCAAACTGTCCCGGAACCATAAAATGTACTCGGTCAGCCAGTCTGTGAGTCAAACCTTGTGACTTTTTTTCAGCGTACAGATTTCGTGACCCTCTTTGTCCAGGTATTTAGCTGGATGAGATTCAGACTGCCCTGGAACCATAAAATACCAATACATGTACTCGGTCAGCCCGTCTTTGAGTCAAACTTTGCGACTTTTTCAGGAACACAGATTTTGTGACTGTCCCCATTGCCCTTTGTCCAGGTGTGTAGCTGAATGAGAATCAGACTACCCAGGGACCCCAACATGCCAACACTTCTTTGCACCAAACTTTGCGACTGTTGCATCAAACAGATTTCGTGACACAAGCCCACCCCTCCATCCCTCTTTGTCCAGGTACATGTATTTAGCTGGGTGAGATTCAGACTGTCCTGGAACCATAAAATACCAACACATGTACTCGGTCAGCCCGTCTTTGAGTCAAACTTTGCGACTTTTTCAGGCGCAAAGATTTCGTGACCCTCTTTGTCCAGGTATTTAGCTGGATGAGATTCAGACTGTCCCAGAAACATAGAATACAATATAATGTACTTGCAACCAGTCTTCGAGTCAAACTTTGCGAAGGTGTACTGCTTTTGTGACCCTGCCGATCCCCCTTTGTCCAGGTATTTAGCTGGATGAGATTCAGACTGTCCTGGAACCATAAAATACCAAAACATGTACTCGGTCAGCTGGTCTTTGAGTCAAACTTTGCGACTTTTTCAGGCGCACAGATTTCGTGACCCCCTTTGTCCAGGTATTTGGTAGGTTGAAAATCTGGGTCAGCGCTTGCCGTCCGCCGCTACCCCAGACCCAGACCCTTCCATTCCGGCGAGCCGTCCGGAGCGATTTCCGCGGCAGACAGGACTCTGCCGATAATCGCCTCTGTCCTCCCGATTTCCACGGACGGTAAATCACGGCTGATAAGTTTTTTGTTGACACTCTCCTATTGGATTAAGTGTGCAGTACATTAGAGCACACTGTTATCAGCACTGACCATGTTAGCGGAGGCAGTCTGCTCGTTAAAAACCGCCGAGTTGGTTAGGGTACTAAGCGCTGACCTGCCTCGAGGGGGGACTACCCTGCTCCTGCAAATGGAAAATTATTTCTCCCGCTGAATAGCCCCCCGTTTTAATCCCATTTGGAGTCCTCCAAGAGCCCAGCCACCCGGGTAATTTATGCTTTTATGTTCTTAAACATGTTATGGAAATGCGCAACCCCTGGCCGCTCGCTTTCGTGCTGGTGGTCTATTATTTATGTGATATTTCTGGCCAGGAAAAGTTCAGATCGGGAAGACAAATAGGAGGCTTTACCAGACTCTCCAAGGTGCTCTCAACCGAATAGAAACTTAATTCTGAAGATTCGAACGGCAAGGACAAAGTTCTCGTTACGGCTCCCCATCTAATATACATATCGCCGTCTCCACTGTAATGGCACACTTATATAATTATACCCCCATCTCCCCAGCCCTTCCAAATCTTTTTCCTGGTCATTTAGTTTGGGGCTGGTAAATTAATACCCGACGCATCTGATCCTGGGCCTTGTGCTAATGATGCTCCCGCGCTCGGAGATGCAGCTTCCCCGTAATTTTGTTTTGACGGTCATTCATATGCAGATGCCGCGAGCCTATTCCCATCAATTATGTCCTGACGAGACGAAATTTCTGCAATTACCCGTTCTGGTTAATCACCCAAAATGTTAGGCCAGCACTCATTAGGCCGGCCAGAAACTCGTTAAAGCCGCGCAGGCGGAATTAAGGCCTCAGTTTCCCCATCTCGGCTCGCGCTCTCATCAGTTCTGAGAATTATGTTTGAATTAAGGGTGCGCTGAATAGATTAATATCGCACAGTTTTAGAGGCTTACTGGTTTCCCTTTGGACAAGCCGGATGCCCGCTGATGCATTACACCATTAGAATGGTAATTAATGCCACAGCAGTCATTATGGCCAAATGCACGTTTGATGTTCAAAGTAGCAGTTCTATTAGGAGTTAAAGTGGTGCGACGCACTGACGAGAAACTTTACCAAGAAGCGGGGAGCGCGCGGAGGCCGGCGCAAGGCAGGGACAACGGCAGAAAACAGACGATTTATTTGGACACTTTTGGATGTTTATCATGCTTTTACATGTATCTGTCCTGCATGTATTGTTTACATGTTCTCGGGGTCTTCCTAAAAGCGGTGCTAGTCTGACTGAAGAGAGCTGCACTGATTGAAAAACAGCAACAGCATTCAAAAGATTGTCTTTTTAAACGTGTCAAACAGCCTTTGTTCCTCCAGAACAATATAACTTAAGTGTTGTAAGCTCCGCAGCACACATTGTTCCTATAAGGGCCGCTGCTGCAAAGGATGCACCAAGTCATGTTGCCATGGTGACGGACACTGCTGCTGTTTCCATGACAACCCATTCTTGTTGTTTCAACCATTTCCTAGTTCCTGCAGGACAAGTTCTGCCTCCATACGCACATGAATGGAGAGTGTATAACTGATGGGAGACATGATGTTCCGACAAAGAATATGTTTTCCTCCCATGACAGAAGGGGTGCGCTATGAGGTTATGTCCCTTATATGGGCCAGGCATATGCTCCCCCTTGGCTGAGCGACCAGCAATGGGCAAGAACAGATTTTGATTACAATATAGAGTCCCCCTGGGAAGACTGCAGGACAGGTCTGTCTGTAGGGCACTATCACAACTAGCTGGTTTTCCTGGTCGTTTTCCAGTCAGGTCCTTGTTTACCTTTATTTTACAGTCAACTATTAATAATAAATTCTGAGACCTGTATGGATAGCCTTGTATGCAGTTGAAGAGATTTATTTGTTTGTATGTATCATTTACGATCTAACCTTTATCGTTTCAGTCCCAGTACAGCTAGCCCAGTCAATGATGTCAGGAACATAATTATGTCTCAAGATTTGGGAATCGCTTGTGAACATTTTACTGACATGTACAACTGTTCTAGACGATGATGTCAGAAACGTTCGGCAACATTATCGAGAGAAAAATATCCACACATCAGATTCTGCATCACACATCATGTGTTTATTTGTTTTCGTTGTGACCTGTCTTCAAGTCGATAATGATGTCAAAACATTCCGTGCTCCGATCTATGTTCATTTGGCAACATTATCGAGAAAAAACTATCTGCACACTATAGTTTATCTATTGACCTGTCCACAGCTGGTCTGGTCAATAATGATGTCAAAAACATTTTGTCTCCAGATTTGGGCCACAGATCCACGTTCAGTTGGAAACAACATCAGTATTAAAAACAACCCGCCGGACCCGATCGGGCGTCCATTTCGGTAATTTCTGGTCCACTCGGACAGACGGAGATGGAGATATTCATAATTCAGCGTCATTACGTTCGTCCCGGTGGACAGGCCGGTGACCCTATCATGTTCGGGTCACCCCGTGCCCTCGGGGCACGTTTCCCTAAATTACACAGCCTCCGTCTGATGCCGGGCCAGCGCGACTTCAATCTCAATCCGGACCGACCGGTTAGTAACGATTGGCAGACCGCTTGTGTTGACGCGTCCGGAGTGGTTAAGTGTGGCATTGCAAGCATGCACACAAAGTGTTTATGGTGTTGTTACAAAAATTCTGCTACATTTGTGGCGCTTCAAGGGTTTCTGTTGGCATGGTGACATGGTCTTTTTTTTACATTTTATGTTGATTTTGCTACTGAGATATTATTTTTGTCATTATGTATGGAAAGGTATTAAAAGTGCTTCACGTTTGCACATTTTATTGCATTGAAGGGGCCAACATTGGTGTACAAACCTGTACTTAAATGGTATGACAGACCAAGGAGACTACTGTAATTCTTGATTTGTTAACTGTAACTTAATTTTAGCTGATTTAATGGTCACTAGTCAACAGCTAAAATTTCATCATCGCTAATATTTGATCACTAATATTTGAGACAGTAATTTTTGTTCCAACCGCTAAAATTAAGTGCCGTGACCTACTGCATTTCCCCCCAACTGCTATTTTTTCCTGCCACTGTATTTAAGTGATTAATAGTATACTTGAAAAGAGGAAAAAATTGAAATTCTTTCTATTGTCTACTTTCCACACAGTTCAATAGAGATGCTGCAGCAATGATTAGATGTTTACAAAATTGGAAGGAAATCCCCAATTTGAATTTTTGCCGACAACACGAAGACCTGTCCTTGATAATGGTACACATGACAAATGTACAACATTTTTCCAATCTGCCAAACTAATATGATCCTTCCAAATGGAGACAAAAAATGACGTTTTGTAGATTTTCCTTCATTATCTGCAAATTCCCTGCATACCTAGTGCCGCTAAACTGTCCCGGCGGACGCTGAACGGCGCAACGAGCTGACCCGGGTCACTTCTGGCGAAAATGGAGCACGCCGAACGCAAGATTTATTGGTAAATAAAAACGATGTCCCCCGAAATGCGGAGAGCGACATGGCTGGTATTACCGAGCTCGCCTCTGATGAGGGCGCTCGGACGGGGCGTCGGTCGTCACGGTGACGCCTGTCAGTCACTTTACAAGAAACAAGCCTTGCAGATGTTGGGCAACACACACAGTCGGAATTGTCCAAGAAGACCCCTCATGGGACCAATCAAATCTGGTTTTTGTTGGCACGTGGTCACGTCAAGGGGGAAAAATTATGTAAGGGACCACCGAAAAATTGGTTTTAATTCAGTGGCAACACTGCGATTTCCGACAAGTTATCTTGTATCTTGAAAAGTGGTCACAACGGCCAGGTGGTCGTTATGTAGAGGTTGTGACTGTACAGGTTTGACTGTACATGTTCATGTTACATCCCTGTTTCTAACAAAGCACAGAGAGGCAATGGAAACCAGCTAAGTAGCAAACCGCCTGTCGAGTCATTCTATGACAAACAACCCTTGCAGCGAGATAGGACGAAATGTAACACATACTATGCATTGTGGCTCCTGTCACGATCGGTTTAAACAACGTCCCACTTCTAAAAAAAATGCAAAGAGACAATGGGAACACAGCCAGCAGACCAACATCAAACCTCCATTAGCAGTTATATCTGTCACCCAAACTGACAGGTCTGCTGGGCAATATGCCAAAAATGGCCTGGCATACAGGCCCCCAATGGCACATTCTGCAAGCTATGTCACGTTGAAGTCCTAAGTAGGCTGTTTACCAGGCTAGAAAACAAACTAGCCTGTGTTGAAAAAAATGTAGACCTGTCTGTAAATAAAAGCTTCCAGTCCTCGTTAACCTGGCATGCAGGCTTTCAACTGCAGCATCTGTGAGTCAGTTTACAGCTTTGCCATGCTGAAATCCCAAGAAGGAACTTTTCCAGGCTATAAGGTCAAACTAGGCCACATGGCAACAAGCAAATTTGGATGATCGAGTCTGAAAATAAAACCTTCCTGCCCACAGGCCATCAGGATCTACAGTAACTGCACTTCCTGTGCCATGATGAGATCCCAAGCAGGCTGTTTACCAGGCTATTAAAGGCAAACTAGCCTGATATTGACCACTTGGAGGAAAAAAAACCTGGACCGGTCGGAGAATAAAAGCTTCCAGCGCTACGCCGCCATCAAACCTCAGCAAGGACAGCGGCAGGTGTTGCCCGCCGGGCCGATAGTTAGGCACCCTCCCTGCTGAATATTTGATAAGGGGAGGACAATTAACAATGATTTTGGAGTCTTAAACGCTTTACCGTAATTATGAAGCGCGATCCACCGGGGAATACCTGTCATTTTGCTAGAATTTCGCGGAGCAGTAAAATGCAGGTAGAGCGGTTAGGGCAGCGTCCCCTGAATCTTTAATGGCAATTAATGGCAGAATTTGGCCGCCGATGTTTGGAGCCGTCTAATTACGAGGCACAACCCCTAGGGAGGGGGGAGACAATGTGCATCGAGGGAGGGGAGGGCTCCCCCGGGGGTGGTGGTGGCTGCCAGGAGGGACGGATAGAGCTCACAATCCAACCTGTTAGTAACCATGGTGACCGGATCTGTCGTCAAACGTGACGTTTTCGTACACAACATGTGACGACGACGAGTTTCTCTCTCTCACTCGCTCGGGCAAGTTATCAAACCGACTTACCGGCTGGAAGAATGCCACTAATTGATGGTTTCTCTGCGGAAGACAAAAGCCGGAGTACGGCGGGTCTGAATATTTCATGTGGCAATAAAGGTGGCGTTCAGTGACTAATACAATGGTCTTTAACGGGATCCGCGGTTCCCCCGGGAGGCCCAAGTGAATATTTCCGGTGCCAAGACAAAAGCAATGGGAGGGAAGGCTGGCCGCGGCAGGCTCGCCTGAATTTTTCATGAACCGAGACAGCAGTTAATGTGGGGAGCAGCCACCAACTTGAAAGTCAAAATTGTCTGAAACTGAGCATGCATAATTCATGCGGCTCTTAGCGCCGCGCGCCAACTCCCCATAGGGACGGCTATCTTCCCCGCAATTCCAACAAATTTGCGGCGACACAGGATTGGGTCCTTCCGAGATTGCAGCAGCGGGTGAGGGGATTAGAAGATACAGCAACCTACAGGACAATTCATCCGCCCACCCCAACCCGTCCCTCGGCCCGGCCCTTAATTACCATTTTGGGACGGTTTTTCGGGAAGGGCTTACGGAAAAATCCTTCCCGGGCTGTCATTTCTGCGGCGAAATTTCCGAGTCCACCTTATCGCGGCCTCCGCAGACTTGAGTCGGAGTTAGTCCGAGTGCCGCAATTACGGCGAGACTTTGATATTCGGGGATATTTTCAGAGGCGGAGGCAATCGTGTGACTGCAGAAGTGATTAAGCCGTAATAAATGGCAAGACGAATGCAGCCAAATGTGATGTCCACTGAGAGATGAGAGGGTGCATTTACCGGCGATTTGAAAAATGTTAACGTCAAGGAAAGCCCGAGGCAGACCCTGGTCGGGGAGATAGCTCTCTGGTGACCGTTCAGGACGGCGCATCACCATATCTAGACCCCAGGCCCTCTCCGCACATCTCTAACTCGTTAGCGCACCGTCACGACGCATTCTGACGGCCGTGCGCGTCCTTAACAGACGCCGGGCTTGTCGTATTAACATAATTCTGCTGCAGCCGAACCACCGGGGAAGGATGAGGCCTCTGGATGTGACACTTATCATTCCACTCAACATGGTCCCCATGACAGCTGCCTGCCGAAACAGCCTCTCGTTTCCCCACACATCCAACCAATCGCAGGCCCTCGTCGGCTCCTGTCTGCGGCAATGCAGTTGTCAATCAAATCCCTCAACGCCCTCTCTGACAGGAGAAGGAACATGTCAAAATTAAGACAAACTAAAGGCGACGCCTGGGACATGTTAGGAAGTGCTGCCTGTCTACAAAAGGAACATCATGGGGAAAATTAAGGGAAGGCACACATCAATTAAGACAAAATCTATCAACGCGAGGAAGAACATGTTCGATTTAAGGCAAACTAAAAGCGACATTTGGGAGGAGTTAAGTATGTGCTAGCTGCCTGCAACATCATGGGACAGATGAGGGGAAGGAACACATCAAATTTAAGGCAAATAAAGACAAATATGACAATAATAGAAGAAATTCCTCAAACTTCAGACTAATTAAAACATGTACAAGAACAAGAGAGAAATCAAATCCGAGACACACAAAATCCCTTTAAGACTGACGTGACAGTAGAAGAAAGATGTCAAATTTAAGAGAAACAAAAGAAAACAAAGTAACGTCAATGTTACAGTAGAAGATTCGGCTCAAATTCTAAACAAACAAACAAAACAAAGTAATGTCATTGTGATAGACAAAGAAACACCTCAAATCTAAGACAAGCTAAATCCGTCAGCATCCACGAACAAGGAGAATGGATTTAATACAAACACATTGGTGTCGCAATGGGGGGAAGGGTCAAATTTAATAATCAATGTGATAATAGACGATGCAACTCCGACAAGCTAAATCTGTCAGCATCCACGTACCAGAGGGAATTTTAGACAAACAAAAAACCTCTCTATGATCGGTACGGCAATGGGGGGGACGTGCCAAATTTAAGACAAAGTAAAACTGACGGCTAGCTGACACGTAGCCAAGCCCAGCGCTGGCTGTCCATCACGACACAAATCATGAGAGTGACGCACAACTTTTCCCGCCACAGATTACACCAGATTTACCCCGCACTTTCCACCAATTACACCCCGGCCTGGACGCTTCCCAGGATCACCATCCCGTCATACGTGCCGTTTATTTCCGCTAAACGCGGCCGAGAAGAGCCCTGCGACAATATTGCGAGCTGTAAAGCCTTGACAGCGCCCATTTCCCACGTCCAAGGGCCGCCGACCTCCCTGAACCCGGTGACATCCGCAGTTTCTGGAAGAGGAAAGTGGAAAATTATGGGTCGCCCAGATGTCAAGGGCGTGAACCGGGGCCACTAAACATGTAGTTTACTTGAGTGGACTATCTCTTCATACAGCGGCCTCCCAACTTCCTGACATTTCTGTACCTCTTAAGTTGTTAGCCTCATGTTTGCATGAAATATAGTCGGCAGCCATCATGTGGGTATTTCCCGATTTATCTAGATTGATACCGCACTCGGTCAGTACAAAGAGAGCCACTGCAGGCTGGACAGCTTTGTTACATGATTTCACATCACTTGAGGTAGAGCGTGGTTTACTCGGATTACAGAGGAACTTCTGCTTCTTCGTCAAAACTTTTTGTCAGTTTTATGTCGTCCCTGATTGATCGAGCGAGGTCCGGGCAGACTCATCAGAGCAAGTCAGGCGGTGTGCGATCGTCATAATGGTCCGCCCAAACAAGACGCTTCACTACAATTACCGCTGCCTTCTCTGTAAGTGGCAGGTGCGCAGAGTGGTAAGATTGCGTCCGCCGTTATGGCTCACACACACACATGCACGACAGCGCTGATATCATTGTGTATTAAGAACCGCAACACGACAGAAGCCTCCTTCGAAGGCGAGAGAAGAGAAAAATCCCCCCGACATCCCCACCCAGCCCTAAGGAAACACTCCTCGGCATGCCTGGCTTCATCTTGTGACAACAGCGGCCGCTTTGATGCCCGTCGATCCCTCTGAAGCTGTGCACGTGTTAGGATAAAAAGGGCTGCCGACCCGACGGAGGCTGTTTCGGGCCACAAGTTCCCTACTTAGGGATGACCCGCTTACGTCTTCCCGCTTTCTCCCACTCCCCTCCTTAATTCTACCGCCCCTCGATAAGCCTGTGTCTACCACAGGTGAACATGAACAGGAACACTCGCTACTTCTCAAGCCAGGTGGAAGCTTCGGAGGGCCCAGTCAGCCTTGATGAAAGACGGGCCACTGGGATTTAAGCGTCTACGTGTAAACGTTTGTGGCAAAAGCCTGTCAGAAACTCTTAGCCAACCCCGGCTGCTTCCCCCGTCCCCACTCCCTTGTCTGATCGAGTCTACGCCGTGATCAAACACGACTTGGGTTCGGAAACATGGCTGCGGACAGTAACAGCACAGGGTGCCGAGCAAACGCAGCCGTCCAGGCTTCCTCAACAAAAACTCGGGGTGATCTAAGAAGCCACTTAGACCCTAATCCCGGGAGATTGTCGACGTCTTACGCGGAGTAGATCTTCAGCGGTGCGCAGTCCCCGAAGACGGAGTGTGATATGTTTGCGCCTGGAGGAAGGGAGTGCGTTGGGAGATGGAATCAAGGCCGGTGCTGGGGAGCTATCTGCGGCGTCCATCGCGGCCGGCTGATTGATAGGGTACTTAGGACATCTTCTGCAAATAGCATCTGGTGAGATGGGAGTTCCACCGGTGTCGTCCTGCGGATTTACCGGCTAATGTCGTTACACATGCACGCCGCATTCTCGCGCCGGGGCAGCGGCGCGGGGGCTTTGGGGGGAAGCAGTGATAAAGTGGTAATAATGGGACGATGATGACCACATTATGCGCAGTTGGGCTGCCGGGTTGGGACATTTGTGTCACGGCGAGCGCTCACACCCCGGTAAACAGGACGGTGTAAACATGGGGGCACAACATATCTGGTGCAGCGACTCGGCGGCAAGGGCGGGCACGGAATAATCAATAAATATGCGGCTAAGACGGAGGTTATTAAAAAATATTGGAAAACTAGGAGACCTCTCAGGAGTCCATCACCTTCAGGGGCTCGACAGTGTAGCAGGAGAGCGCCCTGGCAACTTATGTGCAAACTGCAGCCTGTTTTGGCCAATGCTGTCTGTCGGTCGGAAATGGGCTGATTTGAATAGAATGCTCTCTAAAGTAGAAACGAATTTCATCTTTAACAAAAGCACATCAATATTTTATCACTCATGCACATCCCTTTCTAAAGATGGCAATAATACACTGCCCAAAACGATTTGCAAATGGTGGAACAAGGCATACCACACAGAGTTTCAAACAATACAGACGTTTCACATTTATTTTGACTCTTAGTCTTAGTCTTACTCATAAGAAACATTTGTACCAAGTAGCCCTTATAACCAATATACATGGACACTGTACAGACAAAATTTGGTTCCATCATAGATATGTTCGATTGATTTCACTACAAAACTATATAGTACAAATGCAATTCTATTTCAAAGGTTTGACATTAACATCTCATCAATCCAAAGTCATTTAATATACAGGCATACAATCATGTATCTTGCAATGCAACGTAACTTCACATAGAATTTCTTAGGCAAGACATATAAAAATCACAAATATGTACAGACTTCAAAATTCAAATTGGAAAAGCAATACAAGTTTGTCATGGAAAATAATCTCTTTTCTTCCTTCTATCATTTAGAGGAGACATGTTATACATATATAATACTACGAGTTGGTTTGCAGTGGTTAGTACTTACTGCTGCACTTTCTTCAACAGCTGCCAGGTGGCACTGCTTGGCAGTCTGCAGATTCTGCAGGGTTACGTCAGTCTCATCTTTCTTCAATGAAGCTCAACAGATGAACTCTTAGCCTTGTGCTTTGTAACTTTTCTTCCCTATTGCTGAGTTTATGACACTGCTGCAATAATCTCAACTTCTGCTAGGTGTCACTGCTTAACAGTCAGCAGTCATTGCATAGTTTACTTTAGCCCACTTTCTGTGATGCTCTTAAGATGTGTCAAAGGCAGGTTCTTCTTGAATTCCCTTTCGAGTCAAATTTGATGACACGCTCCTGCAATTTTCTCAGCTAGCCCTAGGTGGCACTGCATGGCAGTCGACATAGTTTGCATAATTTGTAAAGCAGATTGTGAAGCTTTGAAGATGTGTGCAAGGCTAGCTCCTCTTGAATTTTCTACCTCAAGTCTAACTTAATGACACTCCTGCAATTTGTTCAAGTGCTGCTAGGTGTCACTGCTAGATAGTCAACAGGCATTGCATAGTTTACTTTAGCAGCCCACTTTCTGTGATGCACTTAAGATGTGTCAAAGGCAGGTTCCTCTTGAATTCCCTTTCAAGTCAAATTTGATGACACGCTCCTGCAATTTTCTCAGCCTGCCCTAGGTGGCACTGCTTGACAGTCGATATACTTTGCATAGTTTACTTTAGCAGCCCGCTTTCTGTGAAGCTCTGAAGATGTGTCCTTGACTGCCTCTTAAATTCTCTACTCCAAGTCACGATACTCCTGCAATTTGTTCAGGTACTGCTAGGTGTCACTGCTTGACAGTCGATATACTTTGCATAGTTTACTTTAGCAGCCCCCTTTCTGTGAAGCTCTGAAGATGTGTCCTTGACTGCCTCTTAAATTCTCTACTCCAAGTCTCACTTCACGATACTCCTGCAATATGTTCAGGTACTGCTAGGTGTCACTGCTTGACAGTAGATATACTTTGCATAGTTTACTTTAGCAGCCCCCTTTCTGTGAAGCTCTGAAGATGTGTCCTTGACTGCCTCTTAAATTCTCTACTCCAAGTCTTACTTCATGACACTCCTGCAATTTGTTCAGGTACTGCTAGGTGTCACTGCTAGCTAGCCAACAGGCATTGCATAGTTTACTTTAGCAGCCCACTTTCTGTGAAGTTCTGAAGATGCGTCCTTGACTGCCTCTTAAATTCTCTACTCCAAGTCACGATACTCCTGCAATTTGTTCAGGTACTGCTAGGTGTCACTGCTGGACAGTCGGCATAGTTTGCATAGTTTGTATAGCACATTGAAGCTCTGATGATGTGTTGAAGGCTAGCTCCTCTTGAATTGTTTAACTTTATCACACTCCTGCAATTTGTTCAAGAACTGCCAGGTGGCACTGCTAGATAGTCAACAGGCATTGCAAAGTTTACTTTGGCAGCCAACTTTCTGGGAAGTTCTGAGGACTACTGAATCAAGAAGGGTATCCTCCTTGGCTGCCTCTTAGAGTTTCTACCCTAAGTTTAACTTCATGACTCTACTGCAATTTGTTCCGGTACTGCTAGGTGTCACTGCTTGCGAGTCGGCAGGCTTTGCACGTCTTACCTTTGTCCTCCTTCGGTGAAACTTGAAAGATGCGTCAAAGCCTTGTGCTTCTTATGTCTCTTCCCCGTGTCTATTTTAACAAGGGCCGGTTCGGACTGTGCAGACTTTGCGGTCAGCGCCCGCAGCTTTGGCGACGGCTCCTTCAGACTGGGCAGGGACACTTGCCTCATCTTCTCTCTCATCGCGAGCACCTCGTACTCCTGTTTCAGGGTGTTGAACTCTCGCTTCAGGGCGACGAACTCCTTGAACCCAGCCTGCTGCGCGCTGGACTGCTGTTCCGCCTTCCGTAGCTGGTGGAAAAAAAGTGATATAAAACCAGTTTGGCTCACCGAAGAGCTACTCTTCCTCTGGTCGTGACAGAGAAGACAGACACTATGTACAGCATTTTTTATTGGTCGTGACAGAGAAGACAAACGCTATGTACAGTATTTTACAGGTTTGTTGTGCCAGGGAAATTATCCTAGCTCTTTTTGACAAGCAAGAAAGAACAGCTTAACGTCCTGTTCTAAGGACTGCAAACCTTATCTGTAGCATGCATGTCTGGTGAGTCATAGGCGGGATTTGAACTCAGGACTTTTCGGTTCAGAGGCAAGGTCACGAACCACAGGACTACACACACTACCATTTGTTTATCATTACCTTCGTCAGGTTGAGGAAGTTGCTAGCAGCCCCTCCCTTTAAAAACATACCCTGCTACTAAAACAGCAAGGAAACTTGTCTCCCGAGGCACTACAAAGTACAAGGGTCTGAAGGTACTGCAGCAGAATGTCTGCTTTTGATATCTCGTGTTCTGGACATGCCTACCTGGTCCCTCAGCTGCGCTATCAAGTTTGCCATCTCCTCCTTCTCCTGTGCGAGCGTGTCGAAGAGGGCTTTGTTCTTGTCGTACTGTTCGCTGAGGTCGGAGATGGTTCTCTCCTGCTCGTCCTGGTGCGCTTTTCTTAGTATCACTTCTTCCTCCAGGGACTGGACTCTTTTCTGTAACCTGTCAATCAATCAATCAATAGATAAATAAAACAATCAACTAATCAACTAATCAATCAATCAATTAATCAACCAACTAAAATAACCATTTATCAATGAACAACATTTGCCACACAAGGTTGAATTGTGCCTTTTGATGCAAAGCACCACTGGATGAATCCAGATTTAAGCTTCCATAAATTTACACAGTAAAATTTGTTGTGAAAAGACTTTGATTGCCTACTTTCAGACCAAATGTTCTATTTTGTTTCTTTTGTTGATTGACTTTCTTTAGAATAAACTTCGGAATCCATACTTGTAGAAATAAACACTTTGAATGTAACAAAGCACATCATACAAAAGTAACTCAAGCAACTGGATAGATTGTGTAAAAATTCAGATGTTTCTGGTAGCATCCACAGTTTTTCATCGGTGACTGAACAGTGAGCAACATTTGTACTGTGTATCTTATTACTTGAATGTCTAACCTTCATTAACAAAGTAATTAAAAAAGACGGCAAAACTTCAACAACATATAAACACTATAAAACAGCTTGCCCCACCTGGCGTTGGACATGTGCGCCGTCTCCGCCTCCTCCAGGTCCTGCTCCGAGGTCACGACCTCCTTCTCAAGCTTGGCGATGCGGAACTTCAGCTCCCGGTTCTTCTGGTTCACCTCCCGGAGCTCCTCAGACAGGATCTCGTTCTTGCCCTGGAACAAAAAAAGGTAAAGGTGTTCCATACCCTTTTTAAGGCAGTTGGGCAGTGGGTTGTTTGTTATCTACTGTGTCTAGGACATCGTATTGGAAGACGGGGCCCATCCCTCCCCTTCCACCGCCTTTTACCTCCCCAACCAAAGTAAAGTCATGTCATCGATGACACAGGATTTGAACCCATGACCTCTGGGTCCTGCCCCAAAGACACTAACCGTTACACCAACATGACGCCTGGAACAAAGCAGTTAGCTAGTAGGGCGTCTTGGCGTCTTCAGGATGCCCAACATTAAAAAACAAAGAAATTTGACGTCCTATTTTTATGCCTTGAGGACACACTGTTTCACACATACACATGTACATTTTTTTTGATGCCCTGTCTATAAATCGTAGCTAAAGCGCACCTGGAACTCCCGGTAGGCCTGCAGCTCCAGCAGCAGGTTGTTGTTCTCCTCCCGCAGACGAGAGTTGTCCAGTCGGAGCTCGTCCACGCGGCCTAACGTCTCGTTCAGCTGCTGGTGGATGGTCTACACGGAAATACGAGGAACAGGAGGCATTAACCTTTTCTTCCTTCAGACACTTGTAGTGCCTAGTGGCACATAGGGCAGCAAGCTTCCTTGCTTTTCCAGTAGCGGGGTATATTTGTACAGGGAAAGGAGGGAAAATATAGGTTTAAGTCAACATTTCTATTGAGCAGGAAAGTTAATCAGATTCTGAGTTGATAAAAGACATAGACAGAAGTATATTATGAAGAATTAAACTTTTCCCCAACTAAAAACAATGTTATTGGGTTAGAAAGCTGGGGAAGACTAGGAGAACCAGTCAAAAATTTTGATGAGTACATTTTTTGAGTTTGAGAACAGTTTAAGTCTTCATAATATTTCTACTTATCAAAGACTAGATTTCTTGAACACCAACATCTCAGCTCACTGTCATCAGAAGTTTCACAACATTGAATTACCACTGGCCATACTGTTTCACCGGACAAACAAAAAATAGACAAATTACATACAACTAAACATACAGATTGTACAACCATCAACACGAATTGAGGATAACTCTCAAATTGGTGTTTCAGCTTTACTTCATGGACTTTGTTTTATTTGAGAAACAGGACTGGTGATTTTGTTGGAGTGGCTCAAGTGATAACTGTGGACTGTCTGACTTACAGCCTTGCTGCTGTCCTCCTGTTGATATGTGCTGAGCTGGGACTGAAGCTGGGCGTTCTCTCTCTGCAGCTGTTCTACCTGCTGCTGCAACTAAACAGCAAACAAACAAACATCCTTCTCAATAAAACTCAGTATTCTGTGTCAACTAGATAACCACACCAAAAATATCATTTTTTAATAAAACTCAGCATTCTAAGGAAGTTAGAATACTTAGATAAGTATGAAAAAATATCATTTTCAACAAAAGTTAACATCCTGAAGTAGATAGACAACCACGCAAACAAATATCCTTTTAACAAAACTTAACATTCTGAGACAGATCATTGCACTTGTGAAAACAGCTAGGGAAGCTACCTTTGTGTTTTGAACCTGTTGAGCCTTGTCCTGACCAGTGAAAGAACCAGTCTGGGCACCATCCTCTGTAGTAGCTGCCAGCTCAATCTTTTCGCTTGCTATAAACCACCGTGTTTAGCAAGCGAAAAGATTGAGCCAGTGATTACTATGGAGGATGGTGCCCAGGCTATGAAAGAACAGCTTATCAGTAGGCTAAACGTGGAGGAAGGTACACCTCCACCTTCCTTACCAGTTTGACCTTGTCCTGGTACTCCTGCTCCACAGTCAGCTTCTCCTCTATCAGGTGCATCACCTGCAGCAGAACATCAAACAGCAGTCATTTTACTATGTGAATTCTAACAACATTTTTGAGAGATGATATTGTTTATCATTTGTATATGTATCAGTTTTTAGATACGTATTAGATTATTTGTATGCTGACTGGATTGAAAGGCTCACACTTGTTTGTACATTGGTTTTCAATTCAGTTTTTTATCAACTGCGACAAACCAATAAAAGACATCTTGTATCTTGTATCTTTTTTTACAGAGAACGGTAACTGGGAAAATCTTCTGTTTTCTGATAGACTAAATATCAAATACTTGACACAAAATGTTAGTACATGCACTTACCTGTATGTGTACTAGGAAAATCCTTCAAACATTGTTTATACATAGATACATCAAAATGGGAAGACAATGTGTGGTGCAGGTAATAGCTGTGTGGTACAATTAATTTCAACTGTTACCCCAAAAAGGTATTTTGAGCCCTGACCCTAGCTGCCCGAGCACCCCCTTTCTGCCAGCAACCCCCTCCCTCTCCACCCCCTTCCCCTCAGGCCCAGTACCCCCCTCTCCAGCTCACCTCCTTTTTCTGCCTCTCCACCATCTCCCCCTGTGCCTTGTCTGCCCGTTCCAGACACTCCTGTTGTACTCGCTTCACGCGCTCCTGACTCTCCCGCGCCTGCTGGTGAAGACTGGCGCACTTAGCCAGCTCCGCCTGCAATGGAGGGAATGAATGAGAGACACATTAGGGGAAGGATGGCATGCTTGGCAAGTTCTGCCTGAGATAGACAGATAATTTATCTAGATATGACCAGGAAACATAGAACAAGGGAACACTGAGCAACACTGGGCTGGACAGAAGAACAAAAGAACATGGATACTGAATCAGATGCAATTTGCAAGAGCTGATTGGGATAGACAGAATGATAGAGTGGTTGGGTGGAGGCTGACACTTAGCATTCAGCTCTGCGAGGATAGAACCGCACAAGATCACCTACTAGGATAGAGAGAACAAGAGATTACTAAAAAGAGGCTCACATACTTTGCAAGGACTCAGCAAGGTCACCATACCTGGTGAAGTTCTTTGTGAGTAGACGTATCTCACCTTTCATGTGTACATCTGCTTATCCTACAAGTTTGTAGAACTAATGGAACTTTGTTGATTTACTTGGAAGCTTAAAGCCCCTTAGTACACTTCAACATTACATTTGCACTTAAGGGACCACATTGGATTGAGATGTCCTTTTGCAATTGTTAGAAAACAAATCTGTCATTTCCTTCAAAACTTGGCAAATGGAACTGAGCTCTGTGAATGCTAATCAGTTTAGAAATACTAATACAACAGTTTACAGTACTACTGGTACAGGCCCTATCAATTTTCTACCTCAAAAACAAACATTGTGCAAAACGTTTGTTGAGGATGTTAGTTTCAGGTTGCTAGCTTTGACATATATGGAGTGCAAATGTAAGGAAATCATAAACATTACTTCTTGTAAAAATGGAAATTTGTTTCAATGGATAAAACAAGCTTAAATTACAATGGATTTATAAAAGTTTACATGGTCCTCAGAGACACACTCAAACATTTTCACAACTTAAGAAAATACTGCACAAACAAACAAAAGCACTGGAAAACTACTGATTTTTCCATTTAAAAAATGGTGGTCATTTTGTTACAATAACCACACCAACGACCACACCAACATACAAATGTAAGGAAATCATAAACATTACTTCTTGTAAAAATGGAAATTTGTTTCAATGGATAAAACAAGCTTAAATTACAATGGATTTATAAAAGTTTACATGGTCCTCAGAGACACACTCAAACATTTTCACAACTTAAGAAAATACTGCACAAACAAACAAAAGCACTGGAAAACTACTGATTTTTCCATTTAAAAAATGGTGGTCATTTTGTTACAATAACCACACCAACGACCACACCAACATACATGTACATGTATCAGCCACTAAAAGCAAGAAACGTAGGATAAAATCACTTCTGCTTTCTGGAAGCCACACTGAACTTCCAGATAATTCTACCAACCAAAACGTAAATTTAACAACAGTACAAAACTGTAGAAACCTGCAACAACGCCTTTCCCTGTCACCAGTCTCTACAACGCCAAGTTTTAGACGCCAACTAAATACGCTGAACCGAGCACTACACAAATACTGGTGTATATATACGCAGAGCTGTTTATTTAAACCTCTGCTGAATGAAGTAGTGAGGGGTGACTTTGAACTCGGACTGATAAGTCAACAACGGCCTTCGAACCGGTGAAAGAGGCAGCTGAAAAGCCTATTGTGAGCCTCCTTACGGTGAAGTATGCTTCACCTGACTACGGGTGAAACAGAGACGCCTACTTGTTCTAGCTGAGTGGCAGCAACAGTGTAAGGGGTAAAAGGAACAAGACTAGGAGATCATTGTAGTTTACTTACAGGGGTGAAAGTACCCGTACATGTAATCTCCAAGCAGAGGTGGTGTGTTGACTAGTTTTTCTTCTTCATATGTGTTTTTTTCCTTATTTTGTACATCTTTTAAACTGTGTTTTCTCACTGCATGACTTACTATAGCATAGGTCTGATGACAAAGGAACAACCCCTTTCAAAAAAGGCTGTTATTTGAGATATTGAAAGGCCAAAACCAAACATCTGCTTGGAGATTGAGACACTTGTAAGCACCAGTTAAGATGTATAATGAGTTACCCCCAGACAGTCCTGCACCTGTATCCAGGTGTGTGTGGCCAGCTGACAGGTCAGACAAGACAAATGGTTAGTCCCCAAACAACACCAGACACCCTCCAAGCAGAGGAGTGGGTCCGACAGGTTTTTGACGTGTTTTTAGGCCCTTTTTGTTGGGCTTTCTACTTTGTCATATTTTTTTGTCTAGAGGTGTGGGTTGGCTAGACAAAGTAACCATGACAAAGTAGAAAGCCCGACAAAAACGCCTAAAAACATGTCAAAAACCTGCCGGACCCACTCCTCTGCTTGGAGAGTAACACCAGACACACATGGCAAAGAATGAATCACTGCAGGTAGACATAATAAAGCTGTCTGTGACTCCAAGAAAGGTTTCAGGTTGGTAAATCAATCGGAGTCCTTTTTTTACACAAACAAAAGTAAAAATAGCTGAAAACACTTTGATGATTCTTCTTGCCCCGAGGAAGGTATGAGAAGGACTACAGAAACGTTGGCAGATTTTTTTTTATACTTTTGATTGTGTAAAATGAACTCTAATCTCCAGCCACATTCCAAACATGCCGTATCATCTACCCTTTGTCCACTTTTCTCAACCCATTCTGTAACAAATATCATTCACCTAATAAACGTCTAGTTTTTATCGGAAAACCAAACACAGCCCGGGGCTTACAGAAGTGATTTATCTACAATCTCTCTTTGGGTGAGAGATACTCAACAGAGACCAGCAAAAGGAGGATTAGGGTTGCCACGGTGATGAGTGATAAATCGTCCTCACACATTATGGTGCTGTCACTTCATGTTGTTTGTCTTGGGTAGAGATAGGAGGGCGGTTCGACATCTAATAAAACTAATAGTACTGGTGTGATCAAGGAGGTTTAACATACATGTAAATACTATGTACTTAAGACCAACATGGTTGATATGTGGAAAACATAATTGTGTTATTTGATAAAAAAGACTGACTGAGTCACATATTCCAACTCTCAACAATGGTGTTTTTGAGCTCTGCAGCCAAAGAAGTATCTCTACTTCTTCCAAGATGGTTATCCTTTCACCAGAATTGATTGAGTAATTGATTGATCCCCTGATTGGTTGGTTTGTTGATTGGCTAGTTGGAAAAGATGGATTTCGACATTGTTTTGAACATCAAGATGAAATATGAGCTTTTTTGCCACACAAAATTATGGTTCCAAGCTTAGAGATTTGTTCAAAGTTTTTCAGCTCCTGGAGACAGCCTTGGTTTGAACCTAGCATATTTCTGAGGGAAGGAACATTAGGCTACACCAAGTAATTATTATGGATGACGTCCTTTGGAGACCCTAAATCTAATGCGAGAGCGCGAAAAAAACACAAGAAGGGCCGAAAAAAACAAGATGCCTAGATTTGAAATATAATAGTCGACGACACATGTTAGGACACAAATTGAATGAGAGAACACAGTGTAACAACTAACAATTCTTTTATTCATCATGAAAAAGCAATAATTTGAATAAATCAGTTGAAGTTGAACAGCAGTTGTTGTCCCATCCTGTTTCTTTCGATTTGCAGCACTGTCGTAACTCTTTGATCATAGTTACAGGAAGCGGAATTTCTTGTTTTTTTTTCTGGGAACAGACCAAAATCAATGCGCGCGCGGACGTCATCCATAAAAATTACTTGGTGTAGCCTTAAGGGTAAATAAGAAGTCACTGCAGTCTTGAGTTTTTAAGTTCCAGGCCCCTCCTTACCTCCAGTGTCTCGACCTTGGCCTTGAGCTCCTTGTTCTCCTTGGCGATCTCCTGCAGAAAGGCGAGCGTCTCGATGTGCCGTCCCGTCAATCTCTCGTTCTGTTCATCCTGATCGCCCTGCGACGGGCGCCCCGCCTTGTTGCCGTAGCAATTCTGCATCTTCTCCAGTCGCTGGTGGGTAGAGACGTTCATGTAACGTTATCTCTTATAACATACCTGGGCCGCAATAACCTTCGATACGTGTGTTTGGACCGGTCCATACTTTACGGTACAGCCCGTTCTTTCCTAGTTTGATTCGAACTAGATTCAAGATAACTGGGGTAGGGAATTTCCCGAGCAGCCTTTGTAACCCCTGCTTCTCCTAATGGGTCAGTGAAGTCATGCTTGTCTTGAGCATTGATGTTTCTGGCCTAGGGTGAAGAGATGCTGCTACAGTAACAATTGAGCCGCCTTTCTTCGTAAGTCGATGGCAACATCAGGCTCAGATGAATCCATTAAAAAAAAAAGAAAAAAAAGAAGTGGCTACTGTGCTCTTAAAGTCTAATAATGTTATAGGTTGGAAAAGAACAGCCAACTCAACAGCCAGCAGTTTCAAAAGCAAGATCTATCCTCTAAGGTAGCCATTGGGAAGGTGGAGAACCTCGAAATAAGCAAAACTTCTAGACGTCTGACAACAATTGATCAGAAACGAGAGAAGACATCAGGGAAGAAGCTTGAAACAAAGTAGTAGTAGTAGTACTAGTAGTAGTTCGTAGTCAGTACTACTACTAGTGTCAGTAGTGCTGCACCTGTTCACCTTTTTGAGCATGTTGAATCGGGACATTTCGACTTGAGACAAACCAGACGAGGAAAACTCAGATCTACTACAGAGACTTGTTGTGCGTCTGGTAGAAAGAAATAGAACGGCACCTGAGGTTTTATTCAGACTCAGGTGTGGCATGTTGACTGTCAACAACTTTATTTCACGATTTGAATCACTTCCATTTTGTAAACATGGCGTGATTCAAACTTGAAACCTGAGCAACAAGAAAAAAGACGATAAACTCACCCTTCTCAGCTCACAGCCTTAAGACGAAGATAAATTTTAAGACGTACACATCAGTCAGTAAGACGGGATATCTATATAAACTGAGGAAATATGAGAAAACCCTGAGAAAAGTCTTATTTTTCCCTCCATGGTTCGAAACGTTGTTATGTTTGCAGCACGTAGTGTTGACCTTTCGTTTCCCTCCACGTTACGCAATATAGTACACCATAAATCACACTAATGTACAACAATACAGCTATTATAGCGATAACAAATACATTATTATACTGCCTCATACGATCTTATACAAGATAAGTTCGGTTTATTAAATATTAATGATATTTCCGTGGAGATTTCAGTTTGACCTTTTGTGTTCTCTCGCGCGTGAAGATGTGAACCGGCGCCGTATTGCGCATGTGCAGTGCCGCCATCTTGGAAAGTTCAATTTTCTGCCCGTCACGGAGGGAAAACCGTCTGAAACTCCGCGTTTTTCTCGGTTTGTTCCCGACTGCTTTTACTAGAGGCAAGATGCCGATCATCGCGCCGAACATAGACAAGGTGGTGGTGCACCCGCTGGTGCTGCTGAGCGTGGTGGACCACTTCAACAGGATGAGTAAGATCGGGAACTACCGGCGCGTGGTCGGAGTGCTGCTAGGATCATGGAAAGGCAAAACCACGTTAGACATCTCAAACAGTTTCGCAGGTAAGCACTTTTAGAAGTAAGTAATTTTAAGGCAGCTTTCTGAAATATATTCTACTGCCAGAGACCTACTGCATGTAGAAGATATGCTCAGAATTGATATTGTTATCAGTTATAGCGGTTTGTTAGGAACAAAAATATACCTGTGTCATGATAGAGGGTGGGAGGGGGGCATAACGCTTTGGGGTTTTGTTTTGTCATTTGGCAAATTATGATACACATAGACATGTACTAAAACACGCTTCCAACATAAAGAATAGTGTGAGAAACCTATTCCATGTTTAAAACGTTACATAAAACTCATGGTTATTGTATCGATTTCTAAGTAACAAAAATACCCTGTTTCTGACTTCAGTATAAAATTGGTTTGTATTATGTTATCAGTTATGAATACACTGTATTGTACGAAGAGTAAGAAAGAGGTATTCACTCCCAACTCCCGTTGTCCTGTCATTTTTCCCCAGTCCCTTTTGATGAGGATGAGAAGGAGCAGAGTGTCTGGTTCCTGGACCACGACTTCCTGGAGAACATGTATGCCATGTTTAAGAAGGTTAATGGTGAGTACCTCCGCCTTAAAAAGAAGACTCTACTCTAAAATGCCTTTCCCTTACTCTATCATACATTGACGTGCACCACCCAGATTGAATACTACTGTTGTTGGAACTTTCCTTGCTCATTTTTTTAGGTCTTGAAACACTAAAATCTAGTTTTAATCTAGAATCATTGTGATCTAAGACTTAGAGGATAGGTACACCCTAGACAGGTACATTACTGGATGGAATATACAGGTCTGCCTCATAAGTTTTAAACCATAATATCGGACGGTAAATGATGATTTATATTGTGCTTTTTTCAGCTCGAGAGAGAATAGTTGGTTGGTACCACACAGGACCCAAACTCCATGTTAACGACATCGCAATCAACGACCTGATGAGAAGATACTGCTCTGCCTCGGTGAGTCATCATCAGTTCCTTTACATCCTGCCGGACGATCAGTGAATAGTAACGTAACAGAAAACTACAAAGTTAGCACTGGAAGAACTCTTCCCATCTACCAACCCTAGCATGGACTGACACCAATATGCAGGCATGCCTTCAAGAGAAAAGATTTTCCCTTTATGAACACATGTACATGTAGTGAGCTATTTTCAACTTTAGTCTGCACCATTTTGAAGGTATGAAGTAGCCTGTAGCAGACAAGAGGCTGAACAAAGATGTACAGGAAATAAATCAAGTCAAGATGAAAGTTAAACAAAATTAAAGCTAGAATGAGTTCAGACACACACTACACATAATGTAATGTTGCTAGTATTTTGGAATCGTTTTTTGATGATTTGTTGAGTGCTGTAGTATAGATGAATTGCACGTAATTAACATTTGATTATCTGTGCTTCAGGTTCTGGTTATAATTGACGCTAAGCCGAAGGACCTGGGTCTACCCACAGAAGCGTACATCGAAGTAGAGGAAGTTCATGATGTAAGTTTGTGTAGCAACACATGTAAAGACAACACCTACCCTGGGAGTCTCCCAAAATATGTTCAAGCTAGTTATAAAAGTGTTCATGTTTTATCTCGCTGGTTCTTCACATTACATATATATGTGTCAAAGGCTTGTGTTCAAATGCATTTGGAACAGGAATGGCAGTGTGCATTGGTCTGTTAGTTCTTATGGATGACATATGGATGAATTTTCAACCAGTTTTATCCCTGAAGTGCATTCTACTTTGGATCGCAAATTAACTGTGATGCAAGTGTTTGTTGTGATTTTCTGTTTAGCTGGAAGCTTTTTCTTCTTCTTTTTTCTGCTGTAGGATGGCACACCAACATCGAAGACATTTGAGCATGTGCCCAGTGAGATTGGAGCAGAAGAAGCAGAGGAGGTCGGAGTGGAACACTTACTTAGGTACGACTGAACCAACAGCTTTGTGCATGTATGATTGTATCAGCAACGCCACCTAGCTCAATTTCACAGAAGTGCATTTGTTTAACAACATGGTCACCGCACACTCGCTCACACTATCCAGTGTATCGTCTGCTGTTCCCCGTCACACAAGGGTTAACTTGACCAGCCAAAGTTTTCATAACATCTTGGCTCTACCCGAGTCTGCCATGATGATTTCTCAGCGTTGTTTTTATGGAATGCTGGTCGTTGATCTTCAAGTGACAGAATGCGTCAGGAAGGACATTAAGGTGTGCGGCCTCACCAGCGTGGACCCACTGGATAGAGCCGCTTGGAAGCGCAGTGTGAAGACTAGCCGACTGCTGCCAACCCCTACAGTTTGTATGTCAGGGGCCCCTGCAGCAGTGTATACTGGATACTATTAGTATTACAGGGGGTTTTTCTAGAAAAATTAAACAAGAGGGAGCACACACAGGCAAGGGAGCGAATTCTGTGTTTATGGAAGAATCGATTGCTGAGGGAAGTCTGTATGCTGGGGATTATGCTAAAATCTGAATTCGACAAGGGGGCGCTGGGCTGAAGCAAGAGGGCGCTGCACCCCTCTTTCCCAATTTAGATGTACCCCTGGTATTACTATGACAGGAGAGACAAGCCTGTAAGCACAGTGTAATGTCTCTGGAGAATTTGGCACTCTCATCAGTGAGTGTGTTGGGTTCTTTTACATGAATGTTGCATGTTTTTCTCTCCCCAGAGATATCAAGGATACGACAGTCGGCACCCTGTCCCAGAGGATCACCAACCAGCTGATGGGACTGAAGGGGCTGCACTCCAGAATACAGGACATCCGCACCTACCTGGACGATGTGGCAGAGGGTGAATACACAGCGCAGCAGCGCCTCCTGGCAACTTTGCAACAAAGTGCAGCCAGACTGGCTATTGTAAAGTTGGAACTAGGTTTTGTTGCCCGAGACAGTTCATTGCACAGCCATCAACTGTTTTGCAGATTTTTTAGCTTCCTATTATGTCTTGTATTGTATTTTAGTTTATAAGGTGCCTTTAGTAGCTGACACGATTCAATGAAATAAGGCAGTGTTTGACTGTCTTATAATGCTACAAAAAATCAGTTCTTCCTCAGAAAAATTTACGACCCTTGAACATTTAAGTCACTTCTATCAAAAATTCATCAACGGAGTTTCTCTTTGAAAACAGACTCTGCCATAATTTTGCTGTAATTCATATCTTCACAGTAGCAAAATTTCATGGTGTAAGGAATATGGGCATTTTCACTGAACTTCACGGTGGCGGCAAGTGATTTACAGACTGAACAGATGTGTGTAGGAATTATAGATAATTACAACAGGTTTTTCACTGTGATGATAAGTTCACAGTACAGAGGTGAACACAAAGCTACAGTGAAAGAAACAGACCCCGAGCTGACCCGGGGAAATTCAAAATGGCCACCTTAGTAATTGGCAAGAGGTCTATTACAGTATTCACAATACAGCTGAATCTGCATGCTAATGTTTCAATGTTTCGCCCCCCCCCCTCCCCACGTGTAGGTAAGCTCCCTGTGAACCACCAGATCGTGTACCAGCTGCAAGACATCTTCAACCTCCTGCCCGACGTCAACCTGCAGGACTTTGTCAAGGTCAGTCGCTTCTCAAGGTCAACAAAATGTTCGCGGTGGTTTTAAGTCCATGGTGAAGAAGTCATCGTGAAAAACACGAACATGAAACCACTGCAAACATTTTCCCTTTTTACAGTATACTGTACATTTGAGGTGAGATACATTTTAACACTAATAAAGGCTTGGCCCCTGTATCTAGCATGAGGAGAATATGTAGTAAGCCAAAGTTAATCAAGAAACAAAACTCATGATCTGAAAAAGAAAATGTGCTCCCACTCACCACAATCTTACCTTGTTTATCCTTTTTCGGTTCCCTGCTTTATGTACATGCAATACTTTAATGTATATGTAACGTAACATGACCAATTCACGTCCGATTTATTCAAAACGTATTTATCTTAAAACCGCGCGGACAGAGCCAAATTTTAAACCCATGGGCAGAAATATCAGCTCTTCTAAAAAGAAAATGAATGGTCTGTAAGTTTTTCTCCGCCTGTTTAACGCCGTGCGAGCATGTATTTATACTGAGGTATATGATGAAGAATTGTGCTAGGGTAACCCATTATCGTCCACTTCTGAATCTTTTCCCTTCTAGCGCTATGCTTGAAGAACATAGACCAGAAAAAAATGCACAGTAACTGTCCAAAGTAGTCTGCAGACAAATGGTACTAAAATCACTATGTCTGTCCGGCCACTTGCTTAACGCGATGGAAAAAAAACAATGTTTATCTGTAAATTTCCCCCACATGCGCGGCACGTGGCGTTCACGTGGTAAACGCATGGCCATTATGTTTTGCTGTGCAAATATTAAAGAGATGGCTAAGGATCATATTTATGATGTTCTTTATTGCTAATGAGAACAGGCTTTGGCATAATACACCTTGACATGTGGACATGAACCAAACCGGACGTAAATAGGTTCTGCACGTAAATAGGTCATGTTACGTTATTACTCATCATTCAGATCAGATAACATACATTTGTAACGTTACAATGTGCAGCAATTTGCATTCTCCTTTGTTCCGTGCGAAAAGACTCAACGGTGTTTCTATCGGAAAATGATTAATAAAGATTACCTGCTTGAGTAATGGCAATTGCTGTAAATTGTAATAATGACTTTCCATCTGTTATCCAATGAGATCTAGACAAAGTCCTTCTTGCAAAGGATTTCAGAGGGATTAACATTTGGGAAATCACCATAATTATTTATGATAACATAGGGAAGAAATGTTAGGAAGTATGTTCTCACACACTAATTAGGATGGGGTTAATGCAGGTTGTTTTTTGCTGTTGCTACAGAGAAAGGTCAGTTTGCTAACCCATATTTCCATCGTCAAGTAATAAAAAACTTCAGTCATTTCACGTTCTCTCCAAAATCAACTAGTGAGTGCCATTTCGAGGAGTTCAGTTGGATGATAATTCATGTACAATGGATATTTGGTAGCTAAATTTGAATAATTAGAAGCATGTGTATTTCTGACATGTGATCTTACACTACCCACCAGCAAAATATCAGGGACACAATCCTGTCGCAAACAGACATGGGGGAAAACATAACCCTCTGCCTTGGCAGACCAACAATTAAACAAATAAGTGTCTTCTTTCTTTCCCTCTTTCCTTCTACCTGACGAATGACCAGATGCTTGGGGTTATCCTGTCTTCCTTCTCACTATCCACAAAAAAACACTGCCATTTAGACTATCAAAGTAACCAAACAGATAAATTACATTTTCTTCCTCTCAGGCGTTCTACCTGAAGACGAATGACCAGATGCTGGTGGTTTACCTGGCTTCCATGATCCGGTCCATCATCGCTCTCCACAACCTTATCAACAACCAGCTCGCCAACAGAGACGCAGAGAAGGAGGGAACGAAAGAGAAGAAGGACGACAAGAAGGATGACAAGGATAAGGATAAGGACAAAGACAAGAAAGACGACAAGTCTGAGAAAGACAAGGATAAGGAAGAGAAAAGTAAAGACAAGTCGGATGCTGGGAAGAAGAAGTGATAAATATTGTGTTCTACGTTCCATAGAATTGTTCATAATGCCACTGGTAACTTTATTCAATATGGAAAGATTCCGAAATTTTGAATCTGCGCCAAATTTATCTGTGTACATTATGGTGTACACTAAAGCATATCCTTTAAAATGGCATTATGACAGTTTATTGTACACACAGTAACAAGATAAAATGCAGGGCTTTGTATAACTTTTCCAAATTCTCAAATAACCAGTGTCTACATCCTGTGAAGTTTGTGAAAATTACTTCATCCTTTTTTTATTGTTGAAGATTTCTCCTAGCCTTCCATCACAAATATTACTGTAAAATAGAGTAATTTGTATGAAAGAAGTTTGAGTTACAGTTTGGGGGTGGGGTGAGAACATTTGTTATGGACAAAGTCATCCAGTCTGTCTTCTGTAGGTACCCTTGAATAAAACAACTGATGCAAATAAAAGAATGTGTAAGTCTTGTCCTTATTTACCCCACTTATATTTGCTGTCCTTTCATTTGGACGCTTTAAGCATCTTACATACAGTGCAGTACCATGAAACCTGTATGTGTGGCAGGTAAGGCACCTCTACCCGAACAATTTCTAGTTATAATAGGACACTCCTGCCCGAACAAGGACGTTGAGTTTTTTAAATTTCACTTTGGAACAAAGTTTCGCTGATGACAATACCAACGGTGTTCACTTCCCTCTCACCTAACAATGCGTCATACCAGCCATAAGCGTTTACGATCGTGTTCGCGTGTTTAAGGTTAATATCTCGTATATAGTAGCCTCCGTTGGCAGGCCTCCCCACGGCGATTTTTCAACTTATCAGGGCCAGTTTCTTTGGCTGGGCCGCTGGGGGGACAAAGAAACTGGCCCAGATAAGTTGAAAAATCGCAGTGGGGAGGCCTGCAACGAAGGCTATATTAATCAGGGCTTATCAAACTTGGTTTTATATGCATATATCCTACTTCTAAATATTACTTTACATGCTAACAAAGCTTTGTGACTTTAATCTTAACATTCTCAACTCTGTTCGGCATTTAACACCGATAAATGCCGGGGGCGTCGGCGGGCCATGTAGCGAGCGGCCCGCCGCGCTGGGTTCACCGGGACCTGCGCCCGCTCGCTGTAATCTCAAGCTGCTGAATCAAATTATCATTCAAGTACATGCTCCAATACGCCTAGTTTCCTAGCACATAAGGTAAGCCAACAGTCTTTCGGATCGCCATGCTTGAGACTAGAGCTAGTGGCCGTACACGGTGACACGGCGGGCCGACGTGTGGAATCCCGAGTTCGTTGCTAAATACGTGCCCAGCAAAAAAAATATGTTCGATTAGAGTCACGAGGTTTGTTACATATAAAGTAACATTAAGAGGTAGAAGTCATGCATATAAAACTAGCATAAAACCAAGTTTGATAAGCGCTAATTTGGGGCGAGTTGGTAGTAAATAGTAGGGGCGAGTTGGACTTGGGGCGAGTTGACTAGGATGAAGGACGTGCGTGCCAGTCACGTGCTTGTGAGGTCACGTGACCCAAAGAATTGGTCACTGGAGAAGGTCGTTGAGTCGTTTTTTTGTTTGGTTATTTTGGAACAAAGTCTCGCTGTTGAGAACACCAGCGGGGTTCACCGACCTCCCTTTGCGTTATGCCTGTTGTGCGTGCCACTCACGTGATTGTGAGGTCACGTGACCCAAAGAATTGGTCACTGTAACCTGAAGAAGGTCGTTAAGTCGTTTTTTTTTAACCCTGGAACAAAGTTTCGCCGTTGAAAACATCGGCGGGGTTCATTGACCTCCCTCTCACGTAACTATGCGTCATACCAGCCGTGCGTGCCAGTCACGTGCACCACATAAACTTGTAAGTCGTTAAAAGGTCGGGCACAGATGGCGGCTGCGATACACCGATTACGCTTCCATCGTTTCTATCATATCAAATAATTGGCTGGTGACGCAAACTGGCGCGTTGTCTCCATATAAAGCGGATTTTCCGTGACGTCATGTACGATTTATCTCGTTAACAGAACATCTGTCTGATGCGATCGGAGGATTTGGTGAAATTTAATTAAAGTTTCCGTCTGCCGCCCTTCTCTTTGTTGCTGTCGTCAGATCGATGCGGTGGGGCTGGTAGATGTGACAGGCCGTTCGCTGTGATTTAACCAGCCGGCCGGGCAGCGGGGCTGCTGTGTGGAGTGTGATAACACTGCATGTTGTATTCGGGAATCATGACAGCATACACACGCACACATACGCACACTCACACACACACGCACACACCACACACACACACACACCACACACACACACACACACACACACACACACACACACATACATACATTTAACCCTTTTGGATGATTACGTACTGATTTCTTTTTTTTGGTTAGTTGAACGTTCCATGCCAAGATTCTTTAATCTATTGATTTTCTGTTTATTTATTTATGCATTTATTTTCCATTAACAAAAATATAAACAGACACAAAGTCTACCTTTGCAGTTCCATTGAATTAGTCACTAGAAATGGATAACTGCTAATATAATACGTAACAACGTACTGATTTTTTATTACTAGTACTACGGTGTCCGGTTGGCTCCCATTTTATCATTATTATCGGGTAGGGCGAATACTCTCTCTTCGCAGCCTGGGGCTGAATTGCGAGGAGTGCACAACTTGTGGACGTACCGACTGATAAGTATCTAATGTCAGCTCAGAAGAGGACCAGAAATAGTCATGCTTTTAAGTACCAGAGTTATCAGCCAAGGATTGATGTGTTCAAAAATTCGTATTTCCCGAGAACCATAGTAGAATGGAACTCGTTGTCATCAAGTACTGTAGGAGCTTCCTCACTAAGTAGCTTTAAAGAACGGTTGCAATCAGATATGCAAAGACTAGGTGTAACAGACCGTTCGGTGTAATATGACCGGCTGCTGCCGCGCCGCGTGCCTGCGAAGCTGGTGTGTTACGCCTAATGGCGGTTGTACCGGCTATATAGATACAGATACAGCTTTGCATGATGTACAAAATGACTAATAAACTGGCCGGGCTAGATCGCAAGGGTTTGGAGTGACTGCCATTCGATTCGGCGCTAACTCAGGTGACCTCAATACGACAATGCATTGCCCCGTGTGCGGCCATAGGACTGTAGGTCACTCACACCGGGGAGGACCCCTACTCTTTTCGATAAGTGCAGTGGGTTATTCAACGTGCCCGGGGTGTGGCTCTCCTAAAACACGGGACCTCCATTTAACGTCCAATCCGAGGGACGTCCCTAACCGAAGCTAGGTACTCATTTACACCTGAGTGTTTGTAACGGCCTTTGCTGCAAAGTTGTCAGACATTCTAATTCAGCTTTAAGGATCTCGAAGGCGTGAAGATCCGGACGTCAATTGTATTCCAGTCGAAATGTCCTTTAGATGTCACACGCAATCTATTTTGCTTCAGGTTCCAATGGCCAATCATTTATAATAATAAAGGACATAGATATGTCGACCGAAGAGGCAATGGCCTGGTGGACAGAGTGTTCGCCTTGCATACGGTATGTCCTGAGTTCGAACCCCGGCTGGGTCATACCAGAGACTTTAAAAATGGTACATACTGCTTTCCCTGCTTAGAACTCAGCATCTGGGAAAGAGTATGGTAGTTAAACACACACCACTACCAGTGGACTAGCCCCTCGCTGTAGTGATGAAGTTGTGTGGCCCAGGGCTATCGAAACGGAGATGGGCGCCGCCTTATGCGCCGTCTGGTGCGGGGAGGACTTTAAGTAACTTTTTAACTTAATAGATATGTTTATTGCAAGCTAAGTACATAATACATAGTACATGGGACTAATGGCACTGACAAAGAGCCATTAAGGACTAGTTTCTACTACAGCCAACTACTTATTTTTACATTCTAGAATATACATCGATCTACTTATGTTGGGTTTGGCTTCTTCTTTTGAGGCAATAATAATATTTACTGTTCTTAGTTGAATCTATAAATCTACGGCAAAACGGCAATTTACAACCAAATATGATCAGGGCACGTCTTTGTACATCTTGACCCACTCTCGTTTGTTTGCTGCTATTTTGCTAAAATATTTCAACACATGAGTCTCCATTCTTATGTTCATATCTAAGTACCACTTGCAGTCATCTATTAGGCTACTGGGAAGCCCCTCGCGGGGGCTTCCTTGTCTTTGAGTTTTTTCCAATCATCTAGTTTCATGAAAGGCCTTATCCGTCGACCTCGCCTTGACCGACATAGAACTCCAAAGACAAATGAGAAAACGATGTTTAATCGCATAGAAAGGGGCGATCTAAAAATGAAGTACAATTCTATCATAATCCTAAACCCCCTCAGCAAAACTTCGGACTTTCAATTATCACTACCAAAGAATAACCAACAAAAATGATGAACCGTTTTATCTGGTAATAAACACTCATTTGTTCCAATGCAATTAACCTTCGGGTATAGATTTGCAAATAAAAAGTCATGATCACCACAAACACAGTCCCATTGGCCCACTGTGAGGCTAGAGCTCCCCACGCTTGCCATGCTGCGTGGTTCCCGGTTTAACACCGCCTCAGTCAAGGTAGTTACCCTGCCTATTTCCTCCGTCAAGCTACTTACCCTGCCCGCCCCGGCAGAACATGTGCTTACCGCTCACCCCCGCCCACACACACGCACCGGCAAAGGCCGCCAGTCTCCCGAAAAACCAATTTGTCCCCGCATCAAAGCACGGGAGGCAGGCGTGCTATGGTCTTGGGGAACTCTATTGGTCAACTATCTGACAAGCGTAGTGCAGGAGTGGGCAGTTTCCTTAAAAAAGAAGATGTCTCAACTATAAAAAGAGCAAAACAAGTGTATTCCTTGGCTTGAAAGTTCATCTGTGTTGGTAGAAATCATTCTGAAACAAGTTTTAACTGTAATTTCCAACACATTCCTTGACAAAGACTGGTGTTATACAGTCGAAAATGTGGGGAAGTGTTGGAAATTACAGTTAAAACTTGTTTCAGAGAAGTGTATTCCTGTTTAAGGAAAGTCTATACTTCTTCTGTTCATGTTAAGTTTATATATATATACATTCATATGAACAGGCATCGTAGCAAGGAGGTAACCGTGTTTAGTTACAATTGATGGGAGGTTATACCGTTGATGGAAAGGCCTAGGGGCAACAACAGGAAAGGGGGTCTACGCGTTGAACTTTCAGGTACTTGGGATAATGTACTGCCCATCACCCCCACCCCCGGACAAGCAACATTTAGTTACTGTACTAGAACAACAGTAGCTAATTGAACTATTAGCATACAACCTTGTCTTGAATTAATCTTCTTTTGAAGACTACGTCAAGACATCCTGAATTGTCTTAACCTCATTACCATATCTATTCAGAGTTTTGGTATAAAACCTGGTTTTCCAGTCCTATCGGTAGTCACTGACGAAAGACAGCGGATGCTGTCTGAAACGTCTGACTGTTTCAAAATTTTATCCAGTTGCTTGAGTAACTATTTTTGGCGTATCTTACTACCTGGTTGTCTAACCTTCATCAACGTATACCGTTGATGGTGTTAAAACGATAGAAGGGTTGATATACTGGCCGACTAATGCCAGCACAACTCCAGAATCGGGTATATTGATACGGGGGAGGCCGCGATACCGGCTGATTGATACAGGCACTGGTGCAGATGCAGACAGCGCTGCGGAAGAGTGATGGTTTTGAATTGAGGTTAGCAGAGCGTCCGGAGTTAACTTACATCCCAGAGAGATGATAACAACAATGATGGGATGGTAAGGCCGAGGGAAAGAAATGTTGTGTTTCCGGTTATCCGACCGACCCTAGCAAAAACCTACAGACCCTAGCCTTGTGTGTGTGTGTGTGTGTGGGGGGGGGTTGTCTGCTGGCAAGACACATGAAAAAAATGAGATTGAATTCCGAGAACTATAGTAGAATGGAACTCGTTGTCATCAAGTACTGTAGGATCATCATCACTAAGTAGCTTTAAAGAACGGTTACAGTCAGATATGCAAAGACTAGGTGCAACAGACCGTTCGGTATAATATAACCAGCTGCTGTCGCGCCGCGTGCCTGCGAAGCAGGTGTGTTACGCCAAATGGCGGTTGTACCGGCTATATAGATACAGATACAGAAGATCAACGACACTTTATCATAGATTGTCCACGATATCCTGATAAACGCTCAAAGCTGTTCAACCTTCTTTCCGCTTGCTCAACAGAATTTGATACATTCCATTCTATAGATAAATCCAAATACAGTACATTCTAGAAGGAGACAACCCTTACTGTGTACAAATAGGTAAATATATCAAAGAATGTTTAGATCTTAGAAACAGTAGTGTAAGTGATAGGTTAAACTCGACATGTTGAATTATTCATATACTTGTACGTAGGTTAATCATTTTGAATCCCATTGTTTGCTGTTTGCATGTATAGTTGTAAAAGACCGTACGAAAGTCGCTGTTCTTTTGTTGTGTCAATAAAGATTGTTGCATAAAATGTTCAATCTGAGTGATGAAAATTCAACACAAAATCCAACAAGTCTGGCATATTTTCTTGCCGACTTCCTGTATTTCAAACTCTGCTAACAGATATTAAGGCTATGAATGGGTGATGTAGGAATGTACTATGTGTAGCAAACATTGTACTTATATGTTCAGTATATTGATATACCTGCCACTGCACGAAATGGCCTCGTATCCCGGCGTATACGTACAGGGATTCCTCCGGAAATATTCCATATCCCGGTGCGGATTTAGCGTATCCGTTAATTATATCGGATACGCTAAATCCGCACCGGGATATGGAATATTTCCGGAGGAATCCCTGTACGTATACGCCGGGATACGAGGCCATTTCGTGCAGTGTGCGTTTGTACAATTGAAAGTTTATTGCAAGTTCTTGTCCGTAGGCTAATTGCAAGTACATGTAACATGAAAATGACGGATAGACAATGATGAACAGTATAGCATGTGACTACTCTAACTACTGACCCTAAATACAGTGTACATTTGTACAAAAAAACAAATCTAATAAAGAAAATAGTGGTGTCATGATGAATTCTAGTTAGATTGCCTTTTGTTGGATCAGTTTGGAGTCTGAAACAAAAAAGAAAGAAAGAAATCCTTACCTACTCACCCGAATTTGTTTTGAACGGAAACACAACATTTTCTGCCAGGCGTAATGGGACATCGTACGGGGTTATGCTGTGTGTGTTTGTTGATAAAGCCATATGTCCCTGTGACACAGCAGAAAAATCGATCGTCCCAAAAATAAAAAAGTTGAAGACTTAATCTGTTAACAGAGTGTAAAATACAGGAAGTCTGTTTTGACTGTCATCACTCAGATCGAAAATTGTATGTCCTTTTCCAGCGGTCCACCCGAAACAGAAATTATCTCAAACCAGTCCACAGATCAGAAGAGCTAATCTTCCACTGGACGTGAGAGAGAAGACAGACGCCATGTACAGTATGTACAGGTTCGTTGTACGGGAAAATTCCCCTTGCTCTTTTCGACACGCACAATGAACAGTGGACCACGGCTTAACGTCCCGTCCTAAGGACTGCAACCGTTTCCAGTAGCGTGCATGTCGGATAAGCGACACAGTCAGGGTTTGAACTCCCAACATCTTCCTCCAGACGCAAGCTTACTAACCACTAGACTACGCACGCTACGACAAACGAGTCTGCGAACTCAAAATGACATTTTCGGCAGGAATATACCGGGTGTCCTCTCGAACATCGCACGATTTTTGCAGATCGGTCGATGATCGGAGGTCTCTGCGCCCCGTCCAATGTGACGGGGCAGACTTTCAGGTGAAAAATATACGCTCGAGAGTCTCTGACGACTTTTAGATTCGGCGACCTTCTGACCATCTGCAAATATGGACGAAGCTCGTCGAGTGTGTGACCACCCGTTACAAGTACCGTTTACAGTACTTGTAACGGGTGGTGTGACAGGGCGGTGTAGAGCCAAATACTTGAGCTGCCAAATACGTGAGAGCTCAGCTACTGCACCTGCCCACGACACTTTGGGGGGGGGGGGATCCCAGTAGACGTGAGAGGAGCACCTATGCGGATCTGGAGTTAGGGATGGGGTCGATGGGGACAGGGCAAGATTTACAGGTAGGATTAGGGCTAGGGTTATGCTTGAAAATTACCACGTCCCACGAATATTTTGCACTCCTCTCAGGTGTACTGGAATCACCCCCAAAGTGTCGTGCTCAGGTGCAGTAGCTGACCTCTCACGAATTCGACAAGCTCAGAAATTTGGCTTGACACCGGGCATTCGGACCACGTAGCTATAGTGTCATGACCATGCTTTTCGTTGTGCGCGAAGACAAAATCTGTAGAATACTGGGCAGTATTCAGTAAGCGCGCACCTGCGCCAAGACAACATTGTCCTCCCCATAACTTTGCCTTTACTTTTCCTATCTGTAGTAAGATCTACGTGCGTACATCTATGTATGATAGACGCGAACTTAAGACTTACGTGGATCAATGAATAAGTAATCATACCAGTAATAAGAACACAGGGTGCGGACTTAACAGTGCATACAAAATGAAAGAGTAACTTGGAGCATCTTCAATCAGACCCCAGAAGTTCCTGTGGGGAAATCCACCTCTCCATCCCCCATGAAACATTCACGCGCCGCACAGGAAGGAGAAAATCTTCTCAACTCGCGGCGGAACGGTTCGAGATGGAGAAGAAAGGGGTCCGACAGACGATCGGATTAACGAATAATTGATTACTGGGCAGTTTTTAAAGCTGCGAAGGAAAACCACCCTTTTGTGAATAGCAGAGATAGCTTTGTTGGTGAGATGCAACTTTAACAGTGCCACAGGCGAGCATCCGTGCGGAAAGCCGCCAGAAGTACAGCTATCGTCCATCACCAGATTCCAGCAAGTCTTAGCTCAATGGTCTGAGTTCAGCGTCCACTAACGCAATTCTTTTTGTAGTTTTTCTTCTTTTCTTCTGTTTCACGGTAAGACCTTTGTAAGTCTTTCTGGCTTGTCGGGTAGCCTTTGCCGCAATATATATCACGGTCATGGTGAAAAACAAAGAAACTTAAGGATAAAGAAAGTAGTAGGCAACGGAAAAATGGGAGAATAATATCAGAGAATGTCTTGTCGACAGTCCAATAGCCTCAGTTCAGAATCCATTCGCGCCAGTCTCTGTGCAGTTTTTTTTCTTTTCGTTTGGTGCTCGGCACTAATCTCCAAGCAAAATCGTTTCTCAGTCACCCGGTTCCCGGAGCAATGGGCCTTTCCCGGGGGGCCATGGATACTATCTCGACCAACATAACGATTTTGCCCCCCAAATTTCTGCTTGGAGAGTAGTTCGGCGCTACCGGAAGACCATTCCTAAACTGGCTGGGCAGCGTTTGTCGTGCTGAAACTTAAGTGAGTGCCGGGCTTCTTCAAGTGGTTAGTGACCAGAACTCTGGGCCCGAAGGTTGCTAGTTCGAATCCCGGCTGTTGTCGTATCGTCGCGCTAGTGGCACGGATTGCGTTGCAGTACTTAGATTCACTATCTATTGTACCTACCGAAAAGAGTTAGCTATGTGGTAATTTTCCCGGTACAATGGACCTTGATGTATCACCCATACTCTCTATCCATTGAATTACCAGTGAAAGACGAGCTCCTCTGTGACTAAATTGGTTTGAGATCATTTTCACAACTCCACCACCCTCTGCAATGCCAAGGACCATCTTCACCCATTTACAATAGGTGTTTCCGCCATCAAAATAGATATTGATACCTGGAGTGTGTGGCTTTTGTATAGCTTTATGGGCACATATTTGACCATAGTCGCGCAATAAAGTTCTTCTACGACCAACATAAACTCTTTCAACCGGCTTTTTTCTCTCCGCTGATCCCCAAACACGTAGATAATGATTCGCTGATGATACTACAAGAGTATCTGAACAATCAAATGATGGACGTGATGGTATACCGATGAGGTGTAATCATTGATGCACGCCGGCACTGCACTCCGCCAAAGTGAAGATCGTCGTTTTCGGGCGCAGAAAGCGGTGAAGTGTTGGCGTGTGCTGCAGAGATATCGGACCTGCTTTCATGATTCACCAATAAACACAGAGGAATCGTCAGAAATGAGATCCGCCCTTGTTAGTACCAGCAGTTCCAAGGCGACGTTGTCCTTTGTCGTTCAGAACCTACAAACTTCAAGAACTTTACAGGGGCCATTATAGCCCCCAACATGATCATTTTGAACCAGGTTGCATCTGTGTCCTTAAGCTCCGGTCACACGCACCACACGATTCACCTGCTATGGGATGCTTGCTTGTGAAGGGCATAGATTAGCCTCGGCTGCAGACTCCTTCCGGCTGTTTTCTTTTTCAAGTTACCGTTTTCTTATTTACTATTACATTTTTTTTCTTATTGCTGGCCGGGAAGGAATGAACCGAAGGGTGTACAGCATGAAGATGTATATAAAAAATCGTAAGGAGCTGGAAAAAAATTGAAATCGCTCGATGCTCGGCGATAGCTGATTTTACCTAAGATTCACAAAATACGCGCGACCCTGTCAATATAAAAAAGAGAGATCTTCTTGTGATCAGCAAATACAGCCGAAGCTCGTGGACTGCGTGCCAGGTAATCTCCAAGCAGATCTCCACGGTGCTAAAATCGTACAAGCTAACGTTAGCCAGAGAAGCTCCAGTCAGCCAGTTGGATAGGTCCTTGCAACCGTTGGGTCTGCTTGGAGACTAGTGCCAGGCGCTTCAGTACGTCTTGTGAAGTGACTTATTTGTCCTGTCCGCAAATAACGGTTAACACGGGCCTGTGAACCCATCCATACTTTGTCGCAAGTACCAGCCCTAACTTTCGGAATGACATTTTCTACACCCCCTACTAACGTTTTCAACATCGTACGCGTTTCGCTGTGTAGCACAGACCGATACACTGTCTTCATAGCAACAGTGCCACAAATAGTATCACTCCATGTACATGTGGCGGATGCTCCGCTCCGAGTCGTGACAATCTACATGATGGCAAGTTTCAGAGACGATGAGTGAGAGAATAAGATTACTCAAGCAAGTGGATAAGATTTTGAAACAGACGTTTCAGATAGCATCCGCTATCTTTCCTCAGTGACTGACGAAAGTTAGCGGATGCTATCTGATACGTCTGTTTCAAAATCTTATCCACTTGCTTGAGTAACTATTTTTGGCGTATCTTATTACTTAGATGTCCTTCATCAACACATTCATATTTATTTGTTTGGCTGTTCAGCACGCACAGCCAGGTCTGCCCAACTAGCCTGTGGCTATTTAAAGTAAGGGCTAGCCCTGCTGACAAGGACAAGACATATGCATTACAATGAAACTTTGCCATAGACAGCATAACAATATTCTAAGTACATGTACATACAAACTATTGTATATAAATGATTTAAGATAACGTCTATAATGGTATCTACATCGAGAGGACAGGGTCAGTGTGTGTACATATAAGGGTTGCCTAGACAGTTTCCTTTTGAGGGAAGCAGCCGTGGTAGCGGTGCGAGCATCAGTGGAGAGGGTGTTCCAGAGTGACGTTGCTCAGCAGTAGTAAAATGTTCTCTGGCAGTTTTAGCTCAGAATAAGCCTGAATGGATTTTACGCGCATATCCTGAGTACAGTCAAACCCGGCTATGGGGACCATTCAAAATAAACGGCACCAGTGCACAGGTGGGCACTACAGACAGCATTCTTTATGTGCGAGTCAATGGGAAAACATTCTAAGGGGCCAACAAAAAACAGCTGCAATGGCCAGGTGGTCATCATTCAGAGGTGGTCACTAGTACAGGTTTGACGTCTCAACACTTGAAAGGATTTAGACAATGGCACTTGTCACTTCCAGGCCCTGCAAGACCTAGAAACTACTGTAGAAGACTCCACCGAAGACCCCATAGAGGAGAAGTGGCAGGGGATTAAGGAAGCAATAACAACCACATGCCAGGAATTACTGGGCACGAACAGGCAAAGGAACAAGGAGTGGATCTCAGCGGAGACTCTGGAAAAAGTGGCGGAGAGGAAAAAGAAGAAAACAGCAATTAACAACAGCCGCACAAGAACAGAAAAAGCCAAAGCACACGAGGAATATGCAGAATCACACAGGGCAGTAAAGAGGCACATAAGAGCAGACAAGAAGAACCACATGGAGTCACTAGCAGTAGAAGCAGAGGACGCAGTCCGCCATGGCAACATGAGAGAGCTGTACGCTACCATTAAGAAACTCTCCGGTAAACACACCCAGTCAGACAGACCAGTGAAGGACAGCGATGGGAATGTCATCCCAGACATGGAAGGTCAGAAGCAGAGATGGGCAGAGTACTTTGAAAACCTACTGAACAGACCAGCCCCAAGGGAAACGGCAGATATCCACGAAGCTGATAGTGACCTGGGAATTGAATGTGGCCCGCCATCCAAGGAAGAGATCCGGAGAGCTGTGATGCAGCTTAAGAACGGGAAGGCTACAGGCCCAGACAATATACCTGCAGAGGCGCTGAAGGCAGACGTGGAGACTAGTGTGGAGATGTTCTATCCACTGTTCCAGAACATATGGGAGAAGGAAGAAATCCCACAAGAGTGGAAAGAGGGGTACATCATCAAACTACCAAAAAAGGGTGACCTTAGCTCCTGCGCCAACTACAGGGGAATCACACTCCTCTCAGTACCAAGCAAGGTCTTCAACAGAGTCCTCCTGAACAGGATGAGAGATGCCGTGGACCCACACCTCCGGGACCAACAGGCTGGTTTCCGGAAAAATAGATCCTGCACGGACCAGATCACCACACTCAGAATCATCCTGGAGCAGTCCATAGAATGGAACTCACCTCTCTACATCAACTTTATTGATTATGAGAAAGCTTTCGACAGTCTGGACAGACCGGCACTATGGAAGCTACTGCGGCACTATGGCATACCTGTAAAGATCACCAACCTTATCAAGAACTCCTATGAAGGGATGACGTGCAGGGTAATCCACGGCCAACAACTCACAGATGCCTTTCATGTGCGGACGGGGGTGAGGCAAGGATGCCTGCTGTCCCCATTCCTGTTTCTCTTGGCCATCGACTGGTGTTTGAAGACGTCCACTGATGGCAGGGAAAATGGCATCAAATGGTCAGCTGGGAAATGGTTGGACGACCTGGATTTTGCAGACGACCTGGCCCTTTTGGCCCATAAACAGCAACAGATGCAAGAGAAAACATCTACAATTGACACAAACTCTGCCTGCCTGGGCCTCAAGATCCACAGGGGAAAGACAAAGATCCTGAAAGTCAACACAGACTGCAGTACTCCCATTACTCTTGCAGGAGAACCACTAGAAGAAGTAGCCAAGTTCACATACCTAGGTAGTGTCATTGACAAACAGGGTGGAACAGATGCAGATGTGAAGGCACGGATAGGAAAAGCAAGATCAGCATTCCAGCAGCTGGACAAAGTCTGGAGATCATCAGAACTGACCTCCAGTACCAAGATCCGGATGTTCAACACCATGGTCAAACCCGTTCTACTGTATGGTGCAGAGACCTGGCGAACGACAACTAGCACAACAAAGAAGATTCAAGCCTTCATAAATACCTGCCTCAGGAAGATTCTCAAAATCTACTGGCCCAGTACCATCAGAAATGAAGACCTATGGCAACGCACCGGGCAGGGACCAGTGGCAACCGACATCCTGCACAAGAGATGGACCTGGATTGGACATACACTGCGGAAGCCAGCATCGAGTACCACGAGGGAGGCCTTCACATGGAACCCCCCAGGGAAGCGGAAGAGGGGGAGGCCAAGGAACACATGGAGGAGGGACCTAGTGGCCGATGTGAAGGCATCCGGACACACATGGGAGCAGCTGATAGAGAGGGCCCAGGACCGCAAAGGATGGAGGCATCTCGTCCGTGGCCTATGCCCAAGGATGGGCGACAGGCCCAAGTAAGTAAGTACTTGTCAAAGAGTTGGACAAGAATGTACGTGTAGCAGAGCATTGGCTGTAACAATATAAGGACTTTCGGTAACATTAACGTCAACAGGGCAGAGTACGGTACGGGAGGAGCTTCATTTCTCAAACTTCCAAACATCGATGACCATAAAACTTTGTAAGCTATTGCCGAGAGTAGATATTATCTCACGTTAATAATACTATCAATATAAACGCAGACAGTCTTCTCAAACCAGATCAGGGCGCACCTGGGGTAGTCACCATCTTAAGTTTCACACTCTCAACCCCCGGACAGACAGACAGACAGACACATACAAACGTTCTTTCTTCCCCCGCACCATCCCACAATGGAATGCCCTGCCTGGCACGGTTGTATCGACTCCAACCGTTGAGTCATACCGTGCCAGGCTGGAGGCCTGCCCGCCTTAGCCTGGGACCTCCCCCCTACTTTGCCCCTCGGGGGGTTATCTGGGGGACAATCATGATGATGATGATGATGATTATCGAAACCCCCCTTCACACGCGTGCGTATATACAAGTCCTGGAGTCCGCATAAGTTGCGTATTAACATAACATGTTTCTGGTTTAGGTAAAGTTTGCAGCAGAAGAAGTCATTTCTTTGGTTCGATAACTAGGCTGCACTGCGGTGGGTCAAAGTAGAATACTTCTTCACCGCAAACTTTATTAAACCAAACAAATTTTAATGTGCAACTCATACGCACTTCAATATACGCACAAGTCTAATAGGGCCCTAAGACCCCTATTGCAGTAGGGGGCGACCTGGCTGCTTCCACGCTGCGACCGAGTAATTTGACAGGGCGATCAAAGAATAAAGAACATTTTACGCTTCTGTGCTTTCTTATCTTTTCAGTCATACTTTAACATTTTGTATGATATTCCAATTACGAGAGTCAAGAGTAACACAAATCCAGTTTAAGCCCCTATCCCACTGGATCCGCGGCACGTTGGCGACCTCGCTGCGTCCTAAATTGGATTTGTGTTACCCTTGACTTTATGATGGGGGTATCATGCAGAACCTACAAATATTGCTAAAAAAGACGACAAAACCCACAAACCCCTGTCACACAAGTCCGCATGAGTTGCGTATTAACATGTTTTTGGTTTAGCTTAAGTTTCTTCTTCTTCTTCTTCTTTCATACTGCCGAACCCTTGTTAACAAGGCTTATTGGCAGCTGCGCATGGGTTATAATTTGACAAACATGGGAAAAGGCGCGGTCAATACACAAAAACGCATCCTGTAGGTGCAAAAGACAACACAGTGAAGGTAATATTTACATATGTACAAGACGTGAGGGGGTGACTCAATGCAGCAGAGTCCTCCCCAGTTCGGACTTGAACTGGGCGAGGGACTCTGCCTCCACCGCACCAGGCTCTAAATCATTCCATTCCCTGATGGAGCGCGGGAAAAAGGAGAGCCTGTAGAAGTTGTTCTTGCTCGCGATGGCCTGCAGAGTTTGTGTGTGATTGGTGCTGCGGGAGCATCGAGCCACCTGGAGGAGCCTGGTTGAGTGTGGGACGG